>NC_050602.1:7695000-8048333 GCF_013368585.1 Megalops cyprinoides
CACTGTGGCCAAAGCAGTCACATAAAGTATAACTACAAATTTTGCTATTGTTAATATACATGGTATCTGCCTCTCCCTCTTTTCCTTCTCGCTGTCTCTCTCGTTCCATCATTCTCTCTTTCCTTTTATCCCACTCTCTGTCCTCTCTGCCAGGTGCATCCTTGATTTGATTATTTGCCAAGACACACGATTACAGCATTACAGTATGCTATGTTTTCCTGGTCTTCCACAGGAGACTGCTTTACTGAATGTCCAGCATGTACAGACAGTTACAAATAGTTTTTTTTTCAGAAGACAAAACAAAAATACACCATTTTAACTGCAGTTGAAATTTTCTGACCTACCAAGCTGGGTCAGAATCTAAACCAGAACAATGAGTCCCCCTCATTCCTTTTGGGAATTTACCCCCTGTGATAAACTACCGCTAAATGAACAAAGCCTTAAATGATAGTTGATAGCGAGACAGACATTTTTAGTAGGAAAGCAGGTCAAGGTTGTATTTAAAGGGTAACTCATCTCCTGGAACGCGAGATGCAGTTGTTCTTATTCTCAGTTATGCAGATTGAAGATCGGGACTTAAAATTCACAATCACGGCAATTGGGATTCCACGCATACGGGCTCATAAAAAGAGCCGTGGGCTTGGCAGCTGGAATCACTCTTCCCTTTGAAGAATGAGGAACACATCTCTGTGGAATACAAAAGTCCTCCAAGTGATGGAAAAAAAAGTGCTGTTTTTGTCACCTGTATCAGAGGTGACAATTACAGATGAGAATTTTGTAGGCGAAAGAATGAGTGAACGATATTCCATTGCATTCCAAGGTTATGTGGTGATGTTTGATGTCTGCATGAGGCTGGTGGTAGTGGTGGTGGTGGGGTGCTGTAGTCAAGAGGTGATCTTATTCCATCACTTCCTTGGGGGTCCACAGATCACACAGCACTTAGTCCAACCTCATAATGTGTCCTATGGAAAACCTGTCTCTGCTGCAGCTCTTTTGCGCCCCCTCATTAAAGCCCCTCCAGCTGCAGGGATTCCTGCCTGTCCTGTTCATAAAGCCAGGACGTGTGTATAGAGCGAACATCGGGTCTCAAGTGCTAACAGAACCCCTCCCTCCCCCTTCGCTCATCCTCACCTCAGGGCTGTTAAAAGAGACAGCAGTGAGATTGCGCCCAAGTGAAGCATTCTGGGAAAAAAGCAGCTCCTGCAGTGATCAGCCTTTAAACCCTTCTGCAAAGACAGGCCCAGAAACTGGAAAGTTATAGTTGTGGATCCCATGTGGTCCGCTGTTGCTGTACTCTGCCCTTCAGCAGAGTATTTAATGGGAATAGCTTCAGTAAACATCAACCACCATTACTAGATAAATATGGCCATCATAAGATATGCAAGTTATTCTGATTAAAGGTGTCTGCGCAGCCAGTAAATTTAGTGGTCTTGGATGTTTCTGTGGCAATGAGGATGATACCGTTGTTTGTCATTTGTGTTTTTTCTTGAATGCCCAAGGAAGGTGATCTTCAACATTACAGAATCAGTAAAAATCAGAGAGAATCGGGAGAATCAGGCAGAACCAATGGCGACATTCGGTCCCATCATTCAGGGCTATAGCTCCCAATATTTTAAGCCTAGCCCTGAATATTTTCGCCCCCTGAAAAAGAAGGTATTTATAGCAAAACAGACTGTGTAACACAGCAGAACTTGACTTGCAGTGTCCAAAGGTGTGATAATATTTATTTATTATAAAGGTCGATATAACCTCCCCAACCTACCGATGCCGATCTCCCTTCAAAAAAAAAAACAAGCCCCAGGCAATCTTGACTTTGCCCCGGATCTTTTCAATAGCTAGAAACGTCACTGGGCAGAACTATGAGAATCATAGTGGAAAAGTGGAAAATGGTCTGGTTGGAGAAGGGTCAAGTGCAGGTAATAGGACATATCTCATCCTTTCCCTGACCATATACCTCTAGAGCAGGGTGCGTCTGTCCTGATTCGTCCATATGAGGAAAGAGATGGTGGTTGACAGGGCGGCTGTGTTACCTCTGTTAGTGTGTCGTGGTTGTCATTCCTACAGCTTTCAGACCTGCACATTGCTGTCACGAATATGTGACTGCTGGTTACAGAAAAAGGAGCCGTAAACCGAACATAACGAACAAAATGAAACAAGTAAATGCTGATGTTTCATGTACAAGGATATTTATCACGCGTTAAATAGATGATTCATTGGTTTATTGTACGATCCTTTCTAAACTGCACTTCTGCTGTGATGTATGCGTAAATAAATTTAATGGTCTTCAAACTAACGGCCAATGCTATGACTTAAGATATGATTCAACATTAAATAGTGAGCTACAGATTCCCAGATCCATTACGCATGGAACATTCTTTGCCAGCCCCAACGTACTCTGCTGTTCAGTTATTGATTCGGAACTGAACGTCAATATGCTCGAGTAGTTTCCCGTATTATTTAAACATTAGACGAAACGAATACACCGTTCCTTGGGTTCTGCCCAGGCGTTGCTGGGACATATTTATTCGATGGTCTACAGGGCGTCTTTTGGTGACAAGTGACAGACACAATGTGACAAGTGACGGAAGAGGAGTCTGGCACAGCCGCTGCACACGACCATCCGCGTGGGGCTGACGTATGGACAATCAATAAGCGGTTTAATTTGAAGCGTGCCTGCAAAGATTTTACGGTTCAGAGCGGATAAAAGCAGCAGATGATCCATAAATGATTATTTTAGATAAAGAGTTTTACCGCTTCATCGGCTCGTCTCCTGACGAGCTCCCTTCGATGTCGCGGATCTACTAAACATCAAGGCAAGACCTACTTCTTCAGTCGAGGTTCAGATGCAGGGAGATTAAAGACGTTTAAAAGTGAAAGACATGCTTTATTCTTTTTTGTGAATCACTTCATTTTTGTTTGCGTGCATAACGACGTTTTCATGTGAGAGCAACAAGTTATTGAAATCCATAGTTTCTCTCTCATTTCTCTTACCACGGTTGCATCAACAGACATGGACAGTAAAACACTCATAAATTATGTCAACGGGCACTGACCGAGAATCCTATAAATCTTTGCCCTAACTTCAGCCATAGTTTAGCCATAGTTATGTCATTGATATACGGGAGTATATTCATTGTATCAGTACAAACCTTCACCAAAGGTGGCAGTGATTAGCAGCCTTAGTGTTTCACTAGGTGGCGAATGCTTGTCTGACATTTTTAAACCTGTCACATTTTTTATAAGTAAGAATTTAAGATAAAACAGTCACAGACTTCTATTTTTGGCATGTCTGTTACATCTTAAAATTACAGTCTCATGGTTTTAAATTAGTAACAACCGCAATTTGATTGTTGAAGGACTTGTTAAATGAATAACAACAAAACATAGCTCCATAGCTTGTTTATATTATGTTTCACTCTTCTCTGCCGGACATTAGCTGTGACAGACAGCTGTAGTTGTGCGATCGGAACCATCAATCTGGTGAAGGGGGTGGGGTGGGGCGGGTCACCTCTCTCAGACGGGCAGGGTTAAATGGGGTCGCCATCAAAGCCCTGGGGTTTGGAAAGAAGGGGGTCTCTGCGTTTGTCCCAGATAATGCGGAGGCTTGACCTGCTCCTGATGAGATCTCTGGCATGTTTGGAAACACTGCCAGTAATTGTGTCCCCCAGTCCCTCCGGAGGGAGACGGTCCAACACCTTTTAAGGTCCCCCACCTCCCCACCCCACATCTTATTTATTTCTTAATCCCTCAGGGCCTTGTGGGGACAGCTGGATGACTGGTTAACCCCTGGTGTAAATCAGAGATGAAAAACACCAGCACCTTCAATCACTCATTCCTGAAACGTGGTGAAGATTCAGCTGCTGCCTGAGATAGGCGATGTTCCTCTTCTTGTTTCAGAGACCCAGAACTTGTCAAAGTAAGGGCACTATGTTCTCATTAGAAACACATTAATCACTCCTAGTTAAGGCTGTAGCAGCCCTCCAGACAGACTTTGTTGATGTGAAACAGCCTTCATAAAGAATGATTGACTTGTATCAGAGGTATCTTGTGACCCTCATTTCTATTACATTTTTTTTTTCTAAAAGCAATTACAGTCACAGCGAGAAAAGGATAGTGCATTTACTCTTCTCTCATTGCCTCCCTTTATCCTTTCCTCTGTGGTCTCCTCTCCACTCTCTGGCCTCCGGTGATGCTTATCTCATGGGTCAGCGATATGAGTCGCTCCTCCTCTCCTCTCCTTTCCTCTCCTCTCCTCTCCCCCTTTTCTCACACATCCCCTCCTCTACCCTCCTCTCCTGAGCTCTCTCTCTCTCTCCACAGGTTGATTGGATGACCTCTCTCCCCAGCACTTGCAGCTGCGCCTCCGACACGGCTCCCCGACCTCCGGGGGGGGGGGGGGGGGAGGGCTGCGCTCGCCCACTCTCCCGCCCGCTCTCTCGCCCACCCGCCCCTCCATCTCACCGCTAACGCAGGTAATGCAATAAGCACGCGGGGAAGATGGTGTGTTTATAGAGCAGGGCGAGAGAGAGAGAGCCGTACTCCCACCTCCGCCCCGTCTGCGCCAGATCCGATTAGCCCCTGGTCACGAGTGAGACAGATTTACTCCCCCCGCCGCCTCATCGGCCTAGCGCTCCTGAACGAGCACCACACCACAGGTCCACATGCCTTACTTTACCCCCTATACGACTTCACAGTTCAGGACAAAGGGACTGTACAAATCTGCTAAAACTGCATTATTAAATTGATAACACTGGAATAACTGGAAGTATGTGGCTCCTTACACAGAAACAAAGAGCAAAGTTACAATTACTGTATGCTGGTGTGTCAGAGTTGTGAAGCAAACTGATACCTGTGACTTTGTTACGGGAGTGAGTGGAATGAAGATGAGTGGTGATGAATTTGGTTCTGCAGTGCAGATGCTGGGAGTCCAGGTGTAAGATGAGAAAGTGTCAGAGCCTCTGCTATTTATCCCCACTGTTCTATGCAACGGTGGACACCCCCAACCCCCCGCCCTCAAAAACATGACAGCTTCTTCGGGCACCTGTTTTCAGAGCGGCTTCGAAATTCACCTCTGAGGCAGGCAGCCGTGTTCGCAATCAATATCTGCATTGGCGTGTTTGCAGCCATTAGCTCTCACATCTTTCTCTGCGATGCAGCTGGGTAATTTGTTTAGCACACAGCAAGGGCGGCCATTAGGCCCGCGGGTACGGCGCTTGAAGACCTCCTTCCCGGCCTGTCAGAGGGACGCTCAGGCTGTTCGCCCCTGGCAAGCTGGTGAGGCAACCAACAATCATGGTTTAACCGCCAGGGGCTGTGGTTCTGTTTGTGGTCAGTTGATGTTATAATTTAGAATGATTTAGTAAAGAGTAAGGATACTTGTGACTTACATGAAAGTTTATTCTAGACCATGTGTGAATGATATACCCTTTAGGCTTGACAGAGACATTTAGGAAGAGGCATTTAATTAGTTTTTCAGTTCGGATGAGGTCTTATAATGAATTTAATATTTACTACTACACTGCAGCACAGAGGAGCCTCGGATTATCCTTGTGGAGGTGCACTGTTCAAAGGTAGAATGGAGTCTGTTGCAGTGTTGATCCAATTGTAAATCACATTTTAAAGGTATTAAAGATATAGGGGTTGCTACTTTCTCCTGTAATCAGCATTCTCTCTTCCTCTCTACCTCTCCTTCTCTCTCTCTGTCACTCTCTCTCTTTCTCTGTCTTAAATTAATTATAGGCATGATCATTAGTTAGGATAGTAATGCCCAGAATAAGAAATTAAACCACAACCTCACACAAGCATGTACACTCTTTCTCTCTCTCTCTAACACACACGCACGCATGCATGCACGGACACACACACACTTGAACTGAAAAACCGGACACATTCCTGGTAAGAGTGAAAATCCTGAGCTGCATTTTAAAGTAAACTGAACTTATAATTAACAAATAACCCTCCAAAAATCCTCATATTCCTAAAATTCCTTTACATGTAAACGAGCCTCTAGCAAGATTGTGCACACACAGCATCTCTCCTCTCTTTCTCTCTCTCTGTCTCTCCCTCCCTCTTCATGACTAAAAGTGCCGTATTAGCCACCTCCAGTCCGCTGGACATTGCCGGGCTTTAATGCCACAAAGGCATCGCGAGCCAGGAGCAAGCGCCATGCTGAATGGCCCCTCAAAGCCTTTCTGCCCCTCTAAATGCGAGCACCAAGCTGTCGGCCATTAAACGTCAGCCCCGCACAATAGCGAGGTTAGCGCACGAGTGAGTGACTCCGAATGGCGGTGAATGCGCTCTAAAGACTCAGCGAAGCAGACGGTCTCATCATTCCAACTCCGCCCCCCCTCCCCCACACCCCCCCCCACACACATACAAAAACCAACCCACTCTTAACTTTTCATGGAAGAGCTGGCATCACCTGGATGATGGCATTGCAAAGCCACCAGCTGACAGCTCGCCAGCGTTTCTCCTCCGCCACTCTGCGCTGCGCTGAAGTTGGAGTCGGACAGAAACGAAAAGGGAGAAGGCGAGCAAGCAACCAAATGGGAGGGCAGGCCTGCCACGTTGCTAGGATACAAAAGGCCAGCTCAAAAACGGCAGTGCCAATTTTCGCTGAACAACTACTGCACTTTACTTTATTTTCGGCCGAGATTTTCTCACACTTGAGCAGATTGCTTGCCATTTTTTCCCCCTGCCCCTCGCTGTGCGCTTGGTAAAATCAATCAACTAAGAAGCAGAGAAGAAAGTTTTGAAAAAGCCGGGGGTGTCTCGGTACATGACAGCCGAGCTGTTCTTGGCATTTAGGAAGCACATTGACCCCAGGGGGTTAAGGGTGAAGACCAGCAGACAGGGAAAAAAGAACCTTTAATGGGTCTTTAAGACAGGATGGAAATGGAGAGAGAGCAAGAATGACAGACATTCTATTGCACTGAGGTAGTAAAGCCCATCCAAACTGACATCATCTGAGCCAAGGGTAAAAACATATGACCTTCTATGAAATTGACATGGCTTGCTGAATATGAAAATATCTGCTGATCTAATACCTCCAGGTTTTACTTCTGAGAGTTTATAAGTAACCCTCCAAAAAGGGACCACATGGTGTTACATAAGTAAGCTGTATCCAACCCCCCACCCCCCCACACTAAAAACAGTGTGCAGGGAACAAGCTCCCAGATTTTTTCTCTGGGGCTTTTGATCACACAGTAAGGCATTATCCTTTTACAACAAGAGTGTAGACTGTTGGAACAGTTGTGTGGTATCTGTATATGTAATAAATAATCTTCACAAGAGCCCAGAAATCCTCAGTATATTCCTTTTATTTGCATTAATTTAATAAATGAACAATGGATACAGTCCCTAATATCTCCAACTGGTTATATCCAGTCTATAAGGACATGCGTGTTGTAGCATTCAACTGGGACAAAGAGCATCAGTAATAAGCATTATTTGTTTGATCAGCTCATTTTAATCCCTGAACTGTAATAATTCAAAGGGACAGTCTGTTTGGGATAGGCTTACAATAGACAGTTGATATGATTAACACTGTACAGTGCTGATTTTCTGGACAGTATACTTGCCTCTAAGGCACCCTTATTGAGAGTGAATTACATATAGCTGCTTGTATCGCGGTCAGGGTCACAACAGCAATACTCCATTCAAAATTCAAACCTGCAATTTATCAGTTACAGGTCTAGTTCTTTATGTTATAGTGCACTTACACCCTACACTGAAGATAATGAGGGATGCGTGTGTTACCTTTAATAGACACTGTGTCAAGCACAAGGTGTGTCTGGTTGTGAACAGGAAGGAAGGTGAATATGCGATTTTAAAAAATGCAACGTAATCTTGCCTTCCTCCTCCTTGATGCAACGGAAAGCAAAAAATGCTCTTTAATGAGGCAATGATGGCTTTTGCAGTTAAGTAGAATGTTTCAACCTGGCCCCTGGAAATACAGTTTGCAGTTCATTAGCTTTTATCAGAACTTGCTGGGCCTGGCACATGGGGGGGGGGTTGGGTGGTGGTGTGTGTGCATGTGTGTGTGTGTGTTTTGGGGGAGGTGTCCATCTCGATCACCCACCTGTCAGTAGCCACAGGGAGAGGGATCATCCCAGATGGTTCAAGCACCAGATAAGTGTGAGGTCCCATGAATGCAGTCTGATTGGTACTAGATTTTTTTGTTGCACTAGTCTCCTTTGCCTGGTGCCTGTATAGCGGCTGCCCCGGAGACATCTTGTTGTTCCAAGTAGTGGATTGGTATTGATTTGACCTTCATCTTTGAATGCCAGTCGATTAAGATTATATCTGATGGAGGGATTTCTTTTTCCAGGAGGGAATTTTATTCCTGGGGATCACCCACTGTATAGAGAGTACCCTGGAGGAGGAATAACACCCAGCTCTTGGGGCACTTTGACTTTGGCCCAGACACACTCATGGGTTATATCCAGAAGGGTCACCGTGTCTGAAGCCTGGAGCAAGCTGTTCAAGTCACATAGAATGTTTCACACCCGCTGTGTGTGAACATCGTTGTGTTCAGAGGCAGACCAAAATACCTGACCCCTAACCCCTAAACCTGACCCTAAATGGGCCTGTTCTTCCCACTCACATGATTTTCATTTGGTCTGTTCACAATGATGACATTTACAACATCTGCACGGCCAATAGGATGTGTCTCGAGGCACCTTCAATGAGAATTAAATTTCCATCTCATAGTCGATAACATTTGGTCAGGTGACAAGCTCAAGTAACCTCTTCTAACAGTGACATACCCCGCATACAGCTATATTGTGGGGAATTCACATGCGCAGATATTAATAGCAATCAGACATCTAAATGATCCATCAGCTTTCAAATTGTGGCAGCGCGGACTAGTGACAAAATGATGAACAACCATGCTTTAAAACATTATCTCTTTCCTGTAATTGTCCTTCTGGTGAACTGTGGCCAAATGTTGAAAACCTCTTGCACCCTGGCAATGCATGCAAACCCCATTTTAGCCATTCAACCTACAGTAACCAAACTAGTAAACGCAGAACACAGCTTCTTATATCTTCCTCTGAGGCTCAAAGATGACGTGTTTGTATACCATTGAAGACAACCTAGAATATTGATAGCCTCTTGTTCCTCCTTCTTCCTCCCTCATGGGCTTTTGGCTGCAAAGGGACTTTCCAATAACTGCTTGGGCTTGGAGGAAAAATCTGACACCCACTGTACTTTTGAAGGGGCTTAGTTCCAGGACAGAGTTGCAGGCTTTATTGGAGAAAAGCCAACTGCCGCACATTTTAATATCCAGATATTAAGTGTGTTCACTCAGCTAATCAGAAGGAGGGAAGCAGAGTGATGTGAGAGCGTAATCCCATGGTACATTGTTTGGCTGCAAAATGCACTTATAAGACATTGCCTCCCTTTGTGTTGCTCCTTGCGCTATGTCTATCAACAGGACCGCTTGAGTGCTCTTTAATGCAGAGAACTGCTTATAGCATCCACAGAGGTCAGGAAAGGTTCAACTTTATAATACGCAAGGTATGAAGTTTTACTGAGCCAAATTTTCAGCACATTTTGAATGGGGAGTGAATGCCATTTAAGAAAAGACGGTTATGAAACGCTAGATTGATTTATGAATTCAAGTTAACGTGTCCTTCGAAATAGCTTGGCAGACATCATTCAATCCACACATTTTTGGCAAGGAGGCATCGCTAAGAACAGCATAATATTGTTAACGAGTCAACGTGCACATATGTATTCGCCCTTAACAACACCACCGCGTCACCACGTCGTCTTTTCACCCCCGGCTCGCCGAAGAGAAGGTCGCTCCATACGCAAAACCGTCTCCCCTCCTTCGTGCGCGCCGCCGCGCGCGCGCGTGTGCCTTTAAAGCCGTGGATGCGCCTCGATTCCCAGGGTTTCGCGCTCCAGCCGCCCCGCTGTGATTGACAGACCGGGCTGGCGATGGATCCTCCTTCGCTCTGCCCGCGCACTCGAGGCTCAGTAACTTTGTAACAGAGGGATGCGGCAGGCGCACGCAGCAGCCTGAAAATGGCTCGCGACTGGATTTATCCATCCCTCCTTATCCTCCACTTCCTTTCGCCGAACCAAGCCTTACGGA
This sequence comes from Megalops cyprinoides, assembly GCF_013368585.1. Taxonomy (NCBI): domain Eukaryota; kingdom Metazoa; phylum Chordata; class Actinopteri; order Elopiformes; family Megalopidae; genus Megalops; species Megalops cyprinoides. The sequence continues at coordinate 7,705,106 of NC_050602.1, forward strand.
ATTACCCAGAAAATGAAGGTAGGCCTAATGAAATGTTTGTTTGTTTTTTTTTTTTAAATAGATAAAATTAATTACTGAGGTTTGTGGTTGAACGCGTGCTACCCATGTATTCAGTTCACCTAGCTAAGTGCAGCCTCTCTCGCGCTTGGATGCTGTGGTTTGTATGAATCATGCATTAGGCGAGGGAAACGGGCAAGAAGCATGGAAAATTGCTCAACATATTTTTTTCTAGGGCACTTGCATTAAATTTGAATCGCGTATGTGCTTAGGATTTAGGCAACATGAAAGGGGAATCTTTTCAGCCACACTTTACAAGTGCAACTTACAAATAATTTGTGATCCAGGGACGCTAACTGCAACTTTATTCACATTATTTACTTAACATTATTATTATTATTATTATTATTATTATTATTATTATTGCTATTATTATTTTATTATTTCCCTTTCAATTTTTTTCTTAGTTTATTACAAAAACCAATGAGCAACTCAGGTCAGCAATTACGCATAATTTGTCACGCACTGTCAGCTGAAATGCAAGCCTCAGCGATTTTAGTTGATTGACGCAGCTGTTTCCGATCAGATGATTATTGAATAAAACGTTAAACTGTTACATGGATTCCACGGGCAGACGGTGCCTTCGTTGTTAAACGGATCCGCCACGGCAAACTTATCACAGCGTACGGCTGGTGTTTATGCGAAAGTACTTCTGTGTATCGCCACAGAAACAATTTATAGTGGCGTGGAAAAAATGTACTACTGCACACTTGTACGAACATTTGAATCACACTAGCCGCCTGTTATTTTCGAATTAAAATGACATTTCCTCGTTTCTGCTACAGTACTGTGATGTACTCGTGCATTAGGCTACACCCACACAAAAACAATACTAACCACACGAGGCTGTAATTTAAATGATTTTGAAAACTTGCCACGGTACAGAATAGTGCAGTTTTTAATTTGTCTGCTGCCTGTTGTAGTGTCACATTTAGACGAGATAACAAAGCATTTTGAGTTGACCACCTACGTTCGTTCTGAGACGAAACCGCGTGAGCTGTTCCACACCTCGCCATTCACACGTTGAAATAACGACATCCACCTTGTCAAGTCATCAGATATTAGGTTTCCTTTAGGTCTAATGAGCCTTGGCAGCAAATATGGATTTATCTCTTAGTCATTTATGCATTGATAACGGTGGTGTATAATAGTTAGTTAAGGATCACTAAAACTGGCATCCATTGCATCTGTAAACGCAATAAATACCTCCCCATTATGTTTAGCGTTCTTGAAATTATTTGCATATCCACGATGAATAAACGGCATAAAAGCGTTTTTGGGGTAATTATTGCTCCGTACCGGAAAGATGCAAATTCATTGTTAAAATTCGAAAGTGGCTGTGTCTACTTCAAACTTCATGGGTCTCTTTGTGATAGGGCCTGTACTGTGTGAACCAAGAAGAGCACTTTCATTGCAGCCTCAAGTGCTGACCTTGGAATTGTGTTTCTCCCCAGAAAGGGTTGGGTTAGGATTTGGTTAGTTGATCCTGGACCAGATGTAAGCAGGGGTCCTGGATGGAGGGAATGCCAAACTACATGTCCGAATAATTAGACCAGTATACATCCAATCTCTAGGATTTTTTTTCCTCTTGAAGAGAAATTTCTAACACATTTTACTAGACCACTGGACTGAGTTCCAGTTTAATGAAACTTTAGTGTGGCCTGAAGTCCAGTCTGGCATGGTGTTAAATATCTCACAGCAGTCTAATGACGGAGTGAATATCACAGATGGTTTGCTGTCCATTTGGCATCTTTCAAGGAATTTGCAAATCATGTTCCCAACTCCATACTGAATAGAGCAGTAAAACATTTCTAACAGTTACAAATGATGAACAATAGTTCAGTATCAGTGAAGTTTTAACTGTGGCATAAAGGGTAAGTAGTCTTCAGCAAAAACGATGCACTGTATCCTTTTCAACCAACTGTAAACAAGATAATTTATGCATTAGGGCAAGAATGAAATGCACTGTTATGGTAAATTACAATAAAAGACAAAGTACATTAAATATTTCCAGTGCACATTAAGTCCAACTTCCGTTGTTTTAATCAACCAATTCACAAATCACAACTAAATAGTCTTGTCTTGATTTTAGAGTGGTTTCATAGTACTGGGTTGCTGTTGGTTGTAATTCTCTGTATTTGAGGTCCTCATATGAAATCCATTTGTAAACGTAGCTTTTTCTGCTTTGTCATTTATCACTGCAAATGTTGTAAATAATATATTTGTGGTCGTCTATAATGACTGCGTGCTGAGCTGGAACGTGATCCTGTTTTTCCTACCTGTACATTAACTCCCAAAGGCAAAATTAAGATCTGTTCATTAATTGAACAGGAATGCATCACATTATCTTTTTTTTGCTTGTGTGATGATTTCATTTTTGATTTATTAGGGCCATCCAATCGAGACTTCCAAAACCGAGTCAGCTGTTAATCACGCAGTTTCTGTGTCCACCAGCAGATGGAGCCACAATTGCTCTTTTTTTAAACAAAAAACAAAACAAAAAAAAAACAATTTGGTACCCCAATTTGACATGAATCAATCATTCATTCACTCATTCTTTCATTCATTCCCTTTGGAAGATGAGTAACAGCTAAAGTCCAGGGCTATTTTCTTTTTTTTTTTTTTTTACACGTGCCTTGTTAACATGTACACAAACACTACCATTGACCCTGATAAAGCTGCACACTTTAACACAAGTTTCCATAAGGAGAATACAGCACAATGAATCCCTCTGTGCAAAGCACCTTGCAAGGTACTGATGCTAAATCATCATTTCTTTGTGTGCGTAGGCCAGTCAAAGAAGACGATGCCCCTGTCTTTGTATGAGCTAATGAACGAGGCCTGTTTTGCCAGCATTGAGCTTTACGCTTCACTTATGTAGCCCAACAAGAAGGTGACTAGGAGCACGTTGAGGAGGTCCAGTCTGAAGCCCAAAATAAAGCTGACAAAACCTCTGAAATGAACTCCTGGTTATGTTGTGTTATAATACAAAGACACAGACACACTGTAAGTGCAGCAAGTCTGCTTTTTTATTTTTTGATTCAGCTCGTTAATAGAGGGAATCCCTCCCACGCAGTTTTCTAAGATCAGGAGTGGTTTATTGAGAACAGCCATCCAAAATCAACCGCTCTCTCTGCCTGTCATGCACCCCACAGCATGAGGCCGTTTTAGTCTTTTTCAAAATGAGCCATTTTTGCAAACACACAATGGTGGATTCCTTATGAAATCAATTCCACCAGCATTACTTGCTGGGACGAATTTGCCGCCAGCAGTCTCTCATTTAGTTCCCAAACTGTTAATCTCGAAGCGGCGAAACCCCCGTGACGACAATAGCTGACGAGTCTCATTTAAAGAGTATCAGGTGTGTGAGGAACTTGGAGTGGTTTGGTTTAGAAGATTTCTCATCTGCCTTTTTTTCCCCCTACCCCAAGAGCATATTATAGGAACATTAGCATGAGAAAGCGGCCCCTTTTCTCCTGCACTGACCCGCGTTCAAGCCCGGCTCTTCCTCTCTGTTCGCCAGCCACGTTCTTGAGGCATAAACAAAACCTGGCGAGAGACTAAACTTGGATGGCCTCTTTTTATCCCCCCCCCCCCCCCCCCCCCCCCCCGCCCCCCCCAACACTCCACCATCAGCGCTCCCTCCCCTGGGTCACGATTTTTGCTCGGCAGCTGTGTTTACAATTCAAGAGTTCTTTAATGTGCAGGGGGCTATTATTGATTCAGCTGCATACAGCCGGCTCTCCTTCAGTGCGCCTTTTTTTTTTTTTTGTTTTTTGTTTTTTTTTATTTTTTAATGGCATGGATTCTCAATAACCCAGGCTCCACCGCCGCCGCCGCCAGCCACGCTCGGCGAAAACACGGCGCTTCTAACATCGTCCCCGTCACGGCGGATCTGGCGGAGGATCGCCTCGCCCGAATCGAGCCGCGCGGCCGAGGAGGCGAGATGCCACGGCCTAGCGATTTCATTACAACCACTCAAACGCGGTCTAGTGCCAACAGTGTTTTTCTAAATCATATTTCAGCTTTAAGTGGCATTTAGGTACCCTGTATGTCATCCGTTGATGTGTGCAGGGTGAGTTGATCTTTTTTTTTTTTAACCCCCCCTCTACCAATGGAAAGAAACGTGGTGCTGGTGACTGTCGTATTCGGAGGTCCCTAGTGCTCCAGTTTCAATGGATTTTTCTTGTGCCATTGACAGCATGTGCTGCTTCGAGGTGCTATTTCCAGGTTTTAAGCACCAGTTTGTGGAACCCCTCTTAGCCAGGCCCCTGGTGCCTTTTTTTTTTTTTTGCAGGCGTAAGCATACAGAACAGACACGCTCTCCTCCTCACCTCATTACCAATCCTGCAGGATTACAGAACACTCTACAGGGAGGCTGAGGTCACTGTCCTTTTAATTGCTTTCATTTATAATAGTTGTTCCTATCGACAGATACATATTTCAGCTGCGGCTTGATCAATCAAGGACTTGTAATCGAATAGATTATTTCCCTCCCAATTTGTGTGTGACCTTGACCCAACACCCAACACATCGATCCTTCCACTTACCTCTGTCTTTAACACAAAGTTTTATGATCACCTGAGTTTGTGCTCCCGGTTATATGCTGCACAATGATAACATCTCAATCGTGGAATATGTAAAAGTTGTACTTTCGCTTCTGAACAAAAGATGGTATTGATTATAGTAACTCTTCACCACATCTGGTGAGCTGAAGTTTAAAATGGAGAAAGTCCGCAGCAGAAGAGATTATAGAGATCTTGTTAATGGGTCACCACCAATCTCCATTTAAATCAGCATGCAGCTGTTTTTTGGCACAGAGAGGGGAATATAATAGCATGGAGCAATCTGTATAACCTTGACTTTCCTTTGCCATGTTTTGAGCATTTAACAAAATGTAAATTTGCATTTTATTCTAAAACTGGCTAATAGTAACTGGTAGCTGTTAGTGGTTTCTTCTTCACCCAGACCTCCTCTAGGCAGAGACTGTGGCTAGGTTTATTGACTTTCTTTTCACTTTTACTCTTTTTACTTGTGTGGTTGTTGATGTTAAGGAGCATATGTTGTTCCTCCATTGTGGATTGAAACTGTCAGATGATCCATCATTCATTGCTGTCTTTGTTCCTGATCCACAGCACAGTCAAAAAAAAACTGCCTTGAGGAGGGTTGGCAAAATTAAGTTGCTGAGAAATGGTCCTATTTTCGCAAAGCTCTGGAGCTTCCCATCAGCACCCCTGCAGAATGTGGTGCAGTGTTTTGCTTACTGAACATGCCCTTTGGGCAGTCTTCACATTTGTTTTGCAACAGTGCTCATGGGAGATGAAGTCTCTAGTCAGATCATATAGAATAGTTGGGGGTCAATCCATCCAACTCTCTTGACAGGAAAAAATAACCATCACAGTTTTGGACCCAAACAATCTGCCGTGTCTTTATTTAATTTCTGGAGTACAGCTTCCTTACTACTTGTAGGTGTAGTAAGACATTAGATGATATGCTGTTCAATTAAATGTTAGAATTATAGGATTTAGAGGCTTAAGCATTACTTGCACCATTAAATATTATTATACCAAGGCAAGTCCAAATCTGAGTCATAGTTTTGTAATAATTGATTTTCACAGGGAACATCAGAACAAAGATGGTTGACTTGGTTAAAACGAGTTTACTCTTATTTATGCAATCAATAAACATTTTCACAAAAAAAAAAAAAAAAAAAGACGCACACATGCGGGACACCTAATTCATCACTTTATACCACCTGATACAGTGGTAGCAACTTCTGAGATGGATGGTGTTGAAACCTCTTCTCCTTAGATCATTTGATGTGAAATGCCTCTTGAGCTTCACCTCGCACGAGGTCTGGCAGTAGGTAGTGCCAGTGTTCCATTCCCAATGCCATCTCATTGATCATTCCATGCTAGTGTCACCGTCCCTTCCTCTGCCTTTCCAAATTGCCCAATCGAATGCAGTCATCTTCATGCCTGGCCTCAGTTGTCTGAGGCGTAATCGCAGCCCAGTCGGTGTGCTTTTCTATTACAATCACCGTCCAAACGTCAGGTGGCGTTCCCCGGTCCCTCAGCTTTGCTTAGCAGCAGCCTGACCTTTATTCATGTTCATTCGGTTCATCTGTTTGCTCTGTAGTCAGTTCCTTTCTGACCACTCTCATCAAATCCATCTCCAATTGGGAATGCGGTTAGGAAAGGAGGGATAGCATTAATGAAACGTAAGGTTAGGCAAACAGTAGTGGTTTTTCTAGCTGTGTAATGTTGCCCAAATCCATTGGCTTTCCCAGTCCGGTAGGGAGAGGCCAGCACAAGGCCGTTAGCCGCCTCCACAGCAATCGCACACTGTGACTGATGGATCCGGCTCCCGGGAGGCTCCACAAAGACAATTGGCTGCGATCTGTCAGTTTCCCAAGCGCCGCCCTTCGCCTGACATGCCTGACAGTCCCCGCAAATTAAACCAGTGACCTCTCTTTTCATTTGACTGGCCGTCAGCTTCTGCCAGTCAGTACCATACGTGTACACAAGGCCCTGCAGGACCATTGTTATTCAGGAGGTTTCGACTGTGGTGTTAGGCAAAGAGTATGTTGTGAATTAATTGAGAGGAAATTGAGAGTATCTATATATATATATATATATATATATATATATATATATATATATATATATATATATATATATAATCTCGTTTTCATGAGACTTCAGTAATGCAAGTGTGTGTAGAAAAAGAACACTTCTCAATTCCAGTGTAAGCATTAACCTCATGGTAATTCATCCTCTTAAGTCCCTGAATGGTGTTAAAGTGATACGATAATGCACCACAAGGATATTGGTGGTCAACAGCAAATGGACTGGGCACATGCCACAAGACGGTTTCCCAGGCACTTCGGGGACTCGGCGAGATAAGGTTCCATGCCCCTGCTGAGTAATAATTTAGCATGACCCTCAGAGGACAGCCGAGCCCAGAGAAGAAAATGTGGGCGTCATGTTTCCGCCCGTCCGGCTGCGGGCAGTGTCCTCCGTAGGTCAGAGGAACCGTGGACCGAGAGCGTGGCGATATCAGACAGACGGGTTTCCACGCGCGCTGTCATGAACCAATTGGCCCGGCGTAAAACGGCTGGGTGGGATATCTTGTCAGCCTTTGTCATGTTTCCAAGCATCTGGGCGCAGGGAGCTGCAGCTTTGGGGTTTGACAGTTGTTGCAGGGATTTTTTTTTTTTTTCCTCAGTATTCTGAGATTGTGCTCAGCGTTGTCTGAGAGATGTCATATTGGGAGCAACTCCGCAGCTAAGCGGGCGGCCTTGAATTCAAAATACCCAACCACACCAAAAAAAATGCCACCTCCTCCCTTTTTATGCATTCCTTCTTTATTTATCTGATAGACACCCTTATCCAAAGTGGCTTGCACAGAATACAAAACCGTCATTGACTCCCTGTAATCGCCCGGAAGATGTTTACTTTCTGAAAGTTTATTATGCACTGCGTGCTGGTCTGGTTGTAATGATTTTACTCCCGTTATGTGCATAGTCTGGTTAAGTACATGATGGCACAGCAGTCCAACCATGTGTGTTTACTGGGAACCAACTGTAGGGGTTGGTGCAAAAGTGGAGGCTTCCTAGTGCTAGTCGATTCAGTGTTTAATAATGAGTGAGAAGTAATCTTTCATATATGGGGTAGATGTGCGGTAGAGTGGTTAGAGAAGCTGATATATAACCAAAAGGTTGCCAATTCATGCAAGTAAGTCATTTTGGGTGGAGGCATCTTCCAAGCAAGTACATATTGAAACCTGATTACATTACATTAAGGGTCATTCCATGCCAACTCACCCAGAATTCAGAACTCTTCTCAGTTCATGTCATGGATTTTCTTGAAATAAATTCATGTAAAAACTTCTAATAAATCCATGGGACCTTGCAAATTCCTATAGCTCCACTCCAAATACTTTTTTAGTTATGAATATTTGAAGTTTGGCTGAGCTCTGAGCTAAATTTCATCATTTTTTGTATGATTCTTTGTATGTTTATTATAAGCCTCACCAATTGCTTATTTTTCACTGGATTGGGTTGAAATTTGTACTGAACATCCAAGAAACCCTAAGGATGATTTGCAACATGTATTCATGTAAATAGTTGTGCTGAATGTTTTATAGTAATCAAATAAAAATATTTTTTTTTACCTGAACGAAGAATCTTCAATTTTCAAAAATGAATATCTCCACTAGTTTTCACTTTCTTGCAACCAAATTTTGGTTCTGTGTAGTATTAATATAGTTCTATCACATCTAGAAGTTATTTGGTCCTGCATAAAAAATTGTGTCACAGATCTTGCTAAATATGAGGTCCTAGGTGAGTTGGCATGGAATGACCCATAAGTGTCATTTAAACAATGGTTTTCAGAGCTGTCCATTGGTGCCATGCTGGAAAGACGTTTTGTCATTTCTGTGAGGGATTGTTTTTCTTTTTAAAAATATAAATAATTATGCAGACTGTGTACTGCTTAAGGTGGGCAGGATATGTATAAAAATAGTAATAATAGCTCATAGTAGTGGGCTGCCTGAACTCATGAAAATACTGAGGATCACTCTGTCTGTGTCAATCTTGAGCTGCATCTGAGAGCTTTGACTAAATTGTCCTCTGCGTGAAGAGGAACCTTTAAGTGCAGTTCACAATGGGCTTTGATCACAGGGGGTTTGCAGGGGTGGTACTTACCGACTGACAACACTTCTGCTAAAAGCCGTCAATCAAAAGTCATAAATTAGGGCTCCTGAGCGGATCAGACAGCAGAGGCTCTTGCTCTGAGAGTATTCCTCGTCCCTTTGATACGGGTTCAAACCCCGTCACGTCATCTGCCAGCTATGACCGGGAGCCCACAACAGTGGAACAAATTGGCTTTGCTCCGCTGGGGTAGAGGTGGGTATGTTGGTCATGGTTCCCTTCTCACACTGATTTTCGGGCAGTTTTGAGTTGCTTGGCTGATAACTGAGAGATGCATTTGTCCTCTGTCCAGCATCTTACTCTGAGTGCATTGTGGGAGTTGTGTGAAAAATAGCTGTGCTCTGTTGTGGTGAGAAGAGCCCCATGTACAATTACCAATTAAAAAAGATGATTGAAAAATATCTAACACACTGAATATGAGGCGTTCAGATTTGGTGCATTTTTGGGAATTTATGTGCAACCTGTCTACTTACAGATCAACCACTGTTTAAAAATAGAGTAAAAAAATCAGTACATATAAAAAATGGAACATATGTTATATATGTTATATTTTGTGTCGTTAAGTGCAATCTCTCCACATGGGTTCATTAAGAAGAGAAAATATCTTTTAAAATGATCAAAATTTTGTGATAAAACAAAAATCCATATAAAAGGGCCAGATTAACAGAACAAACAGCTATAACTACACTATGCAAATGCATTCCTTTCTGCGCAAGAGCTGCTCTCTCTTTTACACTGCTGTTAGACAGTCTTACACGTTCCATATTAACTTGCATATCTGAGGGAGGGATACAGCACAGTGCACACTGCCATGGGAGGTGTGACTCCATTCAATCAGAGAACTGCACCTCTTGTGTTTAACCCCAGCACTGCTCTTGCCCCACCTCTCCAGATCGAATGCCCTAATCATTTCTGAGTGCTGCACATCTGACAGATGAAGCCTCTGCAGCGGGCACGGGTGGATGTGAAAGTGCTCGTCCTGGCCGTGCATAATCTCTGACAGCGGTCTGATCGAGTGTAAGCTGAAGCACTGAATAATGGGAGACCATCAGTCATGCTTGAGCTAGAAGAAAATGGCTCCATTCACATCTGCGCTGATTTGTAAACGACGCTGGACAAATGAAATCTTCCGTGGGTGGACTGCGAGGGTGGCAGTACCCCGGTGCGAGAGAATGCAGGATGAGGCAGGGTGCAGGGTTTTAGACTGAGGGGCCGGAGGGTGTGGCACCAGCACACCACTGCTGCCCTACAGCACAGGGAGGCCAGTCTGTTTAATAGAGAGGGATAAGAACATATTATGACAAGAACTGGCCATTGCAGCCCAACTAAGCTCGCCATTTCTTAATTACAGATAACTGGGCTTACCAGGAAAAAGCGTGTGTGTGTGTGTGTGTGTGTGTGTGTGTGTGTGTGTGTGTGTGTGTGTGTGTGTGTGTGTGTGTATTTACTTTTATATATAAATATATATGTAATGTAGATAGATATATTATTATATATGTAGAGAGAGCATGAGCACGATGGAGGGGTGGAGTAGGAGAAGCAAGGGTATCAGAAGGAGAGGGGGACAGATGGAAAGAGAGGGTGAAGAAAGAGGAGACGAGGAAGACTAAGGAGAGAAGGATAGAAAGAAGGGAAAGGAGGAGGCAAGAAGAGAGCGATGGAGTACAGGCAAAGGCATAAGTAAGGTGTCGCTAGAAGAAGATATAACAGCACTTATGGTAGAGCATAAGGCAGATGTGATTCCTCCCAGTTGAGGGTGGGGTCAGAACGCTGGGTGGGGTGTTTCTGTACTTCTGTGCATCGGACAGCAGAGCAATTACAGGCTTCCCCCACCCTCCCCCCCCTCATTCCCCTCTCTTTCCCCTCCTGTACCCGGCTCTCTGCTCTGGGCCTCCATGTCACCACACCACCAAGCTGCCCCTGACGTCACCCGGGATCCTCCAGATCACCTGAGGTGTGGAACATGTCATGCCAGCTGGTGACAGGAAGAGAGCCCATGGCAGTCCTTTTTGGCTCGAGCGCCTCATGAGGGCTGTTCACCTCAAACCTGCCTTCACTTAGTACTCCTCTGCTTAACGAAATCCCCTCAAGGGCCATTAGCAGAGCAATTACAAACACCTGCTTTCCGTTGCAACAGCCAAAACCCACCCGGGTAGACATTAATTATCCGCTAAGTGGTTCAGGTATAACTTGTTAGTAAGCGTTTGTGAAATGAAATTAAGAGCTGTGAGTGTAAATGAGTTCAGACCGTTGAGCTGTGGTCAGGCACAGGCCGATAGCCAGAGTGGAGGGAGGAAAGACCCTGCGGTCGTCAGACTGTCCACATAGCGAGGACGCTCGCAGGTAAATCGTCCAGGGTCTCCACGGTGATTGAAGAGACGTTAATGTGCCATTGGCTGCTGTGTGACCCGGGGAGTGATGTTTGGCCCTGATGCACTGAGCACACTCAGAGCCTCTATGATGCACACGTGGAACAGGAGACGGGGCCTGCCCCCGTTTCCCTGACGACATATTCACAGATGAACCGTGGGTAAGAGCCTGTGTGGGTGTATGTATGTGCGTGTTGGTGTGTGTGTGTGTGTGTGTGTGTGTCTGTCTGTCTGTCTGTCTGTCTGTCTGTCTGTCTGTCTGTCTGTCTGTATGTATGTATGTGTTTGTCTCTGTCTCTCTCTCCCTCTCTCTCTGTCTGTGTGATTGAGTGTTTGCATGTGTGCATGACTGTGTCTCTGTGCTCCAGTCTGTGACTGTCTTTCTGTAGGTGCATGTGCGTTTGTCCACACGTGCTTATGTGTCATTGTGGCTGTGTGTGTGTGTGTGTGTGTGTGTGTGTGTGTATTTGTCTGTGTGCATGTGTCTGTGTGTCTGTATATATCAGTATGTTTGTGTGAATGTCAGCAGTCTTTATGTGTGTATGTATGTATGAATGTGTGTGTCTGTGTGTGTCTGTCTGTGTGTGTCTGTCTGTGTGTGTGTGTGTGTGTGTGTGTGTGTGTTTGTATATCTGTGGGTGTTTGCGCAGAAGAGCTGTTGGTGGGTCACAGCCTCACTCTGGCATCGGCAGGTGTGTTTGATTCTTGGCAGGTAGATTAAAGGCATTTTTGCCCAGGCAGGGCTGAGGGGATTAGAGCCCAGCAAATCCTACGCGGAGTGCAGCGGTTCAGAGCCTCAGAAACGGAGACCGCTCCCGTCTCCATCAATAAAGGCCCGGCCGTGAATGATCGCCAACTTAACGAGGTCAGAGCAGTCTGACGGGAAGTCCTGTGTCACCATGGCAATGTAGCGGAAAGGAAAACGCTGTCGCGGCATAACGGCTCAAAAAGACCACCATCAGAGGGAAGTGGACAGCAGCGGTGAGGAGGCCGTGACTGACAGGTGCTCTTTCCACCAAGCCACTCCCTGCACTCTGAGAAAAGACAATCAGGAAGGAGATGTACACACTAACCCATGCTTGTTGGTGTCTTACCAGGCAGTGTGAAGGTGAATTAGCCTTTCAGCACTGGTAGTGTGTTTTTGGGGGCGCCCTGACAGGACCGGACAGATCGGATTCCCACGGATGCTCGGCAGCTCCAGAATCTTTTGGCTGCCTTTAACCGATGGCCCTGAAGTTAAGGGCCTCTTTTGCTTCATTAAAAACGAATCTCAATTCTGAACAAATGGCCAATAATTTTCTGAACCGGCGCCAGCGGAGAATTAGCTAACCAGTCGCTCTTAATGACAGAAAAATGAGTTGTGACAACTGCAGCAATGCATTGCCTGAATGCAACAGGCACCCTCGACATGTACAAACCCAAGACAAAGCAACAAATCCATCACCGTGTTATTTCTGCCAATAATGGTGATAATTGATAACAACCGATAATGCCCAATCCCTAAATAATGTTTTGATGCCGATTAACAGTATGTATTCCAGTACCAGTTATATATCCCTGGGTCAGGCATCATCTTTTTCTCCTTAAAAGGTAGGGCTGGTGAACATGATCAATAACCCTGTGTGTTTCTCTGAAACCCGACCCCTCTAAAATCCCCATACTGGATCTTCGGGGAAGCTGATATGGCGCGTTTATTAATGGAATTAACGGTAATATGATGTTTCCAGTGGGTCTGTCTGTCTGCACGGCTGCGCCCGTGCCTGAAAGCACACAATCATAAAAACGGCTTATCTGAGCAGATTAGACGCGACTATGTAAACACCGGGCTCGGGTGACATCATCCGCTACGGCCATCGTCCGGGAGGAAGATGAAGGATTTTGTTTTCGGATTTTGGCTTTTTTTGCGTCGTGCCCTGCGCCCATTGATGGTTTTGTGTTGTGTTTATTAGATAATATTGAATATGATCCTTGGGAAAATGACTAATGGTGAGGTCTTTTATCTCTGGGCTGAGGGGCTAGGGCCCGAGTCAAGTTACACAGGCCCCAGATCAGTCCCTGGAGACGGGCAGAGAGTGAGGGAAGCTTTTTTTTCTGTTGGATTTGTTTCCCATACTCCACACTGAGCGTCTGCAGGGGAAATAATGCAGAGGTGTACTGGAGCACAGACATTGTCTTGGTGAAAGCTTCATTACTCCTGCGCGAAATGACCAGGCGAGTGGCAGGGAGCACTCAGGTGGAAGTTTGCCCAGCGTGTGACCAATCTGCAAATAAAGTGTGAAAGGGAGAACAGGGAGGGGTCATCAGAGGTCAGGGATGGTAGTGAGGGAGCGAGGGGGTAGGAAGACAGTCAAGAACTCAAGTGCTGTACATAGAAGGACCTGTAGAACTCCAGTTCCCAGCATGCAATGTTAAGAATGCGTCAAATTGGTATCATCCACTGATAAGATCGCCACCAAAGATGAGGAGAACAGAAGAGCAAAAAGCAAGATTAGCTTAAATGGCCATCTGGTCAGATTTTGGTGTCTTCTAGATGCCCTTGACTTTAACAACAGACCTGCTTTTGTACATAGGGCAATATATATAACTTCATGTGCTCCTTTACAGGAAAGAAATGGGAGATTTTTAGGATGTGCTCAGGACTAGTTGTATTAGGATTTGCTTTAGCTGGAAGGTTAATTCACTTCTGAGAGGAGTGAGATTCTGGCCAGAGACCTCCACAGTACAACACTCTGAGGATCTCCTCACTTTTAGTGGACCAATGAAAACATCACTCTGGGCATACAGGAGCAGCAAGCTTGCTGGGAATTCCTTTACCCCTTCAGCTAGTCTTTGGTAGAGAGCAGAGAAAGGCCTTGGGGGTGGGGGGAGGTGGGTGGTAGGAGCTGCAGTAATAACTAGACAGAGAGAGAGTCATCCAAGTGTTTCTGGAGTTTGTTACGTGAATGTGGTGGCTGGGTCTCCTGCTATGGGTCTATATCTGTGCAGCCTCCTCGTCCTTCACTGGCCCACACACCCTCTCACCCAAGCAAATGAAAGCTGCCACCCAGCCCTACCTGTACCAACACTAAAGCAATCTCTCCCTATACCTCGACCTGTTCGTCACCGGAGGTCTGGAATGTCTTATAGGGGGGCTGGTGTTGTGCAACTGGTAGGGTATCATCTTTGGAAACCAGAGCACGGAAAAATTATGCCTTGCGTTCTTGTCATAACTTTAGCCTGTAAATGGTAAGTGATTTTTTTTTTTCATGCAGGGGGGAAAAAAATGATGCTGACATAAGAATATGAACGACACACTGTGCTGACGTCCTGTGCTTTTATGTTTCAGCTGCCTCCTAGCTGATGCTAGATAAGCGTTTTGATTTCGTCTTTTAAGCCGGCAGCAGTGGGTTTATGAAGTAGGCCCCGGCCTGCTTTGTCTGTGGCAAATTGCACTGGATTTCCCATCACCCCCCCTCCTCCTGCACACTGCGAGGCAAGGCAAGGAGTGCGGCACGCTGAAGTTTATCCAAAGAGCGTCACGCAGGACTTCCATCTGAATTTTCACACGCGTTGAAAATGTTTTATTTATCGTTTTTATTTAAGGAAGGTGGCCCGTGCCGCAGTGCTTGGCGGGAGGGGTGGCTAGCGAGCGATGAGGGGAACATCTGCAGATTGGATGTAATTAAAAATTAATCGCTCACAGGGCTTTGCCTGTAATTGGCTTGGAATGGAGCTCAAAGTGGGAAAGCGCAGTTCAGAGACTTGTGGGAAACGGGGCTCCAGACTTTAAATAGCCATTTACCCATCTTCTTAACCTCTCCTCGTCTCCTCTCCGCGTTCTCTGCAAACACGGCTGTTCTGCTGTGTCTCGTCCGTAACACTACTATGTTATATGTATTTTTTTTTTTTCTTTTTTTGGTCTGATTTTTTTTTTTTTTTTTGCATGAGGATATGTTGGTGTGTCTTTGCTGTGTGGGAATGTGACACTAATTGATCGTAGATGGGTGCCCCTGGTTCGCTGGCAGGCCAGCACCTGGTTTGTCTGCAGGAGCTCATTTCTGCGACTGCTCGAGGAACTTCCGAGATAGATATGCAACTGTGTCTAAAAAGGCCTGTTCTGCTGCACTCATGGACACTCACTACTTTTTGTTTTTTCTCTCTTTTTCTCTCTCTCTGTTTCTTTCTGGTTGTGTCTCAACGCCATCTTTTCTACCCTCCTCTTGTACCCTGTGTCTTTTCTGACTGCCCCTCTCTCATATTCTCTCTCCCCACCCCCTCCCTGGTTCTCTCTCTGACTTGTCCCTTACTTTCCCTCTTGTGTTCTTGCTCTCTCCCTTTTTGCTCTCCTTCTCTCTCTCTCTCTCTCTCTCCTTGTCCAGTTACACTGCTGGACTCCATGTCTGCCCTGGGGGACTTGGGCTGGGAAGCCTACCCAGCAGAGGGGGTGAGTATCACTGTCTTTACTTCATGACATCACTTCCTGTTTCTGGCTTATCTGCAGTAAGGCTTGCTCTGAACGTTGCTGGGGGAAGAATTAATGCTGATGATATATAGATGGCTTATTTTATGCTCTGAAACTACACATTTCCTTGAGCAGCTTGCAGTCAAACATGTACACACGCATGCTCAGCTACCATCAATCTGCAATCACCAAAACACACATTTGGTCACTGTCTGGTTTGCTCTTTTACATGCGTATATACACACTCACACACACACGCGCACACACAGACACACACACACAGACACACACACACAGATATCTGCTAAAAACTATGTCTGTGCTGCAAACTCTACACATTGAAACATTATCTGTGTTTGGTCAAACTGATAAGCCTCACACAGGCAGACATTGTTATATGAGAATAACAGTCCATCTGTGGTCACATCATGTCCAGTAGTGACAGAGTCCAGGAGGAAAAACTCTGTGGAGAGCGTCTGCCTGACACTCACCAAAGAGCATCATGGGAGTTGTTAGCCAGTCCAGGAGAGTGCTCCATTTAATGAGTAGCGGGTGTTTGTCCATTTGATGACACACTTGTGACCTCAGTAGCCCACATTACCCACAGTCGTCTTCTTTTGATGACGCCACACTGACGACCTATTTTCCATCACTCTCCAATACGGTTCCTGCATTGCTGAATATAGACTTCCGGTGAAGACAGGTGCTTATGAATATTCATCAGCAGAGAGACCGTTACTTGTCTGGATTGGACTCTAATCTCTATCGATATGTGCCGAGTCGTTTTAGCTGCCAATCATTCAGAGTCAAAATGCATTCTGGGCCCGGCGTGTTTCTGAATATTCATGAGCAAAGAGTGTGTACGAGTGGTCCTCACACTCCCTCCCTGGCAGAGACAGGGAATACAAAAACCACATCGTGATTGAATCTGCGATAAGTCACGCCGTCGGTGGTGCGTATTCTTAGTCTCCTCTCTATCTAGAGTGAAGCAGACTTTATCGTCCGGTGGAGAGATAAAGGATCTCGCGCTGCTGTGAATGATGGCTACGGCGGTTCAAACGAGGAAGAGCGATCGCTCAGGCTCCCGCATGACTCACCCGCAGCGGCCTAAAAATAATCAAGTTTGTAAAACCCATGTTGGGCTTTAAAGAAAATCAATCTTTGGGTTTTAGAGCAGCCTGCTAAATGATTCAGCAGAGCTGTCGAGAACGGTGTCGGGTGGCTACACATTACACCCTTCTACCACGTAATGAACGGGCAGCAAAATAATGGGACTTGGCGCAGCTGAATCTTGTGTCAAAGCGAATTCACAAATTATTTTGCCATACTGGAAATAGCCTGACAGTGGATGTGTTACATCCTTTAGGAAATTGGGGAATATCAGGCTTACATAACTGGGAATTGTATTATATAACTGTCCTTGATGTGGAAGGAGGAAGTCCCCAGAATTCTGTTATGGCCCCACCCAAACACGCAAGAAGATGCTTTCAGAGAGGACAAAGCTTGGCTTTTTTAAGATGGTAGGATTTTAGGGGATTTGGGTCTCCCTGGGAGAGCAACTTGCCACAGTCAGAGAGCTGGAAGGTGCCAGCTATGATCATTGAATGAAACTCGGTCACCAACTGTCCAATAGGAGATGTTGAGGCTGTGGAGTGCTGTCAATGCTTCTGTTTAATTGAAAGCAGAGAGTGTGAGATTTACTGATTCCCTGTCATCAGTGCTCTGTGAAACTGTAACTTGACCCTGTGCAGGAAGGCACGCCCCCTTAGATGGTACACCCTTTGTGACCTCACAATGTAACATTCTGCTTAGGCTGGGCGGAGATGAGGGCAGACCGTGTGGATAATTCTGCAGTGTTAGTATGGTATAGTGTATATATAGTATATTATATGATCAGCAGGTGTTGGTGCGCTTCTTGGATTTTGGGACGGGCCGCTGAACTAAAAATGTCAAGTGACCCTAGTTCTTCCTTTAACTCAAAAACATCTGCAGACGATGGAGATGATGACACTCCTGAAGAAAATCAAGTGTAAACTGATGCAAACCTCATGTAAGCTGTTTACTTAGCAGCCATATGAAGAAAGGCTTGAAGAGACACACTGATGTGTTTCAGCCTGTGAGCAGCCTTGTGCAGAGAGAGACTCTGCAGGGGTCTATGCTGCCCTGGTTCCTCCTGAGCTTGCTCACAGTGAGGGGTTTACCTTCAGTGACGATGACGTGGTCCTCCATATGTCCCCATCACTTGCCAATGCACAGAGATAGGGGCTGGACTTGTTTTAGATGCTGTTGAGTAGCCAATGGCAGTTATCCTTTCAGGGCTCCAGGGGGATTCACCCACTAAGATCATTTCTCCCAGCTAACACCATGCCAGCCTCCATCTCCACAGAGAGAAAGGCATTCGGCACATGAAAAGCTCCCAGTGCCAAATGCTTCAGAGGAAATGCTCCTCAGAGACTCCCAGTCAAACCTTCAAATGGTGTCTGCGTTTGAGGCGAGGAGAGGGTAGCAGAGGAGGGCAGGGAACTTGCTTTGCCTTTTTGCCTTTGAAGAACTGCAGTGCTGAGACAGAGGAGACCTCAGAAAATAAATGACTTTCTGTTTCTTAAAGGGGGGGGGGGGGGGGGTGTCAGACAGGGAACTACTCAAAGGTCGTTCCTCTGAATCTTGTGTTTCATACAAAGGGATTAAGACATTCACCTTTGACCTCCAACCTGCAGACAGCAGTGTTGTTTGGGATGTTGGAGGGGGGCAGTTCCCACAGCTTGGGCCTCACTTCTCTATGGATATTTGCCTTACTGAGTCAATTGTCTGCCACTTGACCCCATGGGTCAGCCCAAATTCAACCGTTCCAGGAACAGATGTTGAACGTTTGCTGCGGATCAGTTCTGAGAAGATCCAGAACATTCATCTCACGAGTTGGGGGGAAGGAGGTACAGGGGGCACTAAGAATTTGAGTGCAGTAACGATTTACCTTTGGGAGAGAAAGCAGATGTTCTTGACAATTTTAAAATCAATTATTCTTAAGTTTCTCACGCTACCGGACCTTGAAAATCAAGAGACAAAAATTCGCTTAGCCAACAAAGGCTCATACTTGAATCCTTGATCTGAAGTATTTGCTCTGCTTCAAGGCAGTTAAAGTACTCCAGCTTACTGCTTGTACTATGTTAGGTTTGACAGATGAATGTCTTTTTCCTTTCTCTTTTCTCAGCTGAGACCTCAAGTAAAGGTCAAACCCTGTATCAGGGACTATGACTACGTGCAGCAAAGCTTTCCCTTCTGTCTAAAACATTGTATTCTCAACATATCAATATGAGTGGCAAGGGCCTCATCAAAAAATCAAGTCCTCTACAACAGGTCCCTGTCGTAAATTAGCCTTTCATATACCGCATTGTCTCTGGTACAAAGTGATCTCCAGCACAGAGCTTAAGAAATCAATGAGTAAAGGCAATAAAGTAGATTTTATCTCCATGTAATTGCTCTTTGGAAATGCCACAATTATTGCTCCGGGGGGTTTGAAAACAATTTTTGTAGCAGGATCCATTTCCTGGCCGCCTCGTTCTTGTCAGCATCGTGAGGCTCTACAGTTAAGGGTTCAGTCCAGCACAGTCATGGCTGTCATTATAGTTTTGCTTTTACTTATAAACGGAGAGGCACTGGCCACAAAGCGCTGCCCGCATGGCATCTCTGGCGCTTGTGACATCATCGCCCTAAAGAATCCCATGCCGCCTGAGCTCGAGACAAACTGCCTATCATTATTCGGCTGGACGTCTTGGGAAAAATGGTGCTCTCTGCATCGAGAATTGAGCGGTGTTTTCCACAAACAGCAGGTGAAGCACTCTGTGTTAAATCGACAGAAGAAATGACACAAGATTCTGAGGTGCTGAGATTAGGCTTATTGCATGCTCAGTTTCTTTTTAAATTTTTTTGCCCTCTCTCTCCTTAACCTCCCCAGAACTCATCCATTAAACACTATTCCAAGTTAATTAACATCTTAGCTTAGAGAAAGGGGGAGCTTTATTCCAAGGAACACTTACCCCCAAAGCACTGACAAAAGAACTTGGACATTTGCGTGTGTATGCCTGTAGATGGTTTTATATGAAATGGGGTATATTTTTATTACTCAGTAGTTTGTAAGTGCCCTGAAATTAGTTTAGCTCTGAACGAGCAAGGTGGTCCTGAATATTTCCACCCCAAATTAGATTCACACAAAGACAGCTCTGCATTTTATTTTACCAATCTGTCTTTTTTGAATCAGATATTTGAGGAATTACACTAAGCCCCACTGGCACATTTGTTTATTTTTTTCGGAAAGAAAAGAAAAGTATTTTTGTTCAGTCGAGAAGTGTTCTCAATTACTGCAATGCATCAGAGTGAAAACAGATGGCCTGAAACTACAGAAGTCAAAGTGGATCTTTCCAGACGTATACCACACACTCATACGTGTGTGAGTGCACGCACGCACGCACACACACGCACAGCATGTGCACACACTGTATACCCACTGTCTCTCTCTCTCTTACGCGCACACACACACACAGTCTCTCTCTCACACATACCCACTCTCTGTCTCACACTCACTCTCTCTCTCTCTCTCTCTCTCACACACACACACACACGCGCACACACACACACGCGCACACACACACACGCGCACACACACACACACGCGCACACACACACACAGTGTCTAATTCTTGCTCTCCCCCCCCCCCCCCCCCGCAGTGGGAGGAGATCAGTGTCATGGACGAGAGGAACACGCCAATGCGGACCTACCAGGTGTGCAACGTGATGGAGGCCAACCAGAACAACTGGCTGCGCACCAGCCATATCCCGCGGGACGGCGCGCAGCGGGTCTACATCGAGATCAAGTTCACCCTGCGGGACTGCAACAGCCTGCCGGGCGTGCCAGGCACCTGCAAGGAGACCTTCAACATGTACTACTACGAGTCCAACAACGCCAACCTGTGGTTCATCAAGGAGAGCCAGTACGTCAAGATCGACACCATCGCCGCGGACGAGAGCTTCACCCAGGTGGACGTGGGCGACCGCGTGATGAAGCTGAACACGGAGGTGCGTGACATCAGCAACCTGAGCAAGAAGGGCTTCTACCTGGCCTTCCAGGACGTGGGCGCCTGCATCGCGCTCGTCTCCGTCCGCGTCTTCTACAAGAAGTGCCCGCTGGCCGTGCTCAACCTGGCGCAGTTCCCCGACACGGTGACGGGCGGCGACTCGGCGCTGGTGGAGGTGCGCGGCTCCTGCGTCAACGACTCAGAGGAGTTCGAGGCGCCGCGCATGTACTGCAGCGCAGACGGCGGTTGGCTGGTGCCCATCGGCCGCTGCGTCTGCAAGCCGGGCTTTGAGGAGACTGAGGGCTACTGCCGGCGTGAGTACCCCGCCCCCTCCTCTATCGAGAAATGGTCTTGGGTCAAATTCAGCATAGGTGCTCAAGGTGCTACCTGCACCTCACGGTCCCCACCGTCACCGTGAATTTGGTCTGAGTGTTGTTGAGGGTTAGCGCCTGTGGCAGATAAAATGCAAATACATTGGTTGCAATAAACAGGTTTCTCACAGAATGTATGTGGCAGAGCTGGAATTAGTAGCTTGTGTGAGTCCTGCGTTAGGGGAGAAGTGTAGCTGGTAGCACCTCAGTTTCAGTGGTGATGTCACTCCCTGAGACTTGATTAGCTAGCGCTGTTGCTGACAGAGCTAGGGGCAAATTGCCTTTAGCTCAACTGGTAACGACACTGGCCATTAGAATTCAGCTGAGTGTTGACAATCTCAGTTTGAAGCTCACTTATGGAGGTAGCAACCTCTTTCACATTCGTTACATACAGGTAGTCGCTTTTGGCATTTTCTACGCAAATTGTGTGCTGTCACATTAGAGATACAAGCAGAGATGCAAGTTTGCTACAGCTTTGACAGTCCTCTTCTTTGTATGTATTCATATCATCTGGTGGGTGATGATTCAGGTATTGAACTGAGAATTGAGATGTACCATCCCTCAGATAGATAGCATCTGGTGTATTCTTCCTCTAAAAAGAAAACACATCTGCCAGGAGTGGGACTGGTAAATTTATGTAAACTCTTTGTTTGTGCGAGTGTGGGTGTTTCTACCATGGAAGCAAAAGCTAAGCAAAAAAAAAACAGCACTTCCAGTGCATAACGATCCCATGTTTCAAAGTAGAGCCACATAGAGTTGCTTTTGTCTGTCCTGATACTATCTCATTTCACAACAAGTCTTTGCAATTAGCAAAGTGGAGCGGTGTATGATACAGACTGATGCCTTTAAATGAAGTCATAGCCCCCCCCCAGTACGTAGGCCATTTCAGCCCAGTCTCTTATCACTCTCCTGCTCGCCTGTTTAGCCTGAAAACGCATCAAAATTGGAGCGAGTCGGCTTCCCACTGTCTCTGGTGGCTGACGGGCAGATTAGTTTCGGTACCATTTTCCCTCTGTGGGTTTTTTCTCTTTTTTTCGGGGGCTTTTTCCCCGAGAGAAGCACCGCACGTGACTGGAAGTACCGCTCCAATTTCAGGGCACCAAACCTGGCGGCCACCTGACTCTGGCAGGAAGCGGGTAAATGAACGGCGGGTCTCTAAACGTTTACCGGAAAGGCTGTGCCTTACACTCTCTCCGCAGCTGACCTGATCTCTATTCACAGTACGTTCCTTTTGCCTGCAAATGACTTATAAAGAGGGAAGTAATAATAGATCTAGGTTAATTCTGAATGTAAATTATGTGAGAGCTCAAACTGTGGGAGGCAATTTGTTTACTGGGGAAATCCAAACAAGTGTATAAAAAAGCCCAGTTAATATCAAAGTGATATTAAGAGGGTTACGCTGAAATTCGTAAAAAATGCAGAGCTCGTATTGGTTTTGTTACAGTCAGATTGTATTTGGCAAAGAGAATGAAGAGGTACAGCTAGGCCACTTCATAAAGAAACCGGGCTTTCCTTCCCACTTAAGATGGAAGGCATCCCAAAAAATACTTTACCTCATGAAATTGTCTTTATTTTCATCGATCTGTTTGTCTTTGATTTATCTGTAAGGTTACTGAAAAATATCAGTATTATGCCGGGGGGGTTTATGTGATTTATGGCAGTAAGATTGAGGGAAAGCGGCTCTGTCACTTCCACTCTGCGAAGCTTGGCAAATGGTGAAAAATGATGTCGCCATGATTCACAATGTTTTCCTGCCTCCGGGACGTGATGGAGAAGAAGATAACGACGTGGACACATCGACAGGTTAGGAGCAGAGGTCAGGAGCGATGCGCTTCCTCAGCCGCTGGTGTGAGCAATGGGAGGCCATGTGCACCAGTGTGCTTTCAGCAAGGTCACTAATGGGTCATGCATGAGAGCAAGGGACCGAGGAAAAAAAACAGATGTAACAGGTGATTTGCTTACCTCAGCTGTTTTTGGTTGGAATAGTCCAAAACATTAGATATGCTAACTGCTGTATGCTTCTCATGTAGCTAGCAGGAAAACATCTACCAACAATGCAGCAGATGCTAGGTGGTCTATCTGTAGCCCCTTGTGTGAATCCTTAGACCAGAGAAACCCTAAGACCTGTAAACAGATGTAAGAATCTTTTAAAAAAAAACATGCTGTCAAACAGCAAAGACTCTTGTTCTTTTCATCACAGTGAGGTCTGATTTCTGTCAACTTTTCAGCCAGCGGGGTCTTGGTTTAGTCACAGTGGTGCAGTGAACTGCAGGTTAATATCTGCTAACTGCTGAATTAATAAAACGTTCAAAGACTGCCCATTACAGCAATTCAATAGCTGATGCCCTGAAGGGGTTACAAAGTGGTGTGTGGATTACCTGCTCTAGCTTCGTTCATTACGTGGGCCTGTAATGATCCAACAATCTCATAGCACATTCACCAAATGAATATATAAATGTCTGTGATGGCAAGCTGAGAGACATGGTAGGCAACAGTGATCCTGAAGTACAGGAGACCCTTCTGATTTGTGTTCCATTAAAACCCTTTATTATATAATTGGCTCAATTCTTCAGCTAACTGTATGAAGGTCACTCCAGCTCAGGGTGCTGAACATTTTACAGTTTAGAGAGAGAGAGAAAATCTGCAGGTTTGTGAAACTGCTGAAACAGGGTTAGAAGGTAATTAGTATTGTGATTCATACTGATAACCGGCGTGCTGATTTAATATGAGATGCACGTGGGCTCTTTTCCCCAGTGCGGCTCTTAGTGGAATCGGTGGTGCTGCTAGCTGCCACTATACAACTGCTATGCTTAAAGAAAGAAGGGGTGGGGGCCTCAGGGTGCGTGTGGTGAATTAATCCTGGATGAGGGCTTGGAGGAGGGGAGTATTCAACCTTGGAAAGGTGGGTTGTGCTGGTTAGGAATGGAAACAGCATTCTGCTGCATCTCTGAGCAGCAGGTGCTTGAATGGAAACCTCTACCTTGTGTCTATCTCCCAGCTGAAACAAACCTACTGAAGGGCCAGTGCTGTTGCAGGGAGGACAAACCACTGGCTGCTTAAGGGGGTGCGACGAGCCTGCTCTATTGGTGACCCATGACAGAGGTGTCTACCCAAGGTTTATCACTTTTGAGGGGGGAATAAAAGACATTTTAGGATTTAATGTCAGTTCATTAGGTTTCAGTTTGTAGCCTTGTGTTGTGTGGGCCTTTTTTTAACATGGCCTTTTTGAAAAGTGCTAGCTATATGTATCTATATGTAGGGGTAGGATGTTGGATATGAGAGATGCAGTGGTGTTCTCTATGATATGATCTCTGTCTGAAGGCCCTGCAGTTTCAATGTTAACGGCACGCAGTGAAAAGAAGCCCTTTCTCATAAAGACGTTTTCAGCACTGCTGTATTGTATCGATGCTTCACTTAAATTATCATCCCCGAACCACCACCAAGCCCTGAGCCCCCCCCCCCCCCCCCCCGCGAGACCACAGGGAAAAAACACATTATGAACGAGTCGCAGAATAATGGCCTTATTTCAGGGGAACACGTATCTAATGCTCCTCTTTCATGTCAGGCCCCTGTAAGAAATCTTTGCCCTTTCACGCCTCAAAGTGAGCTACTCCACAAGGTCTCCCCGTAAACAAAAGGCTGCAGCCCTCCGAGGACGGTGGGTCTACAGCGTCGTTTCCACTGCGAAATGACAGACGCCGTAATGTATTTAAATGAGGGCTTTTCGGCGGTCCTCTCGTCGTGCGCTAGGTGCTGAATGGGCTCATCAATATGCCCCACTTTCCAACAGAAATGACAATCGCTTGTAATTATGAATATTTCTCTGTCTGATCTCCTTTTTGACATGTTTGATGGGGTTGGCAGGTAATGGTGCTCTTTCTGCTCTGGTTTGTTGCACCATTCTCACTCTGTACAAAAGACGGGCCTGTTAATATATTAATAAATCCTCCTGAATTCAGCTACCACAGTGAGCAAACACTGAAAGAAAAAAAAATGATCAAAAAGGCTTTCATTGAAAGCCCAAGTAAGGATAATAGACTGAAGATAATAGACCGAATGTGAGGACTTGGTGCACATGTAGATGTGCTGAGCTTATATGAGAGTCTGTGGGTTCGATGTTTGACTGTTGAGCCAAGCAAATATCCTAACTGTGAATATCCTATCTGTGAATATCTGTGAATGCTGTTCTGAAACGCAACCTTACATACGTGTGTGAGTGCGTGTGCGTGTGTGTGTGTGTGTGCGCCCGTGCATGTGTGTGTACATGTATGAAAGTGTGAATGCATGCCTGCATCTGTCTGCGTGTCTGTGAGAAAGTCATCAACAGACAACACAAGCAGTCTTCCGGCTGCTGAAGAAATATAAATGGCTCCGTGTTTGACGATGTGGCAGATCTTTTGTGAAAGTAAAGTAGTTGTTATGCAGCTCAGCTGAATAGCTCAATTTACCTGAGAGGTGGCCTCGCGACAACAGCGGAGGAGCGGCGGAGGAGAGGAGCTGGCAGAGCTTTGTGATCCTGAATGGGAACTCTCCACAGTAATGGGACTCCAGGGACCCAAAATAAATCAGCTGGTAAAGGCTGGAGGAGGCAGCCATAAAAAGGAGGAACAAAAACTAAATCTCCAAAAAAAAAAAAAAAACAGCCCTTGCATTTTGTAAGGGTTGCAAGGTTGCATTACATTAGTTACATTAGGAAAGACACAAATAAAGGAATTTTAAATCTGGCCATGCTTATGTGTGATGTGTTTCTCACTGCAGGACACAGGTTTTCTTGCAGCTGTCCTCTGGTTCAGTAGTCACCCTTTTATAACACTCTAAAAAGCACCGAAGTCTCTAGGAAAAAAAATCCATTCTTGTATGAAAAACATAATTTGTTGGAGTAGCTGTGACTTGAATTCAGTTTAAGGTTCTCTGGCAAAGTCTGTATGTACATAAAAGTAAACCCTAGGGAAAGAGTAATTTCAGATGTACATGAATCATTGGCCCTTACAAGACTCATTATTAATGCATAAGCATGTATGTCCAATCCAAATTTGTCCCTGAGTTCTCATCATGTGGATAAATTCTCAGTGGCTAAGTGAACAAGGATGGAGAGGGCTTACTTTCACAATGAATTAAGTTTACCATCATTCAACTGGTGCTTTGTGCACACATTTTGTAGCTCTTGGAAGTCAAGATGAGGATGTAGTCCCAGCATAGCTCCCTCAAGGTAGGCACCTTAATCAGATGGACAGCACGATAAACATTATTCTTACCTATGCAGATGGTCTCAGGGAAGGGTATAATCAGGGTCTAATCAGCCTGTTCTTTGTCTGGACTCTGGATTCAGCCCTGTTAGGTAGCTTAACTTTACTGAAGTGGCTGAGGAGCTGGTGTGTGGGAGTGTGTCCTGGCAGCTGTTTGAGGGAATGACGCTGAATGAGCAGTTAGCCGAAGATGAAAGGACACAAGGACCACACATCTGGCAGGATGTCCACTGATGTGCACCTGCTCTTGTGTTCCTCTCTCTCTTTCCTTTAACCTCAATCAGTCTTTTCCATTATTATCATCATTATTTTTACTTGGAAATATCCAGGCTGGGTTGCATAGCTAAATTGTTTCCAAACAACTCAACTAATTCAGGTCATTTACCTCATAGAAAGGTGCCCATGCATGTTTTGAACATGTGGCCTACCAAATTTCGCTAGTTCCCTCACCACTTATGTTACTCTCCTTCCCCTGAATATATACTGTACTCTAGGGTGTAATAAACATGTTATAAGGCCTTTACGGGCCTCTTATAACAATGGGTTTGCCAACACGGTCATTTGTTAGTATGGCTATTATTGATGCTGTGACTTATCCATGAGATTCCTTTAAACATGTCTCTGTATGGTCCATATATTTACTGGAAATCTGGTGCCCTATACCGCAGTAGACACTTTGCTGTTTTCTAGCGCTCCTTACATCTTCAAATTAGGCTTGAGTGATGTAAGTCCTTGTTATGTGTGGCCTCTATTCACATTACTAGTAATTATAATGCTTGACCTACACCTAACTGTAATGGATTGACCTCTCTCTGCCTGAAGATACATAGCTAGGTGTATCATTCAAAAAAAAAAAACTCTTCATTCATTAGAGTGTTTAGAGAACTGGGGCAGGTACTTAATGAAGTCTAGGACAGGCTTTGTAGCGTGACATTTTTAACTGCACAGAAGGTGCTGTGTGTTCCTTTTTCCCCAAACGCTACTATGAAGTGAAACAATTTCCATGCTGTGAGGCCCTGTACATGCTAAAAAAATAGTCCTGAATTGAAATGTCAGTGGTGTTTTATAATGATAAAACTGAGAAAAAGAACTGAAAAGCTGTAATTACAATATAGCCTCCTACTGCCTAGCCTTCCACCTTCTCTCTCTTTTTCCCTTCCTCCCTTTCCCAGTCAGTCATTCTCTCCCCCTCCTCCGGTCTCTCCCTGTGTTGCTCCCTCTCTCTGTCCCTCCCTCCCTCCCATCCTCTCTCCCCCTCTGTCTTTGTCTCCTTGTCTGAAATGTCATGCAGCTCATTCATGACCCCTGTCGGGCAGTCCTGTGTTCCTCCATGCTGTCTCTATCTGACACGACCAATTACCGCTGCAGGGGGAGAGAGCAGGGCTGCTGAGACACCTGTCAGCTTCCCCTGCCTCTACCTCCTGACCCCCACCTCACTCATTCTCTCTCTCTGTCTTTGTCTCTCTCTTTCACTCTCCCCCACTCTCATCTTCTCTCACTCTGTTCCTTTTTAGCTCGCCTCTTCTTACCCTGGTCTCAATGAAATTTGAGAGTACTGTTCGCGCCTTGTCGCGCCCCAAGTCGACCTCATGCCAGCCCCCCCCCCCAGCCCCCTTAGAGGAAACCAAAACTTTCACCCAAATGCGAACTATTAAAATGTCTGCAGCTCGACTGGGCTTCATCATCGGTCACATTGGAAGCATAAACAAGCTGGTCACAGTAGCAGATGCCTTAGGCCGTGATTGCTGCTCCTGATAAATATGCTTCCAGTTCTTGGTGGAAAGCGTGGCTTTCAGTCCGTCTTACAGGCAGCCCCTGAAGCAGAAGCTGGGGCAGGCTGCTTTGTTTCCCTGGATAAATGGACCATTGCAGTTGGTAGCTCTGTCCTCAGCATTTCAGTACTCAGCGGTGTGCAGTGGAGGTACTGCGGAAACTACATACTGAGTTAAATGTGATATATAATCAATCCCCTCATCAGATTAGCCCTGATTAAGTGATTTTTAGAGAGTGAATCTAATATCAGCGAAAGTTCAGCAAGAGTTTTTTGTTTTTTACTTGCTGATTTTGATCTAATGTACCATGGAGGACCACAAAAAGCACCTCCTGTATCACAGGGGGTTGAGGGTGGGGGGGGGGGGGGGGGCTGTCAATCACGTTGTATAACTTCAGCTGTGGCAGTAATGTGTGTCCTGCGGGACTGCTACGTCAGCCGTGATTTGTCAGAGGGTTCGGATAATGGAAGTGTCACCGTTAAAAAGCATCTGCTCCTTCCATCTCTGCTCGGCCCTGTTGTTATTTTCGGGATCCAGACAGCCTCGTTAGTTTTGCAATCAGCAGCCGTCTGCGCCCTGAGAAACGGGGGCCGAGATTGGATTCCCATTTCAGGAGAGGGAGAAAAAAAAAACATTAAAAGGCGTTCGCTACCCTGCGTGAACTGTGAAGGCAGCACTACATGGCGCGGTTACAGACAGACCGGCAAGAAATGCATTTTCCATACGCAAATTAATGTGAGACACATAGACTAGCATGGGTAAAAAAAGTGATAATAATTCACATATCTTATTTTTGGACCGTTTCAGCCGGAAAGCTTCCATCTTTCCAGCAGTTGAATGAAAAGGGAAAATAATGATGGCCGCCGATTTGCGCCTTCACTCAGTTTGTGGGCATTGAATTTCTAGTTTCTGTGTATTTTCTGAGCTACCGTACACACAGATATGGGGATTAATGGCTCCTCTACTGCAAATCCTTGACAGCCCCCTCACACCCTGTCTTATCATTACGGTATCCTCATTTCATGGGTTTCTGACACTGAGTGGGAATTCAGGTTTTTGCTGAGCCGGTTCAGCACTCTTAACCCTTTGGGGGCTTGTTGGAAAGGACATGGCAATCGAGCGGAGAGTGTCAGTTGCTTTGCAGGTCCCGATGCTCGTTGCGCTCGTGTCTGTTGCAGGGTCGTGTCCTTGGTACAGAGGCTGTAAGCTTGTATTGTGGTGCAGTTGCGAAGGCGACGTGTGTTTGGGAATACGTTTGCGCCGGTGCCGTTCAAGCTGCAAAATTAGCGGGGTAGTGGGGCGCCGGACCCCCTTCTGCAAGCCCTGTGGGCTGTCAGGCTGGCACATGAAGGACATGGTCCTTCGTCTTCAATCTACTAATTTTTTCATTGTTTCAGCCTAGATGTGAGGGCTGGGACCTCCAACTTTGGCAGCCCAGACCTCTCCCTCTCTCATTGCTGCTATTGATAGCATTTCTGGGTCGGTTTTTACTATGAAATTTCTACGCACCCGAGTCTGCATGCACACGTGCACCTAAAGGATGTGCCTGTTCTGTGCTGTATGACATATGCAGAATGTTCCATCCTTATGTAGAGCAAAAATGTGCTAAAACACAAATGAGCAATAACACAACGCAAAAAATTTTCCTCGCAATGTACAAACGCAGCGCAGACATGCATGCACATATGAATATAGTATGTACACACTGTGTGGGCACAAAGCCTCCTCCTCCTGTCCCCTCGGAGCGAGGCTAATTGTCACGCTCCGAGAGAGTGGCCCAGCAGCTGCTGCCGTGTAAACAGGACTAATGACGTTTCAGCCCGCTGCCGCTTGGCCGGCCGATCCCCGTTCCCACCCCGTCAGTTCCTCTTTAATGGCTGTGAGATGGAGCACTGTGAGGCGGACTCATCGCTCTCCCCCCCCGGGGCCGGTCCGGCTCTCTAACCCATTACTGACAACACAGCCAGGGCCTGCCGCCAAGTCCCCACCACGGGTAGCTGGGATTGCAGCGGGCAGCGTGCGGGGGAGAACCCGGCAGGGACCGGGTCGGTTCGGATCAGGTACCTGCGTTTCACTGTGGGTCGGGCTTTGAGACAGATATCGAGACAGGAGATCGCCGTCAAATGCAGATGTCGGAGGCTGACAAGAAAATGAGATCTCTTAAATGCTCTGAGACAGCTGTTGCAACATGCTCTACATCTCGACTCTGACTGATTGATGGATGTCTGTCATACACAAGCAAGGAAATGCATAAGACACTGCTGTCATTGTCATGTGATTTTTTGCACACAGAAGACACACAAATTATAATATGTCAGATAAGGGTGTACAAGGAGTTTTTTTTTTAACTCACCCACATAATTTTTGGAAAAAAAAAGAAAAGAAGTACCCAGTTAGAGTAGACCACTTAAAGAACTGAATGTTTCCCTTTGTTTTTCAGCAAAGCGGGACACATTAATGTCTGTTGTGGGTGGGTTTCACCTCCAATTCATGCCACTGGCCTTTTTTGCAGGAGCTGGAGAGTGGGTAAAAGTGATTTACCTTGTGTGGTGCCAAGTTGACTTTAATTTAGACTCAACAGTATCCAAGTAGCTGCAAAGTAGCTGTAAACTGCAACTAGCAAGGCTACCAAGCTGTCTTAAAGCAACTAGCTAGATTACCTGGCTATCTTAAAGCAGCTTGCCAGGCTACCCAGCTATCTTGAATACAGTAAGTGAAGAAGCTTGAATAATTGAAGGTTGTTGACACACATTATTTCACCAGGCAGATGCCAAAGCTGAAGTATTAACGTTCAGGGTATTTGGACACAGTGTTTGAGTTTCAGCAGGCACTTTGAACACTGTTCTTTGACCGGCACCAATGAAATCCTTCCTCAAGTGCCTTACTGGCTGGTGCTTGTTTGTGGCGCTAGTCAGCCTGATGAAAGTACAACAGAGGTCTTTTTTTTGCAACACAAGGTGTCCCTTGAGACATGCCGGCTGCATTGTGTGAGGTTGGAGGGCTCTCATTCAGAACTAATGAGTTCCTGTGTTAGAGCGAAGCAACAGAACTCAAAGTAAAGCGAATGGAGCATTATAATTTATCCATCTATCCACTGACTGCATGCCTGTCATAGACTGCTTATGATTAAGTGACTTATCTTTCAAAATGAACAGTATACTCAGTACAGAAAAGACACCAAGTGTGAGCATCCGGGCCTGATTAAAGTCACAGCAAATCTCTGAAGTTTTACAATATTTTAGGGAAAAATCTGCTGTTTTATGACAGGAACCTTTTGTTCTCATTTTTAAAAAGCCCTCTTTGTAATATAATTACATTTTTGAAGTGAAATTTGCAGATTTTGGAAGGAGGTTAATCATGAGACCTGCTGAAAACATTTCCCCTCATTTGGAGAGTGGGGGTCTTTAGTGGCTCTGCAGGGAAATCATGTCTCCTTAAGCGCATTCTGAAAAGGCTCCCCAGCGTCTCCTTGCGCGCACCCAGAGAGCCCTTGTGTGGGCAGGCGAGAGCGGCGGCTCTCAGCGGCGGCCCCACATTCAGCTGGGGCCCACCTGGCTGTCTTTATGTGCCTTTCAAAAGCCAGGGTTTGCTGAAGGTCAAGCGCACCCCTGACAAGAGCACCCCCACCCCCCCTTTCCCTCACCCTGTTTCTCAGCTGCTGGAAGTGGGGGGGGGGGATTTGGAGAGGTTTAGGAGAGGTCTTTTGGTGCGAGAGGGGAGCAGTTGGACTACATTACCTGCATCCAGATGTCCTCTCGATGCGATTGCGATCTGTGGGAGTCAAGGGGCATCGCAGTGTCAGCCTGCCCATGCCGAATCCAAAACCGCACAGCTGCACGTCATCTCAGATCGCACAGCACTCCTCTCTTCCCAGTAACGGAGGATGAAGCGGCGGAAACTAATATCACTTCAGCGACAGAAAGGAAACAGACACACCAAGGCAGGTAGTCGAAACGCATCTGAAGAAATGGATGCACCTCGAAATGGTACAGATGAAATTATAGCCTCTGATCCCTGTGGGCTTTATGGGGAAGGAAAGCGTGTGTACGTGTGCTTTCCCAGGTGAGGCTGCATGTGGAACGGAATTTCAGACCAGCGCCGCACACCGAGAGCCGACCTGCGACTGCATTCAGCCTTTGTTCTTTCAGCAGTCCTCACTGGAGTTATTATCACAAAGGGCTGTGAGCAGAAGTGGGGTTCCAGGGTTTTTGGCGGAAAGCGCATGTTTGATGGAAAATTCTGATGGCATCCTCGGCACTCCAGAGCTCCTTGACTAGCACTGCCGCTAAGAGGGCACAGTTGATTTTAAAAGACCCTCGGATCCTGAGCGCCCAGAGCCTGTCTGCTGGGAGCTGAGGGCTTTTCGCCACTTGAAGAAAACTCACCTTTCGTGACTATGCTGTGTCGACCTACCTCAGCAATCAGTCAGTTTGGTCATTTATTATGGTCAGCATCCAGTCGGGAACCTTTGATATGCCTGCATTATCATGCGTTGAATGTTTTTTTTTTTTTTTTTTAGCAATCCTTAATTACCTCTCTCTCCTCCCGCCCCCTCGCTTGATTGGAGCTTTGTTGCCTCCCCTGTTGAGACCTCTGGCTGGTGATAAACAGCCTCCTGAATTCATTAAAGCTGATTACTCATCTGGAGTCAGTGGGTCATAAAACCAAACATCTGTTCCATCAAACGAATCCCTCACAATCAGGTTGTTTTTGGGAGGTGGGATGCTCGCCGCGCGCCCGTCTCATAGCCTTGGGGTCTGTGTATGTGTGTGTGTGATGAACAATTTTACACTGGCAGACAACGTGCCATGTTGTACCCGCCTGGCTGGCAGCAAGGGTATTGCTATATTTACATCATTTCATATTAGCTTTCTTTCCATACCTTTGCCTTTTCTGAGAACAGCAGATAATTGCCCCATTAATCTTTCTTTCCTCCCAAGATGCATTGATAAGACCTATTGTCAAGGAAATGCACAGCAGCGACCACAGCTGACTGCATCTTCAGTTCTACATTCTTCGGTTTGTACTGCAGTGTGAAGGACCAAAGACTGACCTGAGTCCCTGATTCAATCTAACCACAGAGTTCTTTGTCCTTAACTTCAAACACAAAATGTGTACAAATGGGATAAACACAATTTCAGATTTCAGCAGCCGCTTATTAAAAGTATCGTGTAGATAATGCAAAAGGAAACACTTGCTTAAATCAGACTGTTCTCAAAAGGTGAGAGATTTCTGAAGATTTGATTTATGAGGTCACTGCAGCGTGGTGAAATCGTAACTTGTTAGCTGAGAAGCCGGCGAAGTTGTTAGCGTGTGGCATTTCGGAGCCGCTCAGCTAATCGGGGATAAGTGCGACCGAGAAGCGCCCGTCGCGTTAAATGAGCCGCGATGCTCGGCGGCCCCCGCCGAGACGATCTGGATCCGCCGGCGGGGTGCCAGCCATCGCCGCAGTGCCCGGCTCTGTTAAACGCAGCAATAAGCGCGGTGTCATCGCTCTAATTGTGCATCTCTCTCACGCACTTGCCCCTCATCGCACCCGCCCTCCGCATCGCTGGATGGATTTCTGCTTGGCTGGTTGTGGTTCGCAACCTGAGCGCCTAAGCTGTTGATGCTTGGTTTTATTCGCTTTAAGTTGGGAACATTAGAAATTGGACCAAGTAGAACAGCTTTTTAGAATTTAGCAGCTTGCTGGGATCTACAGTGGAGTCAGAGACTCTGGGATCCCTCAGGACCCAAATCCCTCAGGACTCCAAACGCAGGGAGAGTTTTAATGGGGATTGAGGGAGGATGACAAGGCCCTGTTCTCACCATCTTGCTTTTTCTAACATTGTACTCAGGTTTTTATTGTGCCAGTATTAATGGGAATGATGACGGTGTACAGGATTCAGTCACAGAGTGCTACATTGTTATGGAAAAAAATTGCTGTATTTATTGTAAAAAAAAAAAAAAACTGTTGAGTCAGTGACATTCTCAGGTAACAGCACTTAAAGGTGGAGGTGCAGTGTGCTGCTTTTATGTTTCCCTGAATCCTGCATCTTTAGTAGGGTGGTGCAACTTTTTTGCACCAAAATTTGCCTCATATACCTGAAATTATACATTAGGCACTAAGTAACATCAACAAGTGACTTCAGCCTTCCTGACTAAGCTTGTAATAAACCTCAGGTCGGCTTGGTTACCCTGGTTATCTTTCTGGTATTTATAATGTTTTGCCATCACGCTCTGTCGCAGCGCTCCTGCTAACACGGGCGCGGTAAATGAAACGTGATGGATCGGCCAGAGCTGCGTTTCAGGCCCGGCTCTCTCCGAGGCATCGCTGAGGGTTACGTCAGCGGCCCCTGTTCGCCAGCGCCGGTAAACAGGCATGGTAATGCAACTTTAATATGGGTCTCAGAGCTGCCTGTGACGCTGAGGGGGGGGGGGGGTTGGAAGACTGAAAGACAGAGGAGATATTCGGGGAGGGAGAGAGAGACGAAAGGGGAGACAGACCGACAGAGGAAATACTGAGAGAGAGAAGAGGAGAAAGAGAGGGATGGTTGGGGAGAGAGAACAACAGGAATGTTGAGAGAGGGAAGAGGAGAAAGAGAGGGATGGTTGGGGAGAGAGAACAACAGGAATGTTGAGAGAGGGAAGGAGAGAAAGAGAGAGAGGGGAGGGGGAAGACAGAAAGACAGAGTGGGGGAAAGAGCGGACAGTAAAGAGAACAAAATGTTTTTCATTGGGGTCATTGTGTCTTGATGTTTTGTCTGTCTCCATGTGCGTCAGCAACCTGATTTCTCCTGTTTAAGTACAGCAGATTTGAATGTGAATTTGAACCTGAGGGTGCAACAGAGTGACAAAGGTGCAGCACGTGCCTGGCCTGATGGCGAGAGAGGTCCGCTCCTGACACAGCCAGCTCCTCCCCGTTTTATTTTCAGTTCAGCTCTCTCAATAATTCATAGCCTCAGCCGCGCGAGGAGAGCGAGGGAGAGCTCGGCCCTTGTTCCCAGCACCAGACGCTGACACGCCTCCCCCTTTCAGCTCTCTTTAACGGGGGGGATAAACTGGTGTTTATTCAAAAATGTACCATTTTTAAGGGCTGCCTCACTGTTGTCTGCACGGCACCCCAAAGCACAAGGCAATCAAATCTACCAGCTGACAGATCAGTCTCACAGACCCAGCCGTTTCAGAGGAGGCAAGTCAACCATCTGTCTTTGCCGAAATGCGGATTGAAGTCAGGGAACAATGGCTTTAGTGTGCTGTTGTTGGGCCAATTAGTTTTTAGTTGTTAAGGAGGCAAGAATGCATTAACAGCCACTTTTGGTTTGCGGAATTGCTCGCATTAAATCTCCTTCCACTCGAAACAGGACCGCGGAGTGGCTCCGACGCTGGGTAATAACGGTTGCGCTCAGAGTTAAATTTTGAAAAGCTTTTGTGTCGCATAATTGATGTGCTTAACAAGCAGGCCCCAGTTTCCATTAGAAACACTTTGGGCCCATAGCCGCACTCTGAGACTGCAGAGGGGGTGCCGTTGGTGGTATTGGTGGCATTTTGACACAGAGGGTCCTGTCACGTGATATGGCCCACAGTCTGGGACAGGAGCGAGGGTGAGGCGAGGTGCTGGGGTGTTTGGGGGAAGGGGGAGGGCCTTCAGGGGACGCGGCCGTATCCAGGCTTCACCGAGCTGACATCCATCATAATGGCCTCCCTCGGCAGGTCTCCTAATGCGTTTGTGTGCTGGGGCGTGCCCCTGGGTCCCTGCCGCCCAGCCGTCATTAAGCAACATGCCGGTGGAGGGCAGAGGGCCTCGCTGTCACTTATCTTAGCCTGGGCCCCACACGGGGAGCTGGTGGGGGGTGGGATCGGTGCCTTTAATTGGCCAGGAGCATCGACAGAGGCTTGACAGTGACCTGTGATTGGACGGCAGCCCTGGTCCTGCTTTAGTAATGACGGGCCAACGTCTCCATGTGTGTAAAAGCTCACAGCACTGCGACCAAGCGTGAAGGGTGGTTGGGGGGGGGGGGGGGGGGGGGGGTTGATAAAATGGAGAGGGGTAAAAAGGGAAACTGAGGGGGAATGAGAGGGATGTGGAGAGGTGGAGATATATTGCAGAGCAAGGTAACCAGAGGAAGGGAGAGTGGGAGGGTAAGACGGAGAGGGAGAAGGAGGCTGGAAGATGTAGAAAGCGAGGGAGACACAGGAAGTAAAGGGGGAGTGAGAGGGAATATGAGAGAGAGAAAGAGAAAGATGTAGGTCTCTGCAAGTTCCTCTTGTCACTCCTGCAGCTGCCTCAGAGCAAATGAGTCTATCCGCAGTGGTAGGACAGCACCCAGCTACCATAGGCAGTCCCTTGGGGTGTTCTGCACATGTAGAATGCTGGCCCTCATATTGCACCCTTAGAATGCTGGAAGGCTAACTCAACTCTCTACAGCATACAAACAATACCAAACTGTCTTGTGGAGCAGCTCCAGTCCAAGGGTTCAGTTATCCTGAATCACTGCACACGGATCCTGTGATGTCTTGGAGCTGCAATCAATCCAGACAAAGGAGAAAGTGGCCCTGGTGCCACCTGGATATTAGACAGCTTATCTATAAGGAAAAGCTCCACATGGCTCACGTGCACTCAAAGAATAAGCCTGACACATGATCGTTATCTCCTCTCTGACAACGGAAATCTCTCAGTATTAATGGCCAGAATGGAAAAGAGCAGTGGCCGAATCCCTGGGCAGCTTTCAGTCTCGAAAAAGAAAGTAAAACAGTAAAAACGCCCCCTCAGAGGAAGGGCTGGAGACAAAGGCCTTCTGGAACTCCAGTGTAAGACCGGGGTGAGTATTTAACCCTTTTGCACATAACTTATTTTATGCTATGTTACATGGTTCGTTATGTTTTCATTAGCGTTATTAAGCATCTCATAGTTTTCACCGCCACGTTTGCTATGCTTTTTAACGTTAAATCGCTGTTTCCTCAAAGCTAACGTTAGCTAGAATTTTTCCAATGTAGGGTTTGACCATACACGCGCTAAACGGCTAATCGCACCGGTGTGACCGCACGCGCAAAAGGGTTAAGCAGCCAGTGCTATCGAGAGCTCAGGTAGGAATTGTGACTTGGAACAATTACCTTTATTAGCCCTCTCCATTTTATACAGTCAGAGCTGTTCTTCGGTAACCGTTGGACACAAAAAAGTGCTGCTTTTGCAGGGATATCACTGAAATGGGGCCAGTCTCTTAATTCAATGAAACCAGATTCCATCCTTAGATTGGAGCCAGAAATTAATTTCTCTGTGTCCTGAGAATTCCGTTCTATTGAGTTAAACAGGAGATCTAATTTAAGGAGGGAAAGAAAGAGAGCTGCTTGGGTTGCACTTTCTCCCACATACCTCAGTGCCCCTCAAACCCTTGACCTTCATCAGCGACTCGCTGCTGTAAAACCCACAATACACAATTCTTTGTTTCGCTTGGTGCAATATGGATTTAGAAGGAATAAACTGAGAATGAACTTCTGGGCATATGTGCCTCCAGGAACAGACCACCCAGGTCCTGGCAGGGGGAGAAACGAACACTACCTGTCTGTAGTTGGCTCAATGAAGGTCAAACACTTCCTGTCTGTAGTGTGAGCAGTAAAGGGCAAACACTCACTGCTCACAAAGGGAGCAGCAAAGGACAAGATAGACAGCTGGAATGTCTGCTTGTGCAACACGAGGGAGCATCGTTAAATATTAAATGTCCACTCGCAGAGAGGAAACAAGACGCCAACACAGTGAGTGGAGCATTTACACTTCAGCAGCTGTACCGCCCCAATGCCCAGGGACAATTCGCCAGTCCTGCTGCGCTGAGACTGTCCACTGGGGGTGTGCAGACGCTACCTCTCCACAGGCAGAGAGTACCTAGAGGTGTAACGGTTAACACACCAAAGCGTTTCACATAGAGTCTTCACCTCTGAGCTGAGGCTAAGCGGAACAAATCCCTCACAAGAATGATTATGGAGCATTATTGTTAGAGGAATGACTCCGGTCATAAACTCTCCAAAGCCACCCACCCCCACCAACATCCAGCAAAATGTGAACCCAACATCAACTGCGAGCATGCCAAAAATACACCTGGTCTTCATTTTTTGCGGACGATTATAGCATTTGCAGGAATGCGTGAAATTAGTCGGTGATCAGCTCAGGTTACTCTTTGGTATCTGTAATTGTGCAGAGCTCTGTGTAACA
Source organism: Megalops cyprinoides (assembly GCF_013368585.1). Lineage (NCBI taxonomy): Eukaryota > Metazoa > Chordata > Actinopteri > Elopiformes > Megalopidae > Megalops > Megalops cyprinoides. The sequence continues at coordinate 7,743,330 of NC_050602.1, forward strand.
GAAACTCCCAGCTGGGACCCTCACCCCTCCCACACACACTTCTTCACACACGCCCCAACGGCCCTGACAGATGGGGGGAGAAAAAAAAAAAAGAAAATGGAGCGGCGGGAAGCTCCATGTTTTTCCAGGGAGTCGAATGGCCTGCGACGGCAGACAGACAGGAGAGGCTCCCTGGCGCTCCTGCTGCTCTGAGACTCTCCAAGGCGCAGGACAACGAGGCGTGTTTCTGCTACGTGCAACGAAAGCAGGAACAGCAGTGGCGTGCAGGCTGCGGGTTTAGCCCTCCTTCCTCTGCCTGTCAGGGAGCCGACCCTAACCTCACGTACCGCTCCAGAGCTAATATTTATTTTATTTTGTGCCACCCTCTCAGCAGGTAAAGGTCACCCCCCATTTTGCTCCTCAGGCTGACGTTTCCGCGTCCGCAGCCCAACGGGCATGATGTGCGGGGAGAGAAGCTTGGAGCTTAAGCCCGATCTTTCCCTCGCCGTATGGGAAAATTTCTTCAAATCCGTTTCTCTCTCGCTGCGAGTCAAAGGTCGTTCGTATCATCCAGAACAACAGTAGCTTTATTGTATGATACTGTGGTATGCAAGTCAGAGTTTCATTGGCTTGAAGGTAAATGATTTGGCCGTGTTATTTTCTTGTTTAGAATGGTTCACAGAGGCACACAAATCAAGTGACTACCAGATTCAACAAGATTCAGGAGTAAAAAATGTTTGAGGGAAAAGGGAGTCAATGTTACTCCAGTCAGTTAGTTCATGCTCTTCCACTGGTTCAAACATACATTGCTAATTAGCTAGATAGTACTTGATATATTAATCAATAATTAATTGGTGATAAATGACTGAAATGTAATTTCCCCATCCATGCATACTGGACATACGATGTTAAACATCACTCTTTAGAGTCGATTGCTGGTGTCAGAATGGTTTTGTCTAAACGTCTATGGGTTGCACCGATTCATAGAAAGCTAACAGCCACCTGCTGTAATCAGTCAGGTGACCCCTGCACGTTACCACAAAGCTAGACTGTGGCTAGAGTCACAGTGGGGAGTGGGGCGGATCTGTCAAAGAGCATTGTCCTCCAGGGACCCAGCAGAACCCCTGCTCAGGAGATCCCAAATTCCACGGTTCCCCTTCATCGGTTCCAGTAATTGGACAGGATATCTTGTACCAAAAGAACATTTGTGAATGTGTGTGCATGTGTGAGTGCATGTGGGAATGTGTGTATAAGTATGTGTATGTCTGTGTCCATTTCTCTGTGTTTGGCTGTGGGTTTGTGTGTGTGTGCGTGCATGTGTGCATGTGTTGGAAAGACTTTTTGGAAGAGTTAACCCCTGGGCTAAGAGCTGCCTGGTTTGCCTCAGCGGTCAGCTGCGGTCAAGTTGCGAGAGATTTCTGGTCAGCCGTCTAAACGAAGATGTCACCCTGATTTTGGAGAGAGGGCTGAGGACCGTGACAGCAGCAGAGAGTCGCAGTGGGGCTCGGGTCTCCGTACGGGCAAACCCAACCCACAGAGCGGTCGGACCAACAAGCAGCCATCTGTGCGAGCTGAAAGGGCTCTCACCAAAGCCCCATTTAAACCGATCTAAAGCGGTTCTCAGTTCCTCCCACTCTGTCTCCATAATAAGGAGTAAATAAAGGAGAAAAACGATGAGCGACCTGGGCTTTATAGATTTTTGTAATGCATTTGCAATCATTGCGCTTTGTTTCTTGAGCCGTTTTCCCCCTGCATTTTAACAGCCAGGCCTTGTCATCGACAGACATGATTATTCAATGACCCGTTCTGAAAACACCGGCAGATTAGATGAGTGCATTTGTAGCGGCGGTCCCCGTCGGCTCCCGAGGAAAGGGAAAATGGCACAGTAGCTCATGTGTAGCTATTAGAGCTGAAACCCTTAATTCCGCACTTCTCCTCACAGCCAGTGGGCTGGAATGGCTGAGTCTGTGCAGATGCACTGCTGCGTAAGAGAAGGCAGGAATGTTGGGAAACAAGTCAGAAAGTACACGGTCCCATAACAGCGCGCACAATCAGAGCCACCCGGCGTCACTGCACAGGGATCAGTCTGCAGGGGAAGACTCTCTTCACAGAGCCTCTGTCCGAAATGATCAGGGCGCTGATCCCCGTCCTGTCTGTATCCACCGGTAAACGCCAGTGCTGTCTTGTTAGCTTGAACCGTAGTGGTCTGGGCGTACACACGCACGCACGCAAGCACACACACACACACACACACACACACACACACGCACACACACACACACACACACACACACACACACAAAATGAGGCGCACAGACACACTCTCATGTGGCTCCTCCTTGGTGGTGATGTGTGGACTCTGGTAGAGAAAGTATTGCTTGACTGCACTAGGAGCCCAATTACCCTGTTCATGCAGTAGAACTGCAGGGAAAGCCATGATGAGCATGAGGTTATATCCTGTAGACTGTATTCACATGCGCAGGGATGACCTGCTACATTCTACAACATCTAATATCATTGCAGAATGAGATGTTATTATTGTTATTATTATTATTATTGTTCTTATTTTTCTTCTTATTGTTTGCAGTAGCAGCAGCGGAAGCGGTAGTAATAGTAGTAGTAATCGGAGTAGTAGCAGTAATAGCAGCAGCAGTAAAAGTAGTAGTAGTCGCCATTTACATTTATTCATTTGGCAGAGCACTAGTACCAGCAGCTGAAGCACTGAAGCAGCAGGTACTCCAGCATTGCTCTTGCTGTGGTCAGTTTCCCCTTTAATCCTTTGCATGAATGAATATAGATTAATGTGTTTTGGAAACAAAAGTGCCTCCTGTCGAAGCTGTCAGCGGCACCTAAGTGATTCCAGTCCAGCCAGCGGGCCATTACGTTATCGGTCACCACGCCGCCTCGTATGATCAGCCGAGGAGCCCGCATTAATGGAAATGGCATGTCTGGTTGAGTCTGAGAACATCTTAAGCAACGCCCCCTCAGATCCCCGGGGGGAGCCGATTGGCTGAATGGCGACTCTTTGAAAGGGCTATTGGGGGGATTTGGTTTGGTTCGGTGGTTATGAGGATTTAAACTCCTCGGGGCAGGCGGGCGGTCTGGTGTTAAAAGGGTGCTGACATGGTGTCAGGCTGAGCGTTAAATGTCTCTTAACAGCCCCCTGCATGGTGGGCACATGACAGGAAACTGAAAGAAGCCCTCCAGGTAATCTGTGGAGAAATATAACGGGGAAATAGCATGGGGACACCTGTTTGATATCACCAGCTTCTCAGAGTTGTCAGAAATACCCAGGCCCTTCCCTCCCCTCAGGATCTCATAATGTGATTTTGAGAACAAATGGAGGATCAACATTTAGCCCATATTTAGTAGTATCAGTATTACAATTAGTGTGGAGAATGACAGAAGATGTGTTGTTTTTTAGACTTGTGTTTGCTGGGGTATTGTGTTGGGGTGACAGCGTAGAGCTCTCTTACCTTCTGTCCCTGGGTAGTGGGCATCACTTCCACAGGCCGGGTCTTCAGGTGAACCCTGCCATCTAATCACATCCACCTGCAGCCAAATATATATAATGTAGGCAAAACAAGTATGCTGTAGGACCTGATCATTTTACTAATCATTCTCAATCAGTGTAAAATTGTTGCATTATCTCTCATTTATCTCCACTCCAGTCTGCAGTCCATTTATGAAACCCCCAGATACAAATCAAGGAAAACCCTCCAGGTGTTTAGTTTAATTCCCTCTAACAGTCAAGAGGATGTTAGTGGGCATGGGATGCTTACAAGGTCACGGGGCCAGGAGAGTACATGCCGACCCCTACCCCAAGCCTGTGAGAGTCTGTACCTCTGCTCGAGGAATAATGCTAAATGTTAATTAAATGGATGGGTACGTGTGGGTCATTGGAACTTTCTCTGGAGGGACGACGACTCAGCTTGGAGGAGGCAGACAGGAACTCTCAGTCCTCATGTTGCTAAAATGCTCTGCTCCCAGTTTGGGACGTGAAGACGAAGCGCAGACACCCGCAGCGGGGTGTGTGGCGTATGGTGGTGCCAGCTGCTTATGCTGTGGACCGATTACATAACCGGGAAAAATGCAGGGAGCAGAAGATGTCAAGCCATCTCCGCACCGCATCGAGCTCCAGCTCAAAACCCGCCGAACTTGGCTTGCCATTGCGGCATATTGTCGATACCATTTATCCATCCACTTTAATTAATCGAGTAGTAATTGGAACCAGGCATACACTTAGCACTCTCCTCAGGGTGTATTGAAATATGCAAGATATTTAGGCATCTCTGACTTGTGCTCGTACATCTGATAGCCCGGACTATGTGTTGCCAACATCGAAAGCTCGAGGGCTCCTCCCCTCCGCTCCCAAAAAGCACATTCCGTCTGACCCCCCCCCCCCCCCCCCCCCCCCAAAAGACTCCTGTCACTAGCGCAGTGCAGACGGGTTACATCATCGCCCCCCTCTCTGCTGGTGTTTGATGTATCAATCTTTAAACGGGCGGGTGGGCAGAGCAAAGAGGGGGTAATCCCATGAAATTGAGGCGCCCAGAAAGAGATCCACAGTGACAAAAGGGCACCCATTTCGGAATCCCGTTGCCACAGCGACCAACCCCCCCCCCCCACCACCTTTCTTTTTCTCCTACGATTGAAAGAGCAGCCTGAGTGCTTTTTTTTCCAAACTTACATAACAGTGAAAAGCCCAAATATCCAGACAGGACAGCAAAGAGAAGCACAACACCCTCCACCCCACCACTAGTACCGTCTAGTTATAGAATACTGGTAAACATTATAAATAAAATGTATAGCTGTTTTAGATATAGGTGTAATGACTGGCCAAGGCACATTGTACTAATGAGACCAGGCTATTCAATGTCATTAAATTCTAAATGGAACTTTTTTGTTGCTGCAAAACTCTGTAAACTAACTTCTTCATTCTTTCATTGCATTTATTAATTCATTATTGGTGTGATCTCTGAGGATCTATGCACGGGGGGGATGATTGATGTTGCATCTTGATCAGAGACCCACCGCCTTCCCCCTGTGGCCTCTGTTTGACGTTCACTGAGGGTGGCACGCACAGTGGGAGAGCTAGAGCGAGCACCCTTCAGAAGCGCAGGCCCGACACCGCTCTCTCCACCTCCTAATATTACACGATAGCGGCGAGCGTAAACCACCGTAATCTCCTTGTAAGGCCGCCGCAGCGCTCCACAGGTTCCTCCATGGTGGCTTATCGCACAGAGCACAGGAGAGGGGGAGCCGCCTCGCACAGCTCACACCCTAACCCATAATCCACCACCGCGGAACTGTGGAATTCTCTGCTATTCACAGGGCTGGGGATTTTCTCTGTCTGTCCTCACGCTGGGAAACCTACAACTGCAGAAAATCACTTTTTTTCCCACATGTATTGTAGAGCAGATGTTAATGTCGGGAACCGCGAATGTGCTCCAGGTGCAATTTCACACCTGTGAGAGATGGTGCGCGGGGCCGGCGGCGGGTAAAGGTTGACCGGTCTCCATTTCCTTGTCGCCACTCTGCTGAGGTCACAGGAAGCTCCATGCAGCTGTGTGTGCCAACGCCCCCTCTCCTCTAGTGCCTCATTTTTCAAGCCTTTGACCTCCCTCATCCAAACAAATTCTTAGAAATGGTTCTCACAAGCTGAAGAGACATCAGACGTCCCCATGTAACCCTCTGTTGGTGCTACTCCATATATAGCACGTCAGCAAATGCAAATTAACTACAGTAAAGGAAGTCAGACCTCTAAAATTGTGCAAATTGTTCTCTTCAGCACCCTGTCTGCACGAATGCCATTTCCTCCGTATTAACTTACCGCCAGCCGATTGCTTCCAGGCTGCTGTTTGGGGGTGAGAATTAGAATTCAGCACAACACAGTTTATGCAATGTCATATCTCCTTAAAGAAGACAAAAGCTGTTGAATTATTCATGGAACCCGATCCAGCAAAATGATTGCCGTTAGCTTGTAACATTGAATTCCTTCCTAAATGTAATTCAAAAGGGGGGGAAAGGGGATGTTTAAAAAAAAAATGAACATTTCTGCATCAGAGTCAGATGTGATGGTGAGAAATATTGCGCAAGTGCTGCTTGGCTGTCTGTTGCCTTAATATCCCATTAAGGTTGCTAGTGCTGTTCACTGTGCGATGCATAGCTGCAAGGAGTTGTGATACGACCATCACAGGGAGCACTCAGAAGGACAAAGAGCTTCTCACAGCGAGATCCTACGACAGGGATTAGATGTGACCTTTTGCAAACCACAGGAAGTGAATCATATTGCTCTCTTTCAGCTAGAAGCAGGGAAACCGAGAGAGTCCGTGGATCGCTGAATAATTCATATTCTAATTGATTACATGAAGGACCATTAGGCATGATATCAGCACTGGAAAAAGGACAAATCATGTTGTCAGTTACACACACACACACCACACACACACACACACACACACACACACACACACACACCACACATGCACGCACACACTCACACACACACTCCTGCACCTTCAAAAAACCGGTCAATTCTCTGTGAGTTATAGGCTTGAAATAATGTGCTGCAGTTAAACATGAACGCTACTCGTAATAAACAAATCGACCACAATAGTTTTACATGTAACGTGCAGCTTAATGACAGTCCCTCTTCCTCCCCCTCTTCCTCCCTCTGTGTCTGTGTACCACCCCTAGTGGTCATAGGACATTATATCTAAAAGCTATTGATTGCTATATACAAGGGACTGGAGTCAGAGGTGTATTAATATTTGATAGGCCCTTCCTCCTGATATCTGAGATGCATTTTTCCTTATTATTTCCATTTTTATTTACTACCTGAATCGATGCACATGCAGCAGCCAAATGATTGAGTTATCCCTTTAGAAGAATTTTCTGTTGTTTGAATATCCATATCTGACACACCTGTCCTGAAAGGGGGATGGGAGCATTGATTCACTGTGGCAGGATGGGATGTCTCTGTCCCCTGCTCTTCCTACTGATTTTCAATAGTTGAATCTTTGCCATCATCCTGTCTCATCCACAACTGCTCAACTGGCCAAGGTCACAGAGCCTTTCTGTAAACACTCATCTTCGCAATTCCCACTGGCCTTGTTTTGCACCGGATATATTTCCTCCCTGAGTCATCCTTAATTTACAAAAAGTGCTCTGAAGCCCGGTCTCTGATGGAACTTTCCAGCCAACATCATCATCATCGTCATAATCCTCATCCCCATCTTCATCACCCTCCTCATCCTCATCAGCATCAGCAGATGGCCAGCCAACCAGAGGCCCTTTTGTCTGGCCTGGCAGCGGCAATCGTAGCGCGAGGAGACAAAGGGCACACAGGCCTTGCCAGGCCTTACTCAGGGGATAGCTTAAGCTTCGCTCAATGCCACGAAGAGACGGCACCAATAGATCCTAAGGAGCCATCTCACCCACATGGCCTTTCAGCTGCAAATGGACATGGGCCACAGTGCCAGGATAGACTGAGTGCACTGTATATGCCGCATGACTGCCAAGCGCTGCGAGTGGCAGTGCCACAAACCGCCACATGATGAGCCCGGGACATTTCTATGGATACCAGGCATTATGACCGTGTTTACCATTCCGATCAGAGAGCACCCCCCTTGGTGAGAATCAAGAGCAAGAGCGTTGCATAGAGGTTAGGGAACTTGGTTAACATTGCTTGATGGAGGAGAATTTTCTTGTGGATTCAGATGTGATGTAGAGCTGAACTTCAGATATGATTTTTTTGACAGAAATGGATACACAAATGGATATATTTGGCTATATAAATAGAAGTGGATATGTAAAATGCAAATAGCCCTGACTTAATATAAAACAACAGATACTGATACCACTACTACCTAATTAATTACTTCTAATGCAGCTACTACTAATGCTACTTAATACTAAATACTTCCAGCACTACTACAACTACTAGCAGGGGCTCTGGGCTCAGTGGTAAACTGCTGGTTTGCAAGGTTATCCGAGCTGTTGGTTTGAGGCACACAGAAGCTATGCGGCAGACAGCGCTGCCTGTGGCGGTGGTGCTGGGGGGGGGTCGTCAGCCGGGGCCGCGCAGGCAGCCTGAGAGAGGAGAGATACTGTACAGCCGTGGAGAGCTGCCAGGAGAGGCAGCTAGGCAACCCACAGCGTCGGGCCAAACCTCCGGCGCCCGCAAACCCCCTCCGCGACTGGCGCTCCCGCTCAGAGCCGCCCAGCTCTTGATCAGGCCCTTCCAGGGCGGCGCAGCCGACATCTTGAGGCCCACTCGCTTTACTTTTTTTTTCGTTTTTGGCAGCTGCGCTCGGCGCTCTCAAAAGAACAAACGCCCCTCACTCTCCGCGCCGCAGTGAAAGGGATGGGATGCGTGGGTGACCTGTGCTGCCAGATGACTTTCAAAAATGTTCTGTGAAGTGTTTGTTTATCCCTGTTAGCTCTGCAGCTAAAGCAGGCTCCTGTGGTTCTCCTCACAGGCAGGGTCTCCCTGCTGGCCTCTGGAGGAGGAGGGCACTGCGTGGCTAGCGTAGCCACTGATTCACAGAGAGGCGGGAGGAGTGAGGTGTTGTGCGTGCGAAAGACACCTCTTTCCTCAATGTCTCTGGAGTCACGTGACAGCACGGCCCCTCCCCCCCGTTAGAGGAGCCCCCCCATTCCTGGGCAGGTTTGGAAGACCGCGGGGAGCCATTTACCGGAGCGCCGATCCGGCTGTTATTTATGGCGGGGCTGGCTACACGGCCGCCTTGATTAAATCCGTGACCTTCGGCGCCCGCAGATGCAATCAAGGCGAGCGCAAATTCATCACCGCATTGATCCATCAATTGAATTGCGTTTCCGACACTTGTGATTGCCTCGACCCCCGCGAACCCGCCGCCGCTGCCTCGCTCGCCTCTATACACACGAACGCCTTTGTCAGCCTGGATTTACGCCCTTTCTCCTGAGTGGTCTCTAATGGTAAACACAAAGGTGAGGGATAAGCAGGGCGCCGGGTTCCAGGTAAACAGAGCCGATCAAAGCCTCACACCTGCTTAGCCCCCTGCGGGCCCTTTGTGGGGCAGAGTTTAATTTGCGTTCACTCTCTCTCTTTCCTGTTTCATTAAAAGTAAACCTCAAGCTTGTATACAGTAGGATGCATTTAATCTCTCTCCCTCGTGCTCTTGTCATCAACCACCCTTCCTCCTCCTCCTCCTCCTCCTCCTCCCCCTCAACATGCACCATTGTACTTTCCTCTAGCACTGGCCAACTGGGTCCCCTGTGCAAATGGGCTGAACGCTCCGAATTCTTCCCTAATATCCGCACCTATTCCACAGAGGCCCGGAGAAAATGGGTCATTTGCTGGGGTTTAGACACAGCGAGGGGACCCATAGCGGAGCGCTGCAGCAGCTTGTGAATATGGGCCGTTATCCCGAAGCCTGCCCCAGGCTGTCCCTCCAAATACCCGTCAACTCAGCCTTAGCTTGACCTCTAAGCACATGGGTCCCATAGGGGTTTAGTGACCAAAAATGGTATCTATAGAATAATGGATGTTTGGACATACTGTATGGTGCATGTAACAGAACAACCCTTGTGTGCAGTGTCTTACAGAATGTGTGTTCTGTAAAGATAGGTCTAACCAAACACTCTCCCTGGGTTTGTTTTCTGAAATGCCTGTCAACTTATGTTAAGTCATTTAAGTATAAGTTAAGTCTCCAGAAGAATGCTGTCCTCAGGGGGAAAAAAGTAATACACAGTGTAGAATAATGAATACAAAATACAAGGAAATACTCCAAAGTTTTGGAATGTGAAATGGTAAATTATTCCATTTGAAAATGGGAAGATTATTCCAACTTTCATATTTTTTTGCATAGATTGATTTTTAGTAAATCTGTATTATATGCATACGATTGAGAGTGGCAGTGATGGATACATTTTAAAATAAATACTGTATTAATTTGACATGAATCAAAATGTATCCCTTTAATTTAATCTTTAACCATGTTGTACATTAACCCAAATTACCTTTTTATAAGGGTATGTCCAATGATAATGGTACTATTATCTTAAGAATTGATATGGCTCTCTCATCTTGAAAAAAGGCAAAAAGACATTGCCCTTTAAGTAAATGGCAGCACTGCCCTGCAGTGGATGTGGCCGCAGGAAGGAAAGCTCCACAAGGAGAGTTACCTTGGACTGGAGTGTGAAAATCTTTCTTGTGCAAGGGCAGTGGATTCTCCATGTCCCTGGACTCTAAGCAGTCTCCTTGACTTGGCGTTTCTCTCCACCTCCCATTTGTAAGTGCTGTTCTTTTTGCCTGTCTCCCGCAGCCTGCAGACCGGGCTTCTACAAGACCTCAGCCACAGACGCCTTCTGCACCAAGTGCCCGCCCCACAGCTACTCGCTCCAGGACAAGGCCTCGGAGTGCCCCTGCGAGAAGGGCTACTACAGGGCTGAGCTGGACCCCCGCTCCATGGCCTGCACAAGTAAGAGTCAGCCCATCCTCGACTGAGGAGAGGGTTTTCAGAGGTGTGCAAGAATCAGAAGAAGGTAGAGAAAGATGAGGGGATGTAAGGAGGCAGAGAGAGAGACTGCATGGGGGGGCAGAGAGACAAGTGAGGTGACACTTCGTATGTGCTGTGACATTACAGGCGGCCCAGCATGGTATTACAGCCCTATTAGCGTCCATCACCCCAACGGCTGCCTGAACGCAGCCTTTAACAAGGGGCCGAGGTCACCGTGGTAACAGGCCCGGAAACGGGCCGATGAATGGTGCTAAAGTGGCAGAGTGGACGAGTTTTTGTTTGCCATGTCACCGGGGCTGTCACCAAGATTGCACTGAAGAAACAGGACTATTCGCAGCTTAGCTAGCGCGACTGCTCCAGTTAAGTGCTGTAGGCAGTTTTTTTCAGGTGGGATTTTTAATTGAATTGCACTTTGTATTCTCTGTAAGTGATTACATAAATGTGTTTAATCTGCCAAGAAGCCACAGTAATACCTTAATATATGTACCCAGAATCCCATGAGTCAGTCAGCTCACATCAACAAGACATACAGCAACATATACAGCAGTAATATCTCACACAGCACACACTGAGGTAAAGAACCATCTCTGTCCATGCATGCACACACACAGACACACACACACACACACACACACACATGCCAACACTGATTTATAGTTCAGTTGTTGATATCCCTCAGTCTAATTGCAGATCAGAGGTCTCTTGTGGGGCCTGAAAGACTGTGTGGGTGTGTGTGTGTGTGTGTTTGTTTGTGTGTGTGGGTGTGGGTGTGTGTGTGTGTGTGTGCGCATAGTGTGGGTGTGTGTGTGTCTGTGTGTGTGTCTGTGTGTGTGTCTGTGTGTGTGTCTGTGTGTGTGTGTGTGTGTGTGTGTGTGTGTGTGTGTGTGTGTGTAAAGGTGGTAAAGACTGCACAGATTCCACAGCCCACTCTCTCCCCCCGACCTTGGGCACAGCTGCAGGGAGAGGAGGATTCTGTAAGATGGAGCTCATCACAGCATTAATCAGGGGATGGGGAAATCAGGCTTGCTTTCCATGCCTCATTACCTGTCACCAGATTTATCGGTGACAACCCCAATTACACCCCCCTCCCCCGCTCCCCGCTCCCCCCTGCCCCTTGAAAGAAGACCTGGCCTGAAAGCTTCACAGGGAGGCAAGAATCTGATGACATGTCATCTCCAAGGCTACTAAAGCCTGCCAATTATCTCATCCATTTGTATTCTCCATCCTGGAATTATCCTATCAATCCCCTCCACCGGTCTGAGCTAATCCCATCTGATGCAGGGTTTTCTGAAATGAAAGGTCATTAGCAATGAAACTGATCAATAGTGGCACTTAAACACATAAACACGGTTGCAGGCAAACATTCATGGATGCACACGCACGCACACTCACATGCACATGCATGCTCACGTTTGCAGACAGCCAAGTGTAAACGGTCAAAGACACAGCGACACACACACACACACACACACACACACAGACACACCTGCGCACACAAAGCTGAAAGATGCCACACCACTTGATGTGAACTGTGTGACAGAATTTCTAATGTGACATTGCATGTGTTCTCTCCATATGTGCTGGATGGAGTGACAGAATTGGAAAGGGAAGAGAAGTCATCTTCCATATAATCTTCTTTACATACCCAATACATCCTAACGTCCAAAAGCCACCGGGGTTGGTCTGCAACAGTACGAGGCCCACACAAATGTAGAATCACAGTGTAATATAGTAGAGCTAGGACAGTTCAGCACTGGCAGCTTTTTAAATAGGAAGACCAACACAGATCCCACTTCAGCTTCTCCCAGACCGTAGCCACCATGCAGCTCATTAGCAAACGAGGCTCCCCCTGCAGTCTGAAGTAGGAGGATCTAACAAAAAGAAATGAACTTGCGTCCGCAGCTCTGTGTCGACGGAAGCCTGCGGTGACCGATGTGTGTGGTGCTCCATGCGTGTTGCTGTGGTGCAGCAGGAGCGACCGGTGACTCCTGCCACATGATTCTCAGCTGAGCTTCAGCACCTGCTCAGTGGAGAGTCCCTCTCTGCTCCAGTTTCACAGCACAGCTGCAGTGGGACGGAGTTCCAGGCAGCATAGCACCAACGGGGCCGAGTGGAACGAGCTTCTGATTGTGTTGTGACAATTGTGTTGTGTAATTAGTTCATTTGTTCCAAGAGAATTTGTTTGCGAACAGCTCAAATTAAGACCGCTCTGGAATGACAAAAGTGAGGTGGGCTCAGAATGTCTTTTTCTTACTAACGATGGTAAGAAAAGGGGTTTGAATGTTAGTTTACAGATATGTCACCTTTTATCATTGACTGCCACGATCTTCAGTGAATGTTGTTGCCTCCGCCCCGTCCTTCTTGTGCCAACCAGAGCCCCCGTCCGCTCCCGAAAACCCCATCTCCACCATCAACGAGACCTCGGTGACCCTGGAGTGGAGCCCGCCCCGCGACACGGGGGGCCGGGGGGACGTCACCTACAGCATCCACTGCAGGAAGTGCTCCGGGGACGGCAGGAAGTGCGGGCCGTGTGGCAGCGGGCTCCACTTCGTCCCGCGCCAGTTCGGCCTGTCCCTCACCAAGGTGCAGGTGACCGACCTGCTGCCCCACACCAACTACACCTTCAGCGTGGAGGCGGTGAACGGCGTGTCCGACCTCAGCCCCAGCCCCCGGCAGCTGACCTCCGTCAACATCACCACCAGCCAGACGGGTGAGCCGCCCCGGTCATTACATTACAGTGGTCACAGTCACACTTCTGCGTCTGACACATGGACACACAATTTCTACTTCTACATATTTTTCTACATTTCTACATACGGAAGTGAAATGCATTGATTATACTGATAGATCTGTTGTTCAGGTCAAGAATATATTGGAAATATACTTCTGATTTGTATTAATATATTTTAATTATATTGTAATCTACCAAAATACATATATTTCAGATATGTAGATGATTGTCTCTACATATCTGAAATATATGTATTGAGCTGAAAAGAAAATGTGTTCTCTATAATATATCCTCAGTGTATAATTTTTGAATGGGCTCGGAGTAGAGTCTGCTTTACTGGCCAGTTATTCCATAGCAGGCATTTTATAGAGCTGTGTTTCACCAACTGTTTCACCAGAGAATTGCCTGTTTTCTGGGCAATTTGCATATCCCTGAACAAATGGTTTGTCATAATCAAACTAGAAGGAGTTTTTAGCGAGCAGCATGTAGGTATTATTCACTGATAGACAACAGTGAGTCACTCTTTGTGAGTAAGACTGTTCCAGCGTTTCCCAGAGAGCCGCGCTCGCTCATTGAAATCCAGCACTTCATAAGCCATTTTTCTCCCGTCGAAGGTCAGCCGCGGCTGTTCATCTTGCCATCGCAGATCGCCCGAGTGTACCTCTCTCACCGTTTCTGTTGTTAGCGCCGCTTTGACATTTACTCAAGGTCCAGTGAATGTCAAACATTTTGTCAGGTGTCCGTCAGGCCCCCCGTTCACAGTGGTCTCCCACACCGCGGAATTTTACAGCTAAAGCCTTGGCCTTCATGTCTGAAACAGGCTCTAATGGATCACTGTTTTGCTGAGTGTCCTGTGAATTATCTCTTGCCACAACAAAATTTCAAATCTGGGTTTTTTCCACCTTAATTGGGTGGATTATGTGACATGGTGGTCAAGGTAGTGAATGTGCACCATTAGTACATATTATTATTACTTTCTTGTCCAGAGTGACTTTAATAACTTCCTCTACTGGTTATCCACTTATGCAGCTGAATATTTACTCAAAGAATTCGGGTTAAGCACCCTGCTGAAGAGCACAATGACACTGCCCCAACTGGGAACTGAACCCATACCCACTGGGTCAGTAACCCAACTCCTTAACCACCATGCAGGACTGCTGATCCAGTCTAAAGGTCTTACATGCAAGCGCTAATCTTGGACCTTAGACTGAGGTGCCTAACCATTTTTTCTTCTGGTAATTGACCAGCTTTATGAATGGTTCATGTGGAAGAGGTAGACAGTAGCCGCCCCCCATCTGGGAACGAAGGCAGTGCAATTGAATGAGGCTCTGTCAGCTCATCAGAAGCACATCTGAGAGCTCTTTAGATTGAGACCGTGATGGCGGAGGCGCGTGGGGGGATGGGGGTGGTGACTAATTGCCAGGTGTCACCATCACCAAGAGGAGTGTGTCAGGAGCAGGGACGGGTCGCAAAAGCTGTTGCTCGAGAGCTGTTAAAAGGGCCTGGCGTGCCAGCTGTACCACAGCTCCCCTGTCCCTACTGAAGGATCAGAAAGGCCTGCCTGAGAGTGTCATCACGTTGCGCCTTTAATTAACACTCCGCCACCACGCTCCGAAGGCGATGCGATCAAGTGTGAGCCGGGCGCCTGAGATGTCAGAGAGCGGGGAACCCTCGAGTTTCCAATCACACTCACTGCAGTGAGGACCCACACTCAGAGAGGTGAGCGGGAATTGAAAATGGTGTTTTGATAGCCGACGCACTCTATGCTAGGACGCTCCTTATCTATGATGCAAAGAGGGAACAGTGTTCACAGTGCTGCTAATTCACCCCCCTCTCCCACTCTAAAAAAAGCAGCCCCCCGCTCAGCAGTGCCTGTAGCCTTTAATTATCAGAGCTCTCTGCATCTTGGTGGCCACTCATTCTGCTGTAGCTGTGATCCACCTCAATCAACCTGCCTTTCAAAATCTCTCTCTGTCTCTCTCTTTCCCTCTCTGCTTTGGAGGTTGGGATATATTTTTTTTCCAGGGTTGGGGTGTAGAGTTATTTTGTGTTCAGAATGAGTTGTCTCCTCTGTTAATTGAATGTAGTATGATGTTATGTCCAAATAAAGCGGGGTTGAAACTGAAACTTTCTCTGTCACTCTCTTTCACTCTCTCTCTGGATGTCTCTCTCCTTCCTTTCATTTTCTCCCTTTCTTGCATTTCCATTGACTCCCCCCTTGCTCCCTCTTCCTCTCTCTGCCTCCCTCTCTCTGCAGTGAGCGTGATTCTGAAAGAGAGGAAGAGTAAGGACAGCATCACGCTGGCGTGGCAGGGCCCGGAGAGGGCCAACGGGGCCATCGTGGAGTACGAGGTCATCTACTACGAGAAGGTATCCTCCGCGTTCCCCCGCTCCCCTCGCCTGGCCACGCGCTGGCCCTTTCCACCCTCATTAAGCCTGGAACGGCGTAATGGAGCAGCAGAGTGCTATCACGCTTTTGGGAATTAGCTGCTGGATCCGTTGACCCATCATTACCCCACATGAGCGAGCTGCCTACTTTTTATCCTTGCTGGGAATAGAGTTCTCCGGTTATGTCACACGATCATGTTTTACCAGCATAATTAGCCGTTATACAGAAATGCGTCACCACATATGATGTATTTGTATTCATTCCATAGCACCACTTCCGTGCACCTAACCCAGATTTTTTTTTTTTCCCTCCTATAAAGACATTTCTTCATAAGAAGATATAAAATTAGATTAAAGGTATAGTTGAGCGGGAGTGAGATCTTATAATGAAAACTGCCAATCCTCATTGTTCTTTTAAATGCAGTGTATTTCCCAATGAGCAAGAGTTTTTTTTTTTCCTCAGCGCCGCTCTGAAAAAGGACCTCTCCAGCGGCTTTGTGATGTCAGCAATCATTACGCTTGTGCTGCTGCGTTTATTTTAAGACACGGTTTTATCCAGCAGAATCCAAAGGCATCTGTGTTCGCCACATGCTGCATGCTGGACGCTGCATGTGCCAGGCACATTTCTGCATTAGCTTGCTGGCAGCGACTCTGTGGAGTTCAGTTCCTGGCCGGTCGTTAGATTAACGAGATGTTTATTGTTCGCGAAGCCAAACCTTTATGAATTACCTATTTTCCCGGGTTTGTTAACAGCATTGTAACAAATGGAGCAGCTGTTTAACAAATGTTGCAAAATTGAAGGTTTCTGAGGACAAAAGTGTAACATGTTGTAATATCAAGGCAGGTTCCCACCGATGATTCTGGAAAGGCGTCACCCATCCACAGATACAAACATCTGATGTGGAGAAAACCTTGTTGTATTGCCATCACGCTAAAATAATCCTCTTGATTAATTCCACTAATCTCCATTCTGTTGTAGCATTTCTTATTAGATGTGATATTAGCTCCACTGTAGGGAGCCTTGTTTTGGACTATAATTGTTTATTAATTTTTTTGAAATGGTGTTCCCCCCCACCCCCACGTTCATGCTCAAGTAGATCGTAGCACTAAATGGGTCAGTGAGATTGTTGGGGGTTTTTTCGTTCCTTTTCATGTATGACCTATATAAAATGGAAAGCAGTAGGCAGCAGTGAAGCTTCCCACCACCTCGGGTTCCATGGCTTTACCGTTGCATGCTCTTTCCCATCAGAATCAGAGGGACCAGAACTACACGGTCCTCAAGACCAGGTCGAACGTCATGACCGTGGACGGGCTAAAGCCCGGGACCACGTACGTGTTCCGGGTGCGGGCGCGGACCGACGGCGGGTACGGGAACTACGGGGGCGAGATTGAGCTGGAGACCAGCCACGAAGGTGAGGGTCACCACCATCACCCCTCCCCAAGCTCAGCCCTACTCCTCGCTAACACAGGGTAATGGAGACTGGAAAAATAGTAAAGCTGGTGGTTACTGGCTTCTCTCCATGAAGAGCGACTGCCGCCTTTTACAGATCAAACAACAAAGTCACTTTTCTTAGTGACACTGGAAATGCATTTGATAGCTGGCTCTGTGCAGATACCTCATGTGTGTTTTTACAGATTTCTCCAGTTAGAGCCTCAGGCCTCAGTAACATTTTCCCTTGTTAAATTCCCATTCATCTTGTAAGAAAGGCCCCATCTGAGGTAGCCCTGCCAACATCGAAAGGTAACTGATCTGGTGTCTCATTTTTGAGTACAGCCAAGAGATCGTAAAACATTAAGCTGTGCACAATCAGATTTTACTCAAATGCTGAAACGGAAGACTGTTTTCAATCCCCCTCTGGTCTCCACAAGAAATAATATGTGATCTATCTCTCCAGTGCGAGTGACTAGAATCTGAAATCAATTTGCATGGGGGATATTCATTTTCCCATGACAGGCAGGTGTTCTTGTATATTGTTTTCCCTTGCTATTGATGTAAACGCTAATAAGTATTAGGTCAGTACAGTCAAGGCAAAATCCATACTGCTGGCTGTGCAGACTTCTCATGGCTGTTAATTAGATTTGTTAACATTCGCTCTGACAGCATGTTGCTGTGAAATTTGTCTGGATGCTGCCGTGTTAAAGGAACTCTGGTCCAACGGAATAACCTGATATTCTTAATCACATACACAGATGTCTGAAGTTACATCTGCCTGCTGGGAAAAAAAAAAAAAAAAACCCTGAGCGTTTAGTTCAGTGCAAGCACAGTTTTGTGACCATATCGCTGTTATTAGATTGCTGTGCTTTCCTGCTGTTGATTTTTGACCCGAACTGCACCTTCAAGGTAACAGAGCCTCCTATGAGTTTCCACGGTGACAGATGACCTGGTGCTAATCTGTTCTACCTCCCCGCTCTCCACAGACATTCTGGCCATTGGGGACCCCAACCAGCCCACGCTGCTGGCTGTGTCCATTGCTGGGGGCATCGTCCTGCTCATATTCCTCGTGGCCTGCTTCGTTGTGAGTGGCAGGTAAGATCCATCTTTTCATTTCTTTGTCGTCTCCTTGAGCTGCACTCTGGGTTACAGCTGGCTGGGTTGGTGACTCTGAGCGGTCAGAGGCTGAGAGACTCGGGACCAGGGGAGGCTCGGTGACATCCCCTGTGAATCACCAGGGGCCCAATTTGGGTTTGGCTTGGGTCTTGGGGGTCTGCTCCCCTTGTGCCATGGACTGCTGTTGCTCACCAGCTGCCTTTGTGTGGATCACAAGCCTTTTGGGGGAAGAATGATAGAATATTGTATTTTGGAGCAGAGGGTGGGGGTGGATTGATGGGCAGAGCAGACAGAGGGGTGAGGGATGTCTCCCTTGAGTCATGATGACAGGGCAGCGGCCCTGAACCAAAGAGGGGGAAGGTTTGCGGTGCTCGATTTGAACCATGATTCGCAAGGATGGTATCTCGTCTGACTCTGGCTCAATTAACAATGAGCTGTGGTCTCTGCATATGCAAAAGCATATGGACTCATTGAATATTAACGGTGGATGCTAATTATGGTTGCAAACACATAGACATGAATGAATTCTTGGGACCCACTGAAGTACACAGTGAAGCAGTGGCCTGGTATGATTTGTGTAGGAGCCAATCACAAAGTCACACCTCATCTCGTAGTCCAATCGGTGCAGCTCTACATGGCTGCAGTTGCTGTGCTGCTACGGGGTCTGAAACTGGTAACAGCTCAGAATTTTGCACTCAGTGCACTCCGTCATGTCCACAGGGGTGTGTGCTATTAGCAGAAATGCTATTCACTCTACTTTTGCAGACACTGGAACCTGGACGTTCTATAGTGCAGACATTTTCAAAGCGTGTTTCTCCAGCAAGCGAAGCGAAGATTCAGCAGGGACTCTGGAAACCCCTAATTTATCCTGCCTGCAAACTATTCATAACATATAAGCTTCAACTGAATTAAATAGCTGTTCCTTTCCACAACAGAGCGTCTACCGAAGTCTCTAAAAACATTACTATTGATCGGAGGTGATTGTCTATCACGCTGAGTGCTCTATTCAGTATCGACTGGGCTGGGATCTAATCTAAGAAGACTGTCCTGCATAGTCCATCACACACAGACATATGCACAAGCTTGCATTCACATACACACACAGACACACGCTTGTGCATATGCACGCTCGCATGCACACACTCTCTCACACATACACGTTTCCTCACAGGTATTCAGGATCATTTTTTCCTGTGCGTGGCACTCCATGCTGTAGGTGATTCTGTTGCTTGTAATGCCGGGACATAAGATATCCTCCGTGATAAAACTGTTTGCTCATTAGAGAGCAGAGTGTGGAAGAGGAGCTGAAGGAAGGTGGAGGAAGAAGCAATTACAGAGTGTTGGAGGGACGCCAGGCGAGCAAGGTGCGAACCAGCTTTTACAGGGAGGTCGATATGTCTTCATGAATTACTCATCCCTTTTTTTTTCATTTAGCCCTGGCCAAATTAAACGCATGATGCTGAAAGGGGGGTGGGGGGAGGGGGTGATTTTAAAGCAGAAGTGTTCATTCATGCCCTTGCAAAGGGGACCTTGTGTGTGTGTGTGCGCGCGTGCGTATGCGCGTGTGCGTGTGAGCGCGCATCCGTGTTTGCATCTGTGAGGACAGCGATCTCAAAAGATCAAAGAAGGCACTTGAGAGACAAGGAGAAAGAGAGAGTGACAAGAGGGTTGAAGGAGAGAAAGAAATGAGTGAGAGAGAGAGGAAACGAGGCGGAGTGTGAGAGGATGGAGAGGAGGCAGAGAGGAGAGAGGGGGCCTGAGAGCCAGAGAATAGGAGCTGAAGAGAGAGGAGAGGGTAAGACGGGAGAGAGTGCGGTTAGGTGCGATTTGAGCCATGCACGCTGACGGGATCACTTTTGAAGAATCAGAGAGAATGTTAAATCAGGAGGGTCTGCTGGGTGCTCATTATGTTCTGCAGGTTTCTCTCTCTGTCTCTCTCTCTCTCTATGGCTGTGTGTTAAAACTGTAGATGCATGCTTTCCAGGCCCTTGGCTTCTCTATAACCTTTCCTCGTTCCTTTTCTTGCTTCCCCCTTTCTCTTTCCTTCCACCTTACACTCACTCCTCACACACACACACACATTCCCCCTTTATCTCTCACCCATACTCATCTGTCTCCTTTTCTCTCCCCCTCCTTTTTTTTTCTCTCTCACACACAGACACTCTCTTCCCTCTCACTTTCTCACATTCATTCTCACCCTCCCTTTGGCAAACACGCTTTCACTGTGTCTCCCTCCCTCCTGTTACACACTCACTCACTCCATCCCCCTCCTGCTCTCTCACACACTCTTTCACTCTGTCCCTTCCCGTTACACACTCACTCACTCTCTGCCTCTCTCCTGCTCTCTCACACACTCTCTCGCTCCGTCTCTCTCCCTGTCTCTGGCTGTGTTAAAGCCACAGATGTGAATTCCCAGGCTCAGGTCTCCCTGGGCTAGCTGTGCTCTGCCCTGAGGGCTGGCACAGACACACAGCCCTGCCCCCCTCTGCCACCGCGGTCCCCTGAGAGTGACCTGCGCGCCAGCCGGGGGTGCCCTCAACTGAACCTGACACGGAGCAGACCTGTCACTGAAGACATCTCACTCGGACTCAGACTCTTGGCATTTGCCTTGACATATGGAACAGGTGTAGAGGAAAACAGGAGATCCCTGGTGGCATGCTAGTCCTGCAGAAAATATTTTACTATTTCAAATATATGAAAAAGGGGAAGCCATGGGGTGGTGCTTCAGGGCAGGGCTCAGAGTCTTTTTTTTTTTTTTTTTTTTTGCTCTTCTTACTTGGCTCCTTCTGTCTAGTCAAGCACTGCGTAGGTTTTGCACAGGTTCACATTTTCCAGGAACTGCTTCCACTTTTACAGGTTACAGGTTTGTTTCTGCCTGAGTTCCTTAGCTGCCTATGTGAAGCACAGCCATATTGCATGCTGTGATCGCATAGCGTGCCTCGACCTTTCCCCTCGTTACACAGTAAGCTATTTTACAGTCACACGGCCCGCTTGATTGACATGCCAAGTCAATAATCGGGACTGGCACTCTGTTGTAGCGTTTACAAGCAGCCGTGCCTGTAAATACTGGTCATTTGTGGGGTGCACTGTGTACTGTAAAAAGCATTGCTTGACTTTTTGTGGCTAGGTCAATATTTGAATCCAGTTAACTCCTTTGTTACTTGAGAGTAAAAAGTCTTAAATGTCAGGCTAGGCCAAAATGTTAAAAACATCTACACAGTTTTGATTTTGGTGTGTTTTTTGGGGATGAGTTAGCAGGCAGAGAAGGAGGATTAGAGGAGTGGTAGCGTGTTAGCGGTAGCATTAGCATTAGCAGATGCTGCACTTTCGTCAAAGCTCCTCACTCTTTTCTTGTTTTCACACAGCAGCAGTTGAGGTTAGACACACTATTGCAGATGATCTGGTCTACTTGGTCATCTCCTTATAGTAGTCAAGTCCTTATGCAGTAATTGTCTATTGGTCTACAACAGTCTCAAGCACTAAGAAGTCTCATGTGTGGACTGTATTTCAACAAGCTTACCAAATGTGACCAATACTGCAGATACTCATCAAGTTGCATTGTTTGTTTGAAAAGAAATTGTTGAATTTTTGCATGTTGAATGAGCCTCTTGTGGGCTTGTGTTCTGTGTAACGGGCAGCCGTATGAATTTTTAATGAACATAATTAATGCTTTTAAGAGAGATGTGAAGACCTCTTAGCGCAGGGATGTCAGCTTTGCTCTCCATGTCCTGGGCTTCTTTCACTGATCAGTTTAATGTTGTCTCCTGGGCATCCATGTTACTTTTTTTTGAAGAGGAGATGGTTGTAGGCAAGGCGGGAAGTCTGTTTTGCCTTGGTTATTTTGCCACAGAGGGATGGCAAAGATTGAGACGTCTTTGTAATCAGAGGTGAAGCAGGCAGGAAGCCCTTCCAGTCCCGCGATCAGGCGGGTGATTAAACCTTTTGTTATCGCCTTTTGTGCGACTGTGAGTGCGTGTGTTTTTGTGTGTGTGTGTGTGTGTGTGTGTGTGTGTGAGAGCATGCAGGAGCAAGACACAGGAGCATCTGTTTGAGGCCGTGGGATATCCTTAAAAGTTAATGACAGGATTGAAAGGAACACGGCGTGAACTAGCAGCTCATTAAAGCGCAGAGAGTGCTGGTTTAATAAATGCGAAAAGAATCGGGCCAAAAGAAGCCTGTGCAGCCTGGAGGCGATCACGTTTTTTTGCTGAATACTAAATGACACGTGAAAGCAGATGCCACATGTAAAATTAATGCAGGTTAAGGAAGTTCTCTCCCCGCGTCGTATTCGCTAAACAGCTCTGTAGCATCTCTCCTGGCAGTCCTCTTCAGCTGAGCGTAACTCCCCGGTTTCAACCATGTGTCCCGTTGTGGGGTAAATTTCGCCGATGTGAATTTCACTGTGTGCTCGACAGTGACGGCTTTGCTGGTATACATCTCTGCGATGCACCTCTGAACAACAGTGCATCCAGTGGACTAGCCACTACAGCTGGGGTGCTTGTATTCATGTCTAAACTCGTTAACTGAAAGCGCTAATTGCGTCATGGATTTTTTTTTTCACTTAACAGTAATTAAGTTGGGTGTAGCTTGGTGTTAGAGACAGCACAGCACAGCACTTTAGGCAGCAGGTTATAATGGTCTCTTTGCTATAACAGCGCTGCCCCCCTCCCTCCCGTCTTTACTTAAAGACCACGAGGGATTATAAAAGTGTTGTCGAGTCTGCACAAAAGAAACTACAACCCTTTAAACACACACCAGCAGGAAAGAAGCCGCTACAGGGATGCCTCCCACCCTGTAAGCAGCAGGAGCTGGACACAGCCAGGCGGCATTTATTTTTTAAGCTGAAGAAGTGGCGCTTTCGCCCCGTTCGTCCGGTCACATGACTGGACAGCTCCAGGGAGTGCCCTGCCGTACCCCCTCCCAACCCATGCACACACACACACACACACACACACACACACACACACACACACACACATACACACATGTACACACAACTCAAATGAAGTACAATGTACACGTCAGAGCCTATTAGATAGATTGTTAAAACCCAGGAAAAATTTACCCAGGAGTCAAGAGAACATTCCCTCTAACATGGCCCAATACTCACAAATACCCCAACCCCCACCATCACACCTCCACAAAGCCTCCCCTGAGACCTACATTGCACTAATGAATAGCTGCTAAATTAAACATTTTTAAACACCTTCCCAGAAAGCAAGGGGGAATTTCTTAGAAATAATTCAACAAACAATTATTTTGCTGGCCTGCATTTAACCACTTCAGGTCTGTTCAACTTTTCATTTGACCATGATCAAAAATGCGCTAAATGTGGAGAGACAGCTGGATCTAACACCAAGAATGAACAGGCTATTGGCCAATAAGACAATCACACCTCTGCAGCCTGCAATTTATGCATGAGTGTCTTTTTTTCCACCAGCCTCTGCTTTTGTTTCAATGGGTATTAGAGTTATCTGGGGGTCTGCTTTAACGCTGCATAACGATAAGGCAGAGACGCGGTGCGTTTGCCAGGAGCTCTTTGACGCAAGTGTAATGCATGTGGTTGATTAGCATTAATCCGAGGACCCTCTCTGGCTGATTAAAGCCCTGGACTGAAAATGGCCATTCCTCAGGTCCGGCGCCATCCCATTAGCTGTAAGTCACACACCAGATGATTAGAAATTGTCTGATCTCCTTAAGGAATTCTCCCTTTTGTACAAAGGCTCTTGACAGTGTGACCAAAGGATTAGGGGGTCTTAGAGAAAAAGCATTAGAGATGCTAATTTTTTTTTTCTCATAAAGATTATTAAAACCATTTCCAGTGATAAATGTCACTTGTTTTCTCTGTACCCGACAGAAATGAGTCTGGGTGGTCTCTGTGCCCGGCTTCTGCCCCCTTGTTAGTGTCCCCGAGGCCTTGGGTCACATTATCAGACTCTAAAAGGCACCGGAGGAAGCCATTAGCGAGGCTCTCGTTCTCGTAATGAGTTCATTATCAAATGTTTACGAGTTCGCATTCACTTTTCCTGACACAGAGGTGTTGTAAGTGCACTTGCAGAGAGTACCTTTGCAGCATTGATAGCTCGATTTTCTGCCATTCTTGCCTCCAAAGCTGCACAGAAGGCCGAAGAACCTTTTTTCAGAAAAGCTTTGTGTAGTTCAGTGTCCTCCTGTAGGGTGTGCCTACATGACCTTGAGCTGCTGTTGTCTTACTCCACAGCTCCAACACAAGTGATGTCACAGTGATGTCACAGTACTGCGGGGTTGTGCGGAATTTCACGTCGCCCGTGACCTTTCTTTGACCTCGCAGAACCCCACGTGCTCCCCACCTGGCTCCGTTTGGCACTGCACGATCTGGTTCGGAGGTCCCGTGTTTATTGCCCAATTAAAAGGCTGTCCGCCATTTACCGCCACAGGGAACAAGAGGGAGTCGAGACGGAAAATTACACACGACCCACAGTAATAACTTGTGCTTTACGAGGTTCCCTCACCCGTGCCCCCCGTCTCTGTGTTCTTGTTTTCTTTGTTTGTGCTGTTTTTTTTAATGGCTTTGACTTTGTGGAGGTTTGGTGACAGAGGAGAGCCCCTCTCTCACCACATCTCTTCTGAATCACAGTGGAAGAAGGATGCTCATCGTCGCTTAGCGTTTAGCACGCTGGTTTACAAAAGGACATGGTTAGTGCTAATGGCGTTGAACTGTGCCATTTGCTTTTAAATGACCGTGGGCCTGCGGCTTGGTTAAGGGGCTGCAGTGGTAACCAGACAGACAGAGGAGCGTTTGAAGCTTGAAGCTGTCGCACCGATGATCACCTGAAGTGCTTCGCTACACATCTAGATGTGCAAAAAGGTAGAATGTGAGATAAATGTTGCCCTGGATAAGGGCATAAAATAAGCCAGTGTTATGCTTGAAGGTAATGAATGTTTCAACCATTCATTTGGGAGAATCAGTTCTCTCTTGAAATATGTGAAATTCACTAGTTTACAGAGAATTGAAGAGAATTGATTCTGGTTCTTATTGCGAGACTTGAGACGAAGGAATTCAATCAAAATCGAGGTGATACATTATTTGGCAAGGTCAAACATCCACACAGACTCTAAAAGGGAAAAGGATCAACAGAACCAGACCAGCAAGAGCCTACTGCAGCAACGGGCAATGGAAGCATTCTTGCCCTTCATTTAAAATCAGTATAAGACCCCTGGCAAGGACACGGGTCCAAGGAGTTTTTAATGGAGATGAATGTGGAGCCCGCGGGGGGGTTGGCGCTTGGCAGTGCTGACCTCACAATGGAGGCGGAACACAGTCTCCCTAATCTCACAAGACATTCCAGAGTATATCAATTTCAACTCCTGTGCCCAGAGCCCTTTTATTAATCTAATAAAAGGCCGCATGTCATATAAAATACACAGAGAGCGATGCGGTGTGTTCGGAGACGTCATTTATTTGAGGCTGTTGTTGTGGCATTCGAACGCAGCCAAGGTTGCGATCGCCGACTCGTAACCGGAGCAACCTGCTTCATCTCTCTTTGATCTCTGCTTTGCTCCTCTCTGATCCTCTGATTTACGCTGAAAAAAATGTTACGTTTTGTCCCCCCAGAACCAGGTTTCAAAAACGCGTTTCATTATTCATGTTAGTAGAAACAGCCGTCTTTGTTATGCATATAACTCACGTTGTGGAAATGGCTCAGCCAATCCCATCACAACTGTCGATAAAGAAAGATTCCTTTTTTGTGATGTCTACCTCTCCCACTCTCTGTTTATCTTTCCTCTCTTTGTCTCTTTCTCTCAATATGTTTGACTGGCATTGATCCTAAGTTGTTTTTTGAGAAGAGGTCTCTAGCAGATCCAGGAAAAAAATGAAGAAGACAGAGACCCCAGTGTTCACCTCAGACTGTTATTCTGTAGTCCAGGCTGGCTGTGTCAGTCTCATTTCAATACCCTTAGTATGCTGTATGGTGAAGCACCCCCCCCCCCACCCCCACCCCCACCCCCACCCCCATTCCCACTCCCTCACATCACACAGGAGGAAAGACAGGAGGCTAAAACTGAGAGTCAGCAAAACCCCTCTCACAACTTCCATGGTTTGAAGAGTGTGGCACGATCCAAATTTGAAGACCGAGAGAGAGAGAGAGAGAGCAAAAGGGAGGAAGAGTGGGGTGGGAGGCAGGAGACAGACAAGTGTGATAGAGTTAGGGGAAGAAAGAGAGGGAGAGGGTGACGGTGGGAAATGAGGAGGAGGAGACAGAGAGAGAGATCGAGATAGAGAGGTAGAAAGAGAAAGACAGGGGGTTGGGGAGGGTGTGGCGTTGGGGAAGAGAGTGCTACGGGGTGAGAGTAGTTGTATTAAAAATGTCTCCAGTGGCAGGGCGTTATATTAGGGAAGGAAATTGATATGCAAATTGAAGGAAGGGGGTTCTGGAGTGACTGAAAGAGGAGAGGAATTGTCATTTCTCGTCAGAAGAGTAGGAGCTAGGGACAGCGGGGGGAGGCGGGCCAGAAGACTCCGTCAAAGAGGCTAGAGTGATTCCGTTTCATCTGGCCCCCTCGCTCCACAGCGCGAGCGGCTGAACTCCCAGAAACACGCCATGTTAAATTACTCGCTCGGTTTGTGCGGAAGGCCTGACAGGGGCTGCCCATTCTTCGCGGGACGGAAGGGGGTGTCGGGCCATCGAAATAAACTGGGTTTCCCATCCTGCCCCTGTTCTGATCATCCAATTTTCACCTCGGGTTATTCACAGAGGTGCCGAGAGTGCATTGTTGCAGCATTGGGGGGGGGGGACATCTCATTATACCAAGAGGACTCCACTTATTTTCGGGCACTGTGAGCCGGAGCGTGGGACTGTGGCTTGCTCCGGTCCTGGCAGGGGGGGCTCAGAAATAAAAAGCGCTCGGTTTCAGAGAGGAATTTTTAGAGGACAGGGCACCTCTTTCTCTCCCCCCTCTTTGGCCTGGCTCACTCCAGATGAAAAGAAGGTGGGGATGCTGGTGTGCGGCTTTTCTTGTTCATCCCAGCCGTTCTTAAAGAGATGCCCTGTAGCACGCGAATGTGACATTTTAAGCTACGGGAGTCGCTGTCTTCAGTTAATTACCCTCCATCTCTCACCTACACCCCCTCAGGCTCTGACACTCCCCTGCAGTGACATGGGGGAGAGCAGGGGTGTGTGTGTGTGCGTGTGTGTGCGTGTGTGTGTGTGTGAGAGAGAGAGAGAAAGAGAGAGAGTGTGTGTGTGTGTGTTGGGGTGGGGGGTGTTCCTACAGGAGGTGCAGCTTCCATTTCCCGATTAGCACATGCTCCATTCAGCCTTCTGCCCGCCTCCCCACTCCCTACCTCATCACAGTGTTTTGGGCTTAATATGGCATGCCTTTAGCCTGGTTGGGGGTAAATGATCACAGACATGTTGGCAAGTTAAATATGGCTGACAAACAGGCAGGGCCACACTTGGGACCTGTCTATTCCCCCCACCCCCCAACCCTCATTTTGAAGACTCCAGGCTAACCACATGGAGCACAGATTGCCCTGAACTGACCTACCGCCCCCCAAGCAAAACTCCTCTGCGGACACAATTCCCAAGTGTACCCATTTAAAAAGACCCATCCAACCTGCTCAGCTGTGTAAAAGCTAACAAGGGGGATTACCAAAGAAAGATATGTCATAAATGCAAAGCTGACCCCCTCCACCCCATCCCACCGAACAATGTATCCTTGATCTCCCAGCCCAGCCACCCCCCCTTTTTCCCCCCAAAACCCCGCCAGCAGAAGGGGAACCCATTCCAGGGGGGATCCATCGCCCCAACTGATTATCTGTGTTTACACCGCGCTAAGCTCCGGTTCGCCCCAGCCAGACAGGATCAGGATCAAACCTGGGCGGTGAGCGACAGGCTGTCATTAGGGCTCATAGTGTTTCGGGCCGATTTGCACGCCCGTCCAGCCACCCAGACGGGGCCTCGCAGCGCCCTCCTGGCGGAAACCAGCGCCCCTGTGTGCCTTTCCCCGCGTTACCCCACCGCTTCGCAGGGCGCCGGTGGTGGCAGGTGCGTGCGGTCGGCTCTGACAGCTTGTGTAGTCTACTGCAAAAAATTCGGGGCCTAGCCCTTGGAACACTTTCCAGGCCAATTATAATCAAAATTGCTTTAAAATGCAGTGCCGCTTGATTATAATGGAGGGTTTCTGCATTTCTCGTCTCTTCTTCCTGATGAACTTTTATTAATAATTCCAGCTTAAGCAAAGACAAATTACAAGGGGGAATGAGAGGAGGAAGGTTAATACCTGGAGGTGGACAGATTGATTTTGTGATATATCTTTGGCTTGGGGCCTTCATGCCGACTTGAAGCGAGAATTCCATTTTAAAGTGTGACAAGAGCTGGAAACCCTGGAGTGTGGTGTCACAGGCTCACAGCCCTCCCTCTCATATCTCGCCTGCTCTCTCCTAATCATGGCCCCTAAGTAAAACAGGCATTTCCTTTTTCACCCAGGCAAGCCAGGACATGAGAGCCTCAGTGCCCACATCCCCAGACCCGCACCAACCCCCCTCCCACCTCCTTCATCTGGACGCAACAGTAGGCATCGCTTACAAGTGATGCTAAGATATATAAGAGCTATTGCTATAAGAGTCACTGCAACTCCTGCACACCTTGCAGTGAAAGTGTGTTGCAAGTGCAGTTATATCTCCTGTGTAGTCTCCTAAGGGGGTTCTCTGTTGAGCCTGTAGAAATTGTCTCAAAGACTGAGGTGAAGTATGTATTTATGCCACATGTGTAGACTTATACACAATTTATGCAGGGCGTGTTTTGACCACTCGAGGTGAGGTACCACTCCTGTTGGCAATAAAGAAATGCCCCACCTAGGATGTGAGCTCACGTTCCCAAGGGGTCGGTTATCCTAACTGCTGTGCCCTGTGTTGGCCAAGGCCACAGCATAAATAGCAAACGTGCTGAAGTGCTCGCGGAGGAGGCAGTTGCCGAATGTTTGCCGCATGAATCCAAATGGAAGCCTCTAGAACCAATTAGAGTGGATCTGAGCATCAGACAGCTTTGCACATTGTGCCTGAGGCTACAGGAGTAGGAGCCGTGGGTCAGCTGACCCACAGAGGAAAAAAATACAACAGTGTATTTATAGACATTATATTTTGCCATATGAGACCAATCCACTGAGGTTTATGAGACAACTGCGATGAGTTTTCTTTGTTTCCCTGGAAGCTACACACACACACACACACAAGCACACGTATGCACAAGCACAACTGCATACACACATATGCAGCAACCCCCCACCCCCATGTGTTTCAACTTAAGCTTTAGTCACTTGCTCATGCACTCCATGCCTCTCCTAAATGTTCTTTTGAGGTTGTTTGATGGAACCATTTGGTCTAGTGCCTCTTTTACCTGGGCTGACAGCAGTATATTGCTGGTTTAGTGGTGCCGTGAGGGCTGCACCAGCTGGCGAGAAATGGTGAGGGAATGGGAAGCAAGCAATATGCCTCAACCGAAGGGAGATACACCCACACAGTCAACTTGGGTGAGTTCACAGCTGTGTGTGTGAGTGCATATACTTCACCTGCACCCACTCTCCTCTGTTTCAGACACTGTGGCTACATCAAAGCCAAGCAGGACCCGGACGAGGAGAAGATGCAGTTTCAGCATGGACGAGGTAGAGACTGTTTTTACTCAGGCACTTCATGTAGACCTTTACCATACTGGCAGGCTGCATCCACAAGGACTGTGAGTGTATTTGCTTTAAGAAGCATCACATACATTTGCTGTTGTGGTGAAACAATAAAGGATCTGCAAAGCCATGCTCAGCAGTGGAATGCGATTCATTTTCGTAACCTCATATGAGTGGATCACTTTTCCGCAACAGAACGTTTTTCTTTTGTGTTTACCCACCGGAAAACCATAACTCTGCTTACCATTGAATAGAGCTTTCAGACAAACTGCGGCGTATAACAAAAACTGTTTTTTTTTCTCTCCCAATTCCCTTTCCTCCTCCTCCCCCCAGTGAAGCTCCCAGGAAGCAGAACCTACATTCACCCGCACACGTACGAGGACCCCAACCAGGCTGTCCGCGACTTCGCCAAGGAGATCGACGCCTCCAGCATACGCATCGAGAGAGTCATAGGAGCAGGTGAGCTAAGCAGGAGGAGGGCATTGCTGTTCCAGAAGCAACAGGTTCCAAACACTGCTGCTGTCAGGCATCTGGCGGCAGAAAAAAACATCCCAGAGACAAGCCACGTGGGTCGCATGTAGACATCTTTATGGCAAGTGAATTCATTAAAACCTAGCTGTTAGAAGTAGTGGTATGTAAGGGATTATGTTGTATATGGGAGTGCGTGTGTTACGTACATGCTCCGATTCTGTTACTGAATGTGGATGCATACATCTATGAAACTATATGTTTAATATCGTGGGACCATCTAATCCAGTTTGTAGTCATTCTCTCACAAGACAAAAGCCTCCGGTTAAAGAGATTACATCAAACAGCAAATTCATAGATTTTCACAGAAATCTCTTTCTGTCTTTTTCTGCTGCTTTGTTTTCAAGACATGGGTCCTCGTTTTTTTATTTCCATGATTTTATGTTCCCAGCGTTTTATGTTACTAAAACGCCGGCTGCGTGTTTGAACTGGGCCGTGGGAGCCGAAGCCTCGCGCTCCCGCTCTCGCTCTCGCTCTCGCTCTCGCTCTCGCTCTCTCTCTCTCCCCTTCGCGCGGCTCATTAAAACTCCCCTCCGACCGCGGGCTCAGCGCTAATGACGGGCCTCTTAAAAGGATTTAACGGGGACCGGGGCCCAGAGAGGCGCCTCCTCTCTGTGTGTGACGGAGCGCTGCGAGAGGAGAAACGGGCCCGCCGTGGAGCTGTCTGCACATTTCCCCTCATAAACTGAATTTCCCCCCCTCTCAGAAACGCGAGGTCCCCAAAACCCTCTCCCTCTCGAACTGCCCACTCCTCCCTTCCGTGCTGACTGGGGAAGGAGAGCTGGCTTCCAGCCACGGCATCTCTCAGATTCTAGAGGGGCCACAGCAGAGAGGAAAGAGTATGTTGACTTTGTGCCTTTGGCATTCTGTTGGACGTGTGTCCCCAAGCCGAGCTATCAGATGGTCTCGGTGTACAGTGCAGGCAGCAGGCGCCGAAGATCGTCCTAAGAATTGCTGAACCTTCGAGTAGCGTTTCCTGTTGCCGATCCGACATATGGAATACAGACATATGGGCCTTTGTGTAAATAAATATGGCTTTAGTTATCTCATTAGAACTTCTGCATCCAAATAGGTGACCCTTTGGCTCTCTGCTTGGGTAGCTCTTTTGATAGCTGGGTAATTTATGCATTTTTTTTTCCTGTGAGCGGAAAACTCTCAAAAGTAAGCCTGTCTGAGTATGGCCAAGCTGTGTGCCCTTGAAATAACCAAAACGAATGTGTATTCAATTGTTTGATTTTTATATTTGAAACAGACTCTTTGAAAGGTCTATGAATGACCGCTGTAGACGGTTCATGCTTGCAATTTTACGAAGTGTGGTTTCACTCGGGAGGTATTAGGCCAGGGCTATTGTTGGCAAGTAACCCCTAGAAACTGAGTGGTTGCCTAAAGTGAACTCAGGGAAAGTGTATGGGAGGGCATACTCAATAATAAATCTGTCGTCTTTGCACCGTTGGCATGTTCGGTGGTTTTTACCTCCAAAGGAACACTTTCCTTGTGGTTCACTGCCATCATCCTTGTTGCGTGTCCATTTAGATTCCAGAAAACCTGACATCAATATCAATTTCCACTTAGATTTACACGTTAAATGATGATTGTAACTACCATTTTTATGTGCCATTTTTAAAAACAAAATGAGTGTATTATTATTACTGTTATTTGCCTTGTAGATACCCCTATGTAAGATCATTTGTGTAGCTCACATCATTATATTATCCATCTGTAAAGCTGTTGAAGCGATGTACAGTAGGTTAAACGCCTTGATTGAGGACAAAATGGCCGTACCCTACCTGGGAAATGAGCCCGCAACCTGTGCCCGCCAGCGTTTTTGACGGCAGACCTGTTTTTGCATGCAGGCGAGTTTGGGGAGGTGTGCAGCGGGCGGCTGAAGCTCCCCAGCAAGCGCGAGATCTACGTGGCCATCAAGAGCCTGAAGGCAGGCTACTCGGAGAAGCAGCGGCGGGACTTCCTGAGCGAGGCCAGCATCATGGGCCAGTTCGACCACCCCAACATCATCCGCTTGGAGGGCGTGGTCACCAGATGTGAGTGATCGACAGCCTCACCCCATTCTCCTCCCCCATCCCCCAACCCCACGCCCCGTCCTTCCCGAACCTGCTTACGTGTACGGAGTCTACGGGAAAGCCGGGGTGATTAATATGCAGATGAGTTCCCGTAGCCGCCTCCCCCTCCCGCTCGAAAGGGGAGGAGCTTGGATTGAGTCAGTACTCTTACTGTTGATGGGAAACGGGCTGCAGCGGAGATGCGGCACCAGCTGCGGTGACAGCAGAGCGAATTGTTGACGCAGGAACATGTATATGAGATGCTGATCTCCTCACCTAATGGCCTTTGTTTTACATTTAGACAAGAGCCTGATCCAACAGGTGATGATACATTCAAAGACGCTAGTGCAGAGCTGGCAGGAAGCATACAATGATTGGTCTTTCACTTTGTCTTTGTTTGCCTGTCTCTAATTATTCCTTTCGTCTTTGTCATTTTTTTTACCCTTTCTGTCATTCTTTCTCCTTTCCCCCATCTTTATTTTCCTTTGTTCTCTTTCTTTGTCTCCTTGCTACCTTTCTTCAAACGCTTTGTCCTTGCCGGCCTGTTTTCGTGGATATAAATATAAATCGCTTCCTGCTCGTCAGCAAGCAAGGACAGCGGTCTGACCAAGACCTTTCATGTCGCTTGAGAAGCGGCTCCTCGCAGAGCACGGCACCTTTCCTCTTCCGAGAGGTGTCTACAGGCATGACGAGGTGCCACCCTTCTCCAAAAACACAATGCCCTTGTCTAATAAAAGTCGTCCCGAATGGACAACATGACAGAGCGATCTTAGTAACACCTATGCGGTACAACAAAAGGACCATGCATATTTATAACTCAATGGATATGAATAATTTAAACCCTTAATTGGATGTGTTTTTTTTTTACTTTCATGAATATTCAGTATGATGCATATTGAAATCCCTCAGCATTTCTTAATCTTTTTTTTCCCCACCCTCTCTAATGTGAAATGCTAATTCTGACCTTTTGTTCCGTTTGGTTTAAACGGTTTGTCGAACTATTACCGAAGTGAATCAAGTTTGCCTTTCATTTTTGAAAGGCAGATGTTGCATAATTACTACCCGTCTGGAAAAGCGTAGCATTTTGACGTGCCACGCAAATATTCATTATGAAAGATAAATGCAGTTATTTATAATTGTGCGGCATGAGCGAGGGAGGAAGGCAAGGTTTAAGGACCGCAGCGGGGATCGGGCGGGTGACGTATTCTATGCTGTCACTCACAGACGAGCCGGGCTGCCTATTGGGATCAGCACACTGACACTTGACCACTCCCTCTGTCACACAGGGTATTTATATTGCATTACATTATTGGCATTTAGCAGACCATCTTATCCAGAGCAACTTACATATAGTAGGTTACAATTTTATCCATTTATACAGCTGGATATTTACTGAGGCAATTGTAGGTTAAGCACCTTGCCAAAGCGGACAACAGCAGTGCTCTAGCAGGGAATCAAAACAGTAACCTTTTTATTATGAACCCAGCTCCTTACCACTACACCACACTGCTATTTGCAGTCTGGATGTGTCCATAGAGGCAGGAGTGGTGGTCTGGGGGCAGGGAGATGGGATGTGGGGGAGTGGCAGGGGTTGGACTGTTTAAATTTATACCCGATAAAGGACAATAGCGTGAAAGTCAGAGCCATTTCACAGATCACAGCTCAGGTGTTGCTGCCATGTGCCAAGATAAGACCGGGGCTAGGGGTGGGGGTGCTACAGGTCAATAACACCCAGGGCTCTGTTGGGTGGACTCAGCTGGTAGTGTCACAACTCTAATCTCAGAGTTCAATTACAATGATGTTGGACCTTTGAGGGCAGGAGGCACGGAATTGGTATCTATAGGTGTGTGCGATTGTGTGTGTGTGTGTGCGCGCGTGCATGTACACACGTGTGTGTGTGCGTGTTTGTGTGTGGGTTTTTGCGTGTCAGAGGCACCACAAAAGAACTCTCATTAAAGTAATATTTTAAAAACCACTGGCAAGCTTTGATTACTTCTAATTGTTATGCAAATAGTGGCACCACTGAAAGAGCAAGTTGAAAATAGCCCCTTATTTGGCAGGGCACATCTGAGAAGTGTAGAGCTATCATTACCTCCATTATCTCCCTTTTATGTGGCTTACAATCAGCTAATCTGGTTACAATCAATGTGGTTATCAGCAGTATGCTGTATATCTAACACAGTTTTCGAGCAGTCCAAGTGTTTTTTCCATCAGTATGTCTTTTTACGAACAATACTGTCTTCTCTTGTTTGCAAGGGCAATGAAAGTCAAACATGTAAGCTTTGTGTGTGTGTGTGTGTGTGTGTGTGTGTGTGTGTGTGTTTATCAGACAACAGAGCTGTGACAGCATCATAATCTCTGTGGCTATGGTCTGTCATCCTCTCAGTCACACAAATGGCCAATTCCAAATGTGTGGCCTTTTGCTTACAAATGCAGCAATTGATAAAGTATTTGTTGGGAAATTATGTTCATTTTGTTTCCCTGCAGCTCAGAGAGCTCTTAGAAAGACACCCTAAGGTCTGTTCAGTAACCTTGTAATACTGTGTCATAGTTTTCAATTCAAGCAGACTTCATTAAAATGCCACCAACAAAGTATTGTTAGAAAACAAAATTTGCACCTTTTCCCCTGTCTGCTTTTATCACCTGGTGGAAAATCGATGCTCAGTCCGCCCTGAGGGACTCCGCTCAGCTGAAAGCTGTCTGGTCCCCAAAAACAGGGAGGAAACAGAACCCCTCCTGCCGTCCCGGTTTCGGCTTGTTATAGCTACGTTTCTTTGGGGAAATGCAGAATGGATAGATCTCTCAGTCTCCCATTTGTCCTAAATTGGAGAGGTCCTGTTTGGGGAGGCAGTGACAGCACAGAGGAGACAATGATAAAACAACTGTTTTTGTGGCTCAAGAGCCTTCGCTTACACATGGAAATAAAGTTACACATCTCTGTTTTCTTCACGGCTTTCCTATCTGTTACCCTTTTTTCAGACAAGACGTACAGCAGCATCATATGGAGTCAATCAGCATTTGTCTGTAACTTTGGCTAAAAAATGAATACCAGTTACTTTTCTATATAAAAGGATAATTTCCTCATTAATTATGCTTACTGCTGAACTTGCCAAGCTGTTTATGAAGTATAAAAAAGAATATATTAAAGCTAAGCACAGATCTTGACTAAATCCATCCTGTACACTCTATAAATTGTATATCAACCAAGATACATATTGATTGTGTCTCATCGGAATACATGCCCCTGCTCAAACACACATTTATTTTTCTATAAACATAAATATTCTTGTCAATATAGATTTTGGCTCAAAGGTTTCTGTTTTAGGCCAATTAGTAGAACACCAGTAAATTGTGCTGAGCTTTGAGTAGATGTGAAGGAATTTGCCATATTGATTTTTTGGGTTATGTAAATATGACTTCAGGGTTTAGGATGATAGCACATACTGTGGATGCTTTTAAAAACTGTTTACCTCAAAACTCATGGCTGCTTTTGTAGGACATAATCTATCAATTCAACAAAGAATGAATGCTACTATAAATGGTGCTCACACTATTTTAAGGAGAGGGACTAATATTTCTCTCTCAGAGCCATCAGCCTTAAAAGTCTTGACCTTACCAGTTCATTTTGTATATTTACCTCATTGGGGCTTAACACTCCAGGTGTTTGGCTGTGCATTCCAGTCACATGCTAATTTGATGGGCCTCACAAGGTTTTTTTTTTTTTTTTCCCCAATATACAGACACTATGTCTGGGTGCATGTTTCTCCGAGGCCCTTCTGGTTGTCACCATGGCTTGTTTGTGTCATCCATCCACGCTCGGATGCTCATAAAATCATTTGATGACACACAGGTCCCTAGCGTGCACTTGCCTTGACCATAAATCAGTCTTATCCTCTGGAGCCCTGGGACAAATAACTCATGACTAATGGCCACAACAAACTCATCAAGAGACCCTTTGCATCTCCCTCAAACTGTACTCCTTTCATAAGTCATTAAAGAATAATCTGTTGGTTCCTGACTCCACAGTTGCATTTTGGCAGAAAGCGAAAGAAGCAGGGTAGCATGTGGACGCATGCCCAGGCCATGTTTATAGACATGTGATTGTGTCACGAGATCCAGTCAATGGGCACTTTTGTCTTGGGTTTGATTGGACGGGGGGTTGTTTGGAGATGAATGCCTGTGGTTTTATGGTAACCTCTAGTATCTCATCAGTACAAAATCAATAGAAACAATAGTCCTGTGTGTGAGAGCATGTTTTTTTTTTTTAAATTTCATTATTATTATTATTTTTGAGGGAGGATGTGAATTGGCCATTGAGAGTTGTACTGGATGTTTGACAAAAAGAATAAATTAATCATTCCCCCCCAACAAAACAAACTCTATTTTTTGTTAATTTTGGTAATATTGAACCTACCCAACTGAGTTTGTGATACACACACACACACACACACACACACACACACACACACACACACACACACACACACACACACACACACACACAAACATTCTGCAGGCATCTTCCTTAAAGCCGACCTGGCTGTGTCAGGCCCTGCTGCACGTTGTGCAGTAAATGAGCTCTGAGTCCGAGTGAAAGCCGGGGCACAGCGGCGTGCCACTGGGGTCAGGACCCAGAGCGCCGTCTGATCCGGTTCTGAGACCACCCCAGCAGCCGGGACCAATCCCAGTGTCCCTTTCATCCATCTCTTTGATAGAGCGGTCACAGGCAGAAGTGACATCAGACATTTAGGCTACCTCGGTCCCTGCGGAGTTCTCCGGCCCCCTCGCCGTGTCCAGGCTGACAGCCACATTAGTCTACAGGATAAAAGTAAAAGGGAATTGGATTTTTGGGGGGGGGTGGCTTGGGGGGAACTGGGGGGAGGCAGGCCTTGAGAGAGCATTTATCAGAGAGAAAATGATTTAATTTGGGTGATGTATAACGGCCTGCACCCAGACCTCCACGAGGACCTGTGGCTCTGCTCGCCGCTGTGTGGTCCCCTCTTGTGGTTATTGGTCCACTCCCACCCCATCTGCTGTGTGCTTCCCAGCACTAGCAGCTCCAAGCTGGGGAAAAGCTGTAAAAGCTAACCGTGCTAGCTGCGGCTACACCTACCAATTCCCAAGCGAAAACTGACGCATGCTAGGCAATGAGTAATGGCTGATTCTGGCTTCAGCAAAACATTCTGTGGGGGATGGGGGGGGATGGGGGGCATAGGGGCTGGGGGTGGGGTTATTAGGACCCTGAGAGCCCATGTGTCAGAACTTGTGTATTTACCTCTCATCAAAGGCAGGTTTTCATCAGACACAGTCCTGGTCTTCCTACATCTGCCTTCCTTCATCAGAGCGAACCTGGTATTTCTAAGCAGCAATCATTTGATCTGCATCTGGCCTGTTTTCATCTGCGGTTTACACAAGGGGCGGCAGAATCAACCAACATCACATTGTTATTAACTGTTCACCTCTGAAAGGAGAGGGGCACCACAGACCTCTGCAGTAAACACAGCCTGATGCTTTCTTAAATCATTCATTCGCCGCGGCTCTCAGTTTAACTTTCTCTAATGTAGCAAAGTTCAGTGCGAGTGTGTGATAACGGTTGTGTAACTGTTCCGCTCCGACCACATGCTGTTTGATACATGTCCA
This sequence comes from Megalops cyprinoides, assembly GCF_013368585.1. Taxonomy (NCBI): domain Eukaryota; kingdom Metazoa; phylum Chordata; class Actinopteri; order Elopiformes; family Megalopidae; genus Megalops; species Megalops cyprinoides. The sequence goes on from NC_050602.1 coordinate 7,781,364, forward strand.
AGCAGCGAGCGTTAGCCGCTGAAAGGTCCTGTACTCCTTCCGCATGAGGGGATGTTGAGTTGTTCAGTGGTTTGCTGTGGATGGTCAGCAGCTGAGTTGGAAATGGAAAAAAGAAAGATAATGACTATATTTATTACACAGCTCATGACGGTATCTCATCTGAATGTTTTCTTTTTGGTGCTTGGAGCAAGCACCCAGCCTGACCCAGGGGGCAGCGAGTTTGTTCCTAGCTACGTTAATGAGAAGTGCCTCATTCTCCTCAGCAATCAAGCAATGGATTAGGCTAGCAGCCACTGGACTGGTGTCCTAGCCAGTAAAAATGACTCCTTCTGTGATTAGATTCTGTGATATCGCACTCACTTGTGGAGAGCGAGCTTTCATCAGGTGAGGTTAAGCAGGAGATTAACGCTGTGGGTAGCTGTTGATGGGATAGAGAGAGAGTGTGTGTGTGTGGGTGGGTGGTGCGAGGCTCCACAGATGCTCTTGGCAGAGATGCACTCACGATCATCCGCAAGCTGGTCCAGGTGTGAGGTGGAACGCTCCACAGCTGCTGATTCTCAGCGGCAGGGAAAGCGGCACTCTACTCACCTGCTCTTCACTTCATTCCAAATGGAACCTCCCTCTCCAGCAGGTCCTTTTGTACACCATCCCACAAAATCCCACACTTTCACCAAATTCCAACATCCCCAGCCCCCCAACACACAGACACACACACACACACGCATACACAAAAGCACAGACACACACACACACACACGCATACACAAAAGCACAGACACACACACACACACACACACACGCATACACAAAAGCACAGATACACACACACACACACACACACACACACAGTGAAATGCATTAGTATTCATAGCATTGCTGGACAGAGGTGTCCTTGGTGGATTGCTGGCTCTCGCTATCTCCTGTCAGTCTGTCATAATGAATAAGACAAACAGTATAGGGAGGAGGAACGCAGCCGGTCAGGGTTTTCTTTGTCTTCTCACTCTCTCCATCTTTCAACCCCTGAACCAGTTGCATCACAATAGTCGTGTACTAATTCTAAAACGTTCTTATTCCCATTCTCAGATTTTCTTGCCTTTCAACAATTATTGACTTACTGACAGCCCAGGCTTCTATATGCTATCCAGTGACACCACCGCAGAGCAACTGCAGTTCGGTACCACACTCAAGGGAGCAATAGTGATGTCATAGCTGGGATCTGAACTTGCAGTCCTCCATGTTGCCCTGCCTCCTTTTTAAATGCAAGACCCATCTGAACAACCCGCTGTCTTGTTCCCCAGGTAAGCCTGTGATGATCATAACGGAGTACATGGAGAACGGGTCCTTGGACACTTTCCTAAAGGTGAGTCACGCTGTGGGCTTTGGAGCCTCAGTTAGGAGCGAGGAGCTCCAGTTCAGTTTAATGCCAGACTTAAACAAGGTGGGGGTTCTGATCCGAAAACATGTCACATGTCACTACTGTGATTTATTCACTACCATGAATAAACATTCACCAGAGCGGGTGTGTGTTTGAAGGTAAGGACATGCCGTCTACTCTTTTCCGAAACACACACCATGGAAGAGATCACGAAAAAAGAAAGGGGGAGGAAGAGGAGGAGGAGGAGAGGCGAAAGGAGGAGGGTCGTCCCTGCCACTTCGCTGAAATGGCCTCCTCTGCAGTCTGAAAATTTATTACCGTTTTGTCAGCGAGGATGAATCAGGAGCGTAATTTCATTACACAAAGCAAAGATACGTTTTTCTTAAGTGGGGACCCTTTAATTACAAATGCATGGGAGAGCAAATGAAAACCGACAAAAAAAAAGAAAACCCTTGTCTTCTACATTCAATCTCTCGGTGGACTTCATAATGAAGCATCATAAATATTCCCCATAGCCCACATAAAAAGCTAATATAATTACGGTATCAGTTTTATGGGCAATAGCTCATATCCCTGCTCCTCAGAATACACGTGTTTAATTAGGGTGCAGATCAATTAAGCATCACTCAAAGGAAAAAAAAAAAACAATTCGTTTTTCCTTTGTGGCTCTTACAGTAAAGAGGTAGAATTCGCTGAGATTGATAAAGGAAGTCTGCCCATTGTTTGGATGAGGTCATCAATCAGTGCTCTACAGTTAAGACAATAATACCTAATGAACTTACCCACCATGCACTCTATGAAATAGCGGAATTTGTCGGAGGCTGATATTACTTCACAAAAAGAAGCAGTGCTTTAACTAGATAATGTTACAGTGCAGATTTCATATTGCAGACAGTGGTCTTGCGGCTTATGGTAATGATAAGATCATTTTGGTAAATAAATACATCTACAAACGTATCTAAATATATCTGTAAGTGCACGGTCTCAGTTCTTGAGTACACAGTCGGAGATGATAGCGGAGGTTAAGGCGAACTCTGAGCCATCTTGTCGGACTAGAAATGAGGCTGTCTGAATGTGCCCCCCGTTAAAATGGACTTTGCGGTAAAGGTGTAAAATTACATGTATTCATAAATGTCTCAAGTGGCTCCACTTTGTGTTTTGTGATACGTACCAGGTAAAGTGATCCGGTCTTAAAATCCTGTTTGCTGTAGCCTTGGTTTCCGCATTAAAACACACACATACAGAAGGTTCTAGACGAATGAGGACCCAGGACGGGCCGGGTGACCTGTCGTGCTGGTTGTGCGATCTCACGTTTCTGATGTCACCTGGCAGAAGCACGACGGCCAGTTCACGGTGATCCAGCTGGTGGGCATGCTGAGGGGCATCGCCTCGGGGATGAAGTACCTGTCCGACATGAGCTACGTGCACCGCGACCTGGCCGCCCGCAACATCCTGGTCAACAGCAACCTGGTGTGCAAGGTGTCTGACTTCGGCCTGTCGCGGGTGCTGGAGGACGACCCTGAGGCAGCCTACACGACCAGGGTAGGTCCTCCCTCCGTCTAGTCACCTCCAGGGGCAGGCGAAGCTGACAGGTTTGGTCGCCGAGCTCGAATTCTGTGTTGTTCATGCCCACTAGCCTCTTCACAGCAGTCCCTCCCATCAAACGTGTTGCCTGACAATCAAGAAAGATTAGCGTGCTGTGTAATACGTATGCACGTGTATATTACTAGGATTCAAGGGGCTAATTTGTTAGCTTCTGTGTAAAGGTTGCCTGTGTTGTGGTGGGCTTACTACTTCAAGCAGGAACAGGTCATCACTTATGAGGCTGATCTCCTGCCAGCCACTCTGTGTGTGTATGTGTGTGTGTCTCTCTCCTTAGGGCTTAACTTTAGATCCTCACAGCATGGTACAATTATAGTCCATGAGAGCTGTAAGGCCCCCACTTGCTGCCTTGTGCCCTGCCACTAATGTGGCAATGTATTCTGGGATAGCTGATGAGATGTGTAAAGTGCTCCGTCAGCAGGAGTCCCACTTATCAACACAGAGTGCAGTGTCACCTGGAACCTGATCCAGGGTTAGTGCCTGAACAGAAAGTGGTCATGTGTTTCTGCTGTGTGAGTGGATAGAAAGATTGCTTCCCGAGAGCTGATCCCAGATCAGTTTGACGCTTACGTAAGTATTTGCTGCCTTAAAAGCCATCATCTTTAAGGAGTAATGACAGCACAGTGCAGTTCTGGAAAGGTCAAAAGAAAACAGTGTACAGGCACATGGAGCTTAATCAGGATGCGCTGCCACATTATATCTTTACCATCTCTTACTCATCGAACAGTATTTTCATGTGTTACAATGCCTTTTTGTGGTAACCCTGAAATGATATTAAAACAATTGGAACTTGGTGGTACAATTTCCTGGTTTTCTGAACTTTCCATCCATGTTATTATTAATCATTTATTTGCCCACCACCTTTATCCTGAGAAGTTACAAGGTCATCATGACAAGGTACATCAGTGAAGCAACAGGAATGAAATAGGAAGAGAACAGCCCAGTAACAGTAACTTGATGACTGAGCATCAAGCTAAAAAAAGTGGAAAAATACAATTGTACAGCAGTAATTGTGTTTGTATGCAGTGCTGAGTATTTATCCTTGCTTACTTTGATCATTCAAACAAGCACATAGAGATTCATAACATGAGGTGTAAACTAGTATTTGGTGTATAGTTTTGAAGGTGGTATATGCAAAGAGTTCTTTTGAAATTGACTGAAGGATTGCAGAATTTTATAGTGAAAGTACTTCCACTAGCTTGAGGTGCGAGTTGCATCTTACAATGTCATGACCACCAACACGGTTACGATCTGTCATGACTATTGTGACTGTTGTGACTGTCACAGAGGAAAGGGGAAGGGCTTTGGCCTCTAAGAACAAAACCACGTGTGTGATGGAAACACAGAGCAGAGGGCGTGGAGTGTGATGGGTAACGTTGTGGTCTCCCCCAGGGAGGGAAGATCCCCATCCGATGGACGTCCCCCGAGGCCATCGCCTACAGGAAGTTCACCTCCGCCAGCGACGTGTGGAGCTATGGCATCGTCATGTGGGAGGTGATGTCATACGGGGAGCGGCCATACTGGGAGATGTCCAACCAAGACGTGAGTATGCTGTGCTTTGAATGGAAACATCCGTAAAAAACCTCACAATGAAGAATCAAATGTGGTAACAATTATAGCAATAGCTATAGTAATATGAGTTTTTAATTTAGGGGAACAGTTCTGTCCCTGTTTTTGGATTGCTTTGTCAGTTACCCCGTTATGCCCATCGCGCTGTGATTCGTTACGGATTTACAATCCAGCTGGACAATTTGTCTTTGAAAAGGACTTGGTTTCCCATTAGTTCTCTCTCACACACACACACACACACACACACACACACACGGGTATATATATCCAAATCCACATTCAGCACTTCATTCTGCTTTCCCGCACAATGCCAGAGTCGCACGGCTGAAAAACCCGGCACTGCCAAAGTATGGCAGATGCCTGGGGGATTGAAGCCAGGGGAATATAGATGTGCTCTGGCGTCCACAAAGGTAAAATGATTAAACGCGTATGGAGCAGAGAACAGACACGTTTCCAGGTGCCCGTCCTCTTTATTGCGCAGAAATAGGAATCCGAGGCGGTGACATTAAGCTCTTTACACGTCCGGAGCTCTCATTCTGTTCTCCGAGGCACACACAAAGGCAGCACAGCGCGCTCAGCTCGGCGACGGAAGGGGAAAGCATATACAGGGGCAAAAATGAAAAAAAAAATGACATTAACAGTGAAACATTAAAACTGAAAGATTGAAGTGTCTGCAGCAGAATCTGCAAGAGTGTCATTGCCTTTGTTGTTGTTCAGTCTCATCGATGGAAATATCCCGCATGCTGTATGTGCCGATGGTAATTTTAAATTCGTTCATGTTGTAAGATAAAAGCTCACAGCTGCTGTTCTCCTCTCTGCTAAGGCAGTGGAAGGTGAGGCTATTGAAGGACTCGGCCCCTCAGGGTAGATGTGCAGTTTCATTTTCCCCCTGTATTCCTTTATTCCTTTATTTCTTTTTATTATTGTGAGCGGGCAAGACAGTTCCAAACGCAGAGAGAAACCAAGAAATCCCCAAGGCTGACATTCAACATAACCCGGATTTATAATCCACTCCTTTTCAGGCACAGGAGAATGAACCGTTTTAATAGCCTTTGTCACAGAAAAAAAAACATACAATGTATTGAACAGTTGCATGCTGTGGAAGAGTGTACTGCATGAAGCCACATTGCCGCCATTTCCTGTAGTCTTCAGTATCTCTCTCTCTCTCGCCGCCCTGCAGGTGATAAAGGCGATAGATGAGGGGTACCGCCTGCCCGCCCCCATGGACTGCCCGGTAGTCCTTCACCAGCTGATGCTGGACTGCTGGGAGAAGGGGCGCAGCGACCGGCCCAAGTTCGGCCAGATCGTCACCACCCTGGACAAGCTGATCCGGAATCCCGGCAGCCTGAAGCAGCTGGCCAACAGCTCTGTCTGGTGAGACCTCCGAAATCCTTCTCCCCCACCCCCGCCTCCCTCCCGCCCCCCTCTCCAGCTCATTCAGAAGCAGGGCAGCACTGTGGTACAGAACCCGAACAGTGACACCTCTGAAGTGGCAGCTTTCCCTTGTCCTCTGTGGGCTGAGTGCAAGTCAGAACAGGGAGAGGGAGATGGAGGTGGCGGGACCCCCGCGGCGGGATTTGCGAAATGTCACGTCAGCGCCCGCCCCCCCCCTCCGCACCCCCGACGGAGTCTTACAAGGCAGTTCATTTTTTTATATCTGGCGAGAGAAAGAGAAAGCGCTGAACCCAGATAAGAGCTTTAAGGCATGGGTTTATGGGTTTAGGTTCTTCAGGCAAAGCTGCTGGGATGTATGCTCTCAGCTCAAAGGAGGCTCAATCAGATACCGCCACGCGCTGTCAGTCACTCTGGCCCGGATCCCCTGAGCCGGCGGGCGCCGGACCCACAATAGGAATCAATCTAAAGATTTCCTGGTTTTCGACGGCGTTTAATCGTTTGGGGCTTCAGCTCGCCTTTGTGCTCCAAGCCTCTGTTTATCCAGGAGCAAAAAATCAATTACGTGAACAAACGGAGCCGGGAGCTGGGAGCCGGCATTCTGCACAGAGTCCTGTGTGGGCGGGTCGGTGCGGGGCGCGTCATCAGAAACGTGACGGCAGCCTTCCTCTGTGTACCGCAGGGAGGATCCCGTCACCCCGGAGATGGCCGTCGGCACGGTGGAGGACTGGCTGGACGCCATCAAGATGGGCCAGTACAAGGAGCACTTCTCCAGCGCGGGCTACGTGACACTGGACTCCGTAATGTACATCAACAGCAGGTCCGAGCCCAGCCGCCCGCCAAAGTCATCCTCAAAATCATCTTCACTCTCCTTTATTCTTCTTCTTCCTCAGCTTCCTCCTCTGCTGCCTTTTATTTTTGTATGACTGAAGCCCACAGAGCAGAGTATTGCATTTCTGTTTCTCTCCCTCTCTGTCTCCCTCTCTCTCTCTCTCTCTTTAGCTCTTGCAAATTCAATCGCTTTATTGGTATGACTGTTTCAATGGCAACAGCATTGCCAAAGAAATTGTTTTTGTAATCATGCTGTAATGTGAACAGGTCAGTAATGAATGACATTCAAACAGACTAAAAATACATATACAAATTCCATAATAATGCTATGAAAAGTGATCTTAAGAGCATGGGGATTAGTCAGCCACTGTCTCTCCTGTTATAGCATGCTGACACAAAGTTGCTGGCCATCCTTTTCCTAGGATAATGCTCAGTTTTTCTGCACTGTAGAAATTCTTTGGATATATCTTTGAATTTTTCACATTTAAGGAAAAAGTGCAGCTCTGTCTCAGCCTTACCTGTGACTCACTCAGGTTTGGTCTGGCAATCACTCCCTTTGTCTCTGTAATCTACACTCTCTCTCGCACTGGTGCTCATTCTGTCTCTCTCTCATCTCCGAACTCCCATCCCCTCCTCCGCCCCCCCACAGCGACCTGGTGAAGATGGGCGTGACTCTGGCGGGGCACCAGAAGAAGATCCTCACCAGCATACAGAGCCTGCAGACACAAGGGCCTCACGTGCAAGTATAACACGCCTTCCCCCCCCACCCCCCCCGACAGAGCGAGGGAGCGAGAGAGACTGAGAGAGGGAGGGAGGGAACGCTCGTTACCAGTCAGCAGCTTCACCGTTTCAAACGTCCTGGATGTTACCGTACCGTAAGCACTCCGGCGTCCGTCCGCGCACCTACAACGCCACAGCAACAGCCGAGGAGGAGCAGAGACTGATCTACATTAGGTCACCGCTAAAAGGCATCTAGTCGAAAACCTCAAAGAAAAGAAAAAAAAAAAAAAAAAAAAAACAAAAACACGTGAATTATCACTGTTTGTGGAGTTAAATGTACAGTCATTGGGTTGTTTATTTCTGATTGTTTCTTTTTTATCGGTTGATTTGTATGTTATCGTTTTCCACCTCAGAAGTCTGGAGATCTGTTTGTGTAGAGGGGCGTTTACAGGGGCAGAATGCCCTGCGGTCTGGAGCAAATCTCCATCCATGACCTCACTCTGTTGTAGAAGCCGACGCTCTGCGTCATGTGACTCTGTGATCAGCGGGATACGCGGATATGCCTCGGACTTCCCGCCCGACCCCTTCAAGGGCGCACGGTTCGGTCTCCCTCTGGAAAGTCGACGAGCGCCGTTTTTCCATTGGTCATGACTGTTCAGTCACAGTTGAGCTACAGTGTTAAGTTACCGTCATGTATGTATAGCCTTCCTCCCAGTGGTCCTTGGTAAAGGACGCTACTGTACATATCCGTGGTAGAGGTTTATTACTGTGAGAGACCCATGCAGCTATATAAGGGAACACTACATATGAATGAAGTTAGCTGGTAATGCCTGTCTTTTTTTATATAGTCACCAAGGTCACAGATTACTCAACTCACCATAACCAGAACAAAACCAACCTGCAGCCTATCTGTCAGCAAGGCACATGTATACATCTGTTATTTCACACATGCCAGTCTTGCAGTTTTTGCTGTTAAACGATGACTGTAGTGGTGGTGAAACATTTATGGGGGGGGGGGGGGGGGGGGGGAATTAAAATCTGCTGTTGTCTTACTCATTGCAGCAGTTCCTTAAGACACAAAGCAAAATTTTTGGGGTTTATCATGTCTCATCTCAATATTACCAAAATGTTCTTGAGATCAAGAGGTGTAACTGAGAATCTTTGACAGGCCCCTAAAGTCACAATCTTTATGTGTCTAGCGATCTCAAGGTAGCCTTTGTGGTAATATCAAATTCTTCCAATAATGATCCAGCGATTCCAAAATGAAGAACTCCAACAAGATAATTTACATTACAGCGGCGCCATGTCCTTAGTGCGACTTCCCAACAGCAGAGCCACAGGGGAAGAGCAGACTGAAGTTGAGTAAGAAGTGTCATAAATGGCAACAGCACACTGGAGACTATTAGATATTCCTACTTGTCAGTATATTTGCAGCTGAAGTGAGTGGACTGCGCTAGGCGGTATAGAATGTATATTTGTTTTGAACAATGTGCCATGTACTCTTTGCGTTGTGTGACCGTTCTATCCACCTGGGCCTTGTGTCTGCTGTGGGGCTGGGGGCTGGTTCTGCAGCTCTGTGGCTCCGCCGGCAGAGAAAGACGTGACTGAATAAAAGGAACCTGAAGTGAAAGCTCTCCTGCTAAGAAGACTGTCCTTATTTTCGCATGGAGGTCACCAAGAGGGACCCTTTGGGGAGTGAGAGGCTGGATTGTCCCTCACAAAGCGAAACCCACGACTGCAGCATCTAATCCTTTCAGGGGCCCCAAAATGTACTTCCATTTACACGCAAATATAATATGGTTGCTCGGAGGAAGAGCTTCAATGTGTTCAAAGGGTAAAACCCACATTGTATGGGGGGCAAGCTTGCCCATTCCAGCACGGAGGTGTGCTCTCACTGACCCCAGGTCAGCCCTGGGTTAGATTCTGATCGCCACATCCCAGTCACATTGTAAGATGGGCTGTCAGAGCCCCTTTCATGGCCGCAAACAGGTACCTGCACAAACATGTTTCCTTGGGCCATGATGAGGTGCACTGGCCTTCCTTTCCTTTCCTTTCATCCATGTAACAATGACTGACTTCATGACAGGGGCGAAAAGACTGTACCATAGTGTAAAAAGATGTACAGCGTCGTTTTAAAGCTCTTGAATGTTTGTAACAATGTGCTTTTCTGTAGAGCAGAGTCTAGCAGATGTGAGGAAGAGGAGGGGAGGAAGCCCCCTGGAGGAGCGCTGACATGTAGAATGTAGAGTGGACATTAGGTCTCGTCTTTGATCAACAGCTGACGGGCACTGCGATTTCTCTCAGAAAGCTGGGCCACATGGGCACTTAAATGCCTTATTTTCAGCGATACGCTTACAGTCTCATCCATAACCGCAGCACAGTGAATCAAAGTCTGTGTCTTATTCCCAGTCCTGGCTGTATTGCACATACCTTGATCGAGGACTGGACCAGACAACACATTCAGACACTGCCGGACCTATGCGTTTGCTGTTTTTGTATCTAGTAGCTACTTGCGCTTGTGTTAGAATCACCCTTAATAATGCCAGAATCCTACAAAGAGTTTTAACCAATAATCAGCCATCTGCCCATTTTGTGCCACAAGAACTTTTAGTGGTATTTATAGATTTATTTATCTGGCGCCTGCTTTTTTGAAGCCGGTATGTGACTCCCCCCACAGCGATGGCGGCGTCTCCCCAACGAGGTGCACATGTCTCACCGTGACGTCCTCCAAGACGGGGAAAAGAAAATTGAATTCCCTCGGTTTTCCGTCTCTGCGCCGACACGGATTTTCCTCCCCGCAAAGAAAATGTAATAAGAACCGATTAACGAGATATTTTGGATAATTATGATGATAGTGGAATGTAATTAGAATTATAATTCATTCAAATGTGCCATTTTTTGGGGGAGGGAGGCACAAATACCTGCCGAGCAGACCTCTTTCGGCATTAAAAATGTATTTATTTATCCGGATTATTTATTAGAATAAGCCCCTCGCGCTATCTGTCAATGAGGCAAGTTGGCTCATCTTTCCACTAATAAGTTTTGGAACTTTAGTAAATTGCAGAATTACTGAAGCATGAGTTTCTTTTCACACCTATAATTTTTTCGGCAAAAACAAAAGATGATTTATTTAAAAATGCAAAATGCATTTGATACGAGCCACAGTAACGTCTCTCTGAACTTCTTGAACTCTTGTAAACATTGTTTCGTGAAAGGCGCCCTCTATATGCATATTCATAAAAGCATGATTTACTGAGAGACGACGCTGCATTCAGAGCCACACAATAGCTCTGCCTTGAGATTTTTCAAATCGTTCTCGTACCTCAGAGTTACACAGAGCTGCTTGATTTCATTTGGACTTGAAAGCAGCAGTGTCATTCATATTTAATGCACATGAATTTTAATTAAGCTGTTTCTCAAACCTCTTCCTAGTGCCAGTCAACCAACATACTTAATAGGCAACATCCACTTCAATGAAGACAGTGTTGTTATTGTCAAGACTGTTGTGGCTGGAGGGCTGACAAGTAGGGAGGAGTAATTTATTGGTATCAATTTAAACTGTGAACCGCTTAACCTAATGTGATGCATGCAGCTCGGATGAGAAATATATGAGCAGGCTGCAAAAGAAAACGTTTGACTAAAGGGAATGTGGAAATAACAGCTCTTTACTGATAACACATTCCTCAGATGCTCTGTTGAAAATATTAAAAGAAAAAAACACAACTGCTGTGGTTCGAATTTGGATGAATCCTTTAAGTAGTACTGCGGATGAAAGGGTTAAGCATCTCTTGCGCGAGGTCGATCCATACACGGCCCAAGTGTTGAGGAAAGGCCTCACCCTCAGTCGAGATGGACGGTGACTGACAGCTCAGAGAACAGCTTGCTTGAGCACCTCGTGTTGTCAGGGTATAAGCGAGAGGTGAAGCCGTGTTCTGCATGCGCCTCCCCCTCTCTACCACAGACTGGTGGCGAAGTGAAGTCGTCGCGCGAACCGCACACACTCGGGAGTGCCCCAGCTGGTGACAAAGAGCCAGGTCGGTAGAACGTGACGTAATGTTGACAGTAGGAGGTTGGTGGCCCAGTATCAGTGCAGTATGTGCAATTTCATTTTGTATTTCTTTGGTAAATGAATTTTTGCCTAAACCTGTCCGTACCTTTGAGTAAAAATGATGACGCCCCCACTCCTGTCTTTGTAAACATTTTTTTTGTTAGTTTTTTTAATTGAGTTTTTTGTTTTTTTGGAGTGGGGGGGGCTTGTGGGTTCATTTCCCTGTTTTGTGTACCATGTGGCCATTTCTTTACTCATTGCAGGTTTATATGAGCTTGTTAAGAGTGTTACGCATTTCGGACTTCATGTGGCTGTAATAAATATGCTAATATTTTTAATTTCTCACCTGATGGCTTGGTGTCTCACATTTATTTCGATTGGGCACAGTGAGAAGGGCAGAGTCATGGATGATGCACTGATTTGCAGACACTGTTATCTAAGTCAGGGGAGGCTAGTTATTAAATATGAATTTGTGTTCATAAACTCCAAATGCTCGCGTCTCGGCCTTTGCAGGAGCGGCTCAGATTAAGAATTAAATTTGCAGCACAAACAAGAATCGGACCCATAAGCCCTTGCTGCTGCATAATGGCATCCTCCAGGGTTCCACTCACAGGGAAAGAAAAGTCTGAATCACGACCCCATGGTAAGAATGCTGACCAATCCTGCAATGCATTGTGGGTCAAATGTGGTGTTCAGAAATGTTCCAAGGCCAGCATTAAAAGTTTATTCTCCTGTCTTGTTGGTTGCACACAGACTGCAGGCAAAAGTAATGAAAATGAACACAGTACAATGTAGTGGCGCAGTACTTTTTGAAAGGAAGTTGAGGCAGGCAGTTTTAAGGTACTGGCTTGACCAAGTGTCTGTGTGTGAAGAAAATCAAAACAAGGAATTGAGGATGTTGGGAGAGCAAGACTTCATGAACCTCATTACGATTGTATCTATTCTCCTATATGCTTTTGATCACTGACTCCAATGAACCAACTGAAATATTGGACTCTCTGCAGTGAAGCACTGATTCCTTCAGGTAAGATAGTGGCTCACCGCACATCAAAGCTCAATCCATTCTGTGGCCTTGTGAGGCAGGGGCTGTGGGGAAAATGCCATTGACTGCAATGAAAAGAACAAAGGAAGTCGAGCGGATATTGACCGCTGGTGTGGACACTGCATCAGTCAGACACTACGGACTGAGATACAATCACAGACCTCTCTAGATCCCGCTGTGATGCTCCCCCAACATCAGAGCACTGACAACGTGAGTCCCAGTGTTTTCCGTTTTGTGGGGGGGGGCACTGGGACGGCCTTAACAAACAGACACAAGACAAATGACTCCCACCAAAGCGATGCTCTCCTTAATGAATTTATTGATGGTAACATGCTCCAAGCTGAAGGGACCGATCTGTACGATCCGTCAAGGAGTCGGTGGATGACGTGTCCAATGCTGCAGTGGAGTCTCGTTGGCGCAAGTGGACCAAAGACATCTCGGTGGTAAAGAGGACCCTCAATAAGCCCACACTGCACGTAAGGCCAAGCATAACTAAACCTCTGACTAAACCGAAACAAAAACCAAATGTGAAACTTATATACTTATCATTGCTTTCTGCTTGAAAAGTAATAAAAAACATTAACTTTAATAGGTCTGAACAAGGTTTGATCACAAATAGTGAATCTTTAAAACATAACCTGACCGAACAAATTTACAACAACACCCTGCTTATTGGAAGTTTACTAGAAGCCTTTGGAACTATATCAAAGTCATCTGAAGGCTTCCTGTTTCCCTGTGGTATAAAATGAGAACACACAAAAGACATTCATCAGTAGCATCATCATAGTTAAGTCAGACAGGTCTATGAAGAATGCCGTTAAGTCATCCATTAAGACTTCCAAAAGGCTTTGAAAGAATACACAAAACCTATACACAACCATAAATCCAAAGGCAACAGTTAGAGATCTGAACAAACTGGCATCTTCAGTGTACAAATGTTAATTTATCAGGGTACAAAGATTGATCATCCCTACCAATGCTTGTTGAATGGGCTGTAGCCACAGTACCAGTCAAAAGTTTGGACACACCTGATTAAGATAATGGGACACATGCATTCAAAGTCATTTTGATCTAAAAACCTATGCTAAAATGCAAATGAATTTTTTCTTAGACATCAACTTCACAATTTATATTATAATTTCTTTCTATGAATTTCTTTATATATAAAAAAAAATTTGGCTATTTTGAAGAACCTAAAATGTAAGATATTTGTTGATTTGTATATACCACGTTTTGGTCACTAAACAATTCCATTTGTGTTGTTTCATAGTTTTGATGTCCTTACCATTATTCTAAATGTGGAAAAGGTAAAAATAAACTTTGTCCAAATTTGTTGACTGTTATTATAAATGAGAATACAGGTGTGAGATTCTACCATTTCAGTACCAGACAGTTAAATGAAAAACTGTCCAAACTTTTAATAAAAATTAGCATTAGAAGGGGGTAGCTGGCTATTTACTGCCTGATACCAGCATTTATTCACAAAATTTGATTTTATCCTCAGCCACCAAATTAGACTGGTGCTTGTTAGGGACTCACATTTAAAAGTTTTACATTTTATGGAGAGTGTTGACACCTCCCTTCTTTTTTCTTCCTCCAGAGAATAACACAACACTTGCACCTTTTATAGTTGTTTCATGATGAAGTGCCAGTATATACACATTCAGTTATGGCACAATGATGGTTTGTGTTTTGTGTCAAGTAAACAATGTTCTGCCAAAGGAAAGAAAAGAAACGCTTAATTTGTATGGGACATGTTCCAATCTGTATCTGGCATGTCACTATTCTTGTAGTAGCATTAGGTACTTTACCCACAGTCCAAAATATGCTGTGTTCTGTTAATTAACCAAGGAATGTAAAGTATAAATGTTTCATCAACAGTGCACAAATCTGCCACGTCCCTTCAACTAACCGGCATTTAGGCTTATCAGATGTTAATTGCAATTAGCTGTATTGATTCCGATGTTATATCTTCAAAAGGGTTGTACTGATAGACACATTAAGCCTTAGTTTCCTTTTTCATTTGTCACATGAGAGCAATGAGATGTTCTCACCAGGAGAATGGCGCTTGATGTACCAAACAACACTACAAAGCAGTTTGTGCTGCGGTGCATTTGAGTTGTTTAATAAATAATCAGGTAAGTCACACTGCAAAATGAGTCTTGGCCAGCCTTTCCGCCCCCTCCATTGATAAAATCTTGGACACACAACTATACAGTTAGTGCTTGATCATAATGGTAGAAATAAATGTCACAGGCAAGTTAACCAACTTCAGCATATTGCATCTTCATAATGTATGTGATAACTATGGCATGAGAAAAGCATTACCATTCCTGGGGAGAGCTGGCTGGTTCTGACGGGGGCAGTGAAGGCACCCACACAAAACACACCACTGCCGCAACGCATCGGACACCCTGCTAATCCTCCTCTAAACACAGGCTTTGTTGTAAAAGCAGAAGCTAATGGACTTTTCCCCAGTGATAGTTTCCACCCTCTTGGGGAAGGCAGGGTCACTGACCCCCCTGGTTTGCCTAACCCTTTTAATGCAGTCCTGCCACTGCCTGCCAGTCTATGTAATCTCCATTATGTCAAATCTCCAGTCCGCTCCTCCGCCTGTAGCCTTTTACTAGGTTACCCTTGTGTAAATGTGGAAATAATGTTTGCCAAGAGGAGAGAAATGATCGCTGGGAGAAATCTCTGCTCCCCTTGACCATTAAACATAAACCCATCCGTATGCGCAGCCAGCGTCATTCTCTGGGTGCTGCTGCGACGTTGGAGGGGCACTGTAACATTGTTACAATGCTACAGTGGCACTATGAAAGTTGTGAGGTATACTGGTACACACTGGCCAGGCAGAGTGAGTCACAGTTTTACTCTACGTGGTGTAAGATTCCAGCCCTCATGCACTTAATGTGAGCCATGCGGGTACATGGTAATGCACAGCTGTTTTCAGGGAGGTAAAAAACCCTGAAATACAGGGGCAGAATGATCATAGGCTGATTTTATAGTGTACCTGGTGGGGTGGGAAGGGTTCCAGTAGAAAGTAAACCCAGGGACAGTGTTTGGTTAGAGTTGCCCAACACGTATAAATCAGCTGTTGTAGTGTCAGGGTCATTTTATTTTATTTTTTTAATTCCATGTAAAGTGCTAACATTTGCAATCCAGGTCCAAGAACAGAAAAAAAGGCAAATGGAGGCTTGTAAAGCCTTATCCTTGTATTTTTCATATCGTACTGAGTGTGTTTTGAATTTACTGAGTCTGAATCAGATGCCAAAGTTTAATGAGGTGCACACTTGCCAATGAACTCATAATTGCAGAAAAATGAATACAATCTTTTTTTAAAAAAATGGCCTGCTGCAAAAGCACTGGCAGTATTTGTGTAGGAAAAACCAACACATTCAACAAATAAACACTGTACAGCAAGGACAAGAGGCACAGAATGACAATGGGTCGGCTGAGTCACAGTGTGGTATAAAAGGTTTAAGAGCGGACTCGTACTCGAACAGCTCATTTTAACCCGAACCTAAACCAGTTTGAGATTTTTTTTTTTTAAATTCACCCGAGTCACCTTGCCCTGTAAAGGTCAGCACGGATCTATAGTGGAGCGGACTCTTGTGTTGTTTTAATGCCTGCTGCACCCACATTAAAGGACACTCGAACCCCCGACTGTGGCAGCGGGATAGGGAATGAGTGAGAGGTGTAATTAGGCTCGAGACCCCATGGGGCATGCGGGAGAGGGCTGAGTGTGTGAGAGTGTGTGTGTGTGTGTGTGAGAGAGAGGGAGAGAGAGAGTTACAGCGAGCGCTCCATCAATCACCCTCAGCCCTTTAAGCGTCATTAATGCATCACTGTAACCTTTTCCAAGTGATGTCAATTTACATTTTTGAGTGAATCCATAACCCTCGGCAGCTGTGACAGAGGCTGTCTGAATGCACAGGATCCGTGTTTTCATTCAAGGATGGGTCTCCTCTCACTCTCTGTGTGAGGTTTCATGTTGCATGTTTGGTGGGGGTAGGCCAAGGATCTGTGGGACATGGTGGGGGTGTCGGGATGCTACGGCCAGGGCCGCTAGCAGGCGAGGGTGTCTGCCTTTCGGGCGTTTAGAAGGCAGGGAGCTTCTTCTCCAGGTGCACCGCTTTCTGCAGTTTGGCAGGATCGGTCCCTCGGACGAATCGACTCACTCAGCAGGTGTTCGCTCCCCTTCGGGGTTCCTTCTGAATTCAATTTGTTTTACTCCCGGAATTGCATTATGTGATGCAGTGTTTCAGCACGGGGGCCACTTCAGGCGATGGCCTTTATCCGATTGGCGAAACATTACTGTCAAACTCCAGAGCCTGTACCCCTGCCTGCAAATGGGCCATTAGGCCCTCCTGGCACATTGGCCAGGTGTGGTCTTCACACTGTCCTATTCCCCACCCAGGTCTCCGGCACTGGCAAAGAACCGCTGTCTTCGTGTGTGTGTGTGTGTGTGTGTGTGTGTGTGTGTGCGCGCATGCATGTGTGTGTGCATGTGTGAGTTTAAAAGCTAGCATAAGGTACTTTTATGAGAAATGTTTATACAGTGAAACTGTTTGATGGAATGTAATGTTGCAATAAAAATCAGCCTCACAAGGGTAATTGACTTGATTGTCATTGAGTGGTATGTTGAACAGAACACTTTCCCTGGGAATTATTTTATTAACACCAAACACTTGCGCAAAGTAAGTGTGTCTTTCACACTCCAATTAGATATACTGTACATGTTAAATGATAACTGTAAGGTAAACTGCTGATAATGCTAATGAGAACATCCCTTGGTGGCCTTTAAGTCCAGAAACAAGACGTTTTTTGGGGCGAAGCAAAACACGAGCTTCTGCCCAAGGCGCAGGAAACAAAAGCAGGGCTTCGGGGTGGCTCGGGGGACCATCGTTAATTTGTAATCTGATGCCGCCTAATTAGCTGTGGCATTTGCAGCCTGGCACACGCCCCTACCCTGCGCTCATCGGGCGCCTCGGGGGAGGGGGCGGTCAGGACGCTCACCCCCCCCCCCCCCAACCCCTTTCCCAGCGCCACTAAAGGTTGCATGGATCTCATGGCACATCGGGAGATATTTTCAGCCAATCGTGAACTGGATTCGCATCTGCAAAGGCCAAGTCAGACTGTGTGAGCGGTAACGCTCCCTGGTCACCAGACACGGTGTGATCTAACAGATTTCGGGATCATGTTCCCAGTCCCTGTCTGCATGCATGCATGCATGTGAGATTGCACGTGTGTATGCAGACACGCGCCCATGTGTGTCCTCCGCTCTCATGTGTGTCTATCTCCATGGAGCTGTGTTACTGGAGGAAGGAGATGAATACTGAATGTGAGCGTCGCGTGCGAGCACAACTGTGTGTACAGAGCGTGTGCGCATGGTATGACCGAGAGGGAGGGGCTGTTTGTGTATGACTGTCTGGGTTTGGGTGGGTGTGTTTGTGTGTGTGTGAGTGTGCGTGTGTGTGTGTGTGAGAGAGAGAGAGAGAAAGAGAGAGAGAGGGAGAGAGAGAGAGAGAGAGAGAGAGAGAGGGAGAGAGAGATTTCGTGTATATCCGTGCATGTTGTGTGTGTGTGTGTGTGTGTGTGTGTATGTGTGTGTGTGTGTGTGTGTGTGTGTGCGTGTGTGCGCATGTGTGTGTGCATGTGTGTATGTGCACACAAGAGAGGGAAAGACGCTTTTTGTATAAACCATGCATGTTATATGTGTGCAGACATGTGAGAAACAGAGAGATTGAGGCAGGGCATGTATCTCTCTTGACTCTGGGGTTAATGGAAGAGAAGGCTTCATTGCTGTAGTGGAACTCCTCTGGGCTTTGGGCTAAAAGAATATGTTGTCATTTCCTGATCCACTCAATTTAATATGATCATGCCCCTTACTGCGTTAGTGTGTCTTTCCCAAGCGGAGAGTGGGCCCGGGCCTCGGTCCTCCACAAACAGTGCAGGGACTGCTCAAACGGCGGGGAGATCCACCTTTAAAGAGGTCACGTTGCTCTGTGCCCCAATGCTACTCTGGCGTGAGAATGCGTTGGGATGTTGGGAATGTTCTCTCACACACGGCCCTCTCCTGCCAACTTCTATAAAGACCTCCCACTGTTGTGTGGTTTCTGCTCCCCTTTGCTGCCTTATCTCAAAGACCATGGTGGTTCAGTGCGAAAAATCAAACTTAGTTGGACGTGCTACACTTTACTCTGTAAAGTACTCTGTACTTTTTTGACCAGGCAATTGCCCTCTGCCCTCTGTGACCCCAATGGGAACCAGTTCCCTCCTCCCCAGCCTAGATAATTAACTGAATGTTGAATCTGCTGTTATGAGACCCTACTTAATTCCCTCTTGTTACTGATACACATCAAAACCTAGTCTCTCCTTTCGCTTCGGCTGTTTGCCTCTTACTTTAATCAAACATGTGGCTTCCTTTGACAATTCCAATCTTCCTTTTTTTCCCTGGCTGATATTTTTTTCCCCTTGGGAATTTATATTGCCTATCAAAGCATTTCCTGTTTCAAATTTTCATCAGGCATCAAAGTTCCTTATTCAATTTGAAAGTGAGCGCTGAGATTTAAATTGCATTACATGCATGGTTTGGATCAGGCCTCCTCCTCGCCCCCCCCCCCACCCCAACCTCACCCCCAGATCGGCGGCAGAGGATCCGTCGCACGCCCGGCGCTGTTGACACAGCCCGGGAGGAACGCTCTGCGAAATTCATTTCAGAAGCGGGCTTAGTGATGGGGCGAGGGGGCGAGGGGGTGAAGCCGGGTATGTCAGATATCCACAATAAACAATTTTCATTCATTCCCACTTTCACTCCTGTTTAGGATTCAGCGAATGATTATTGCTTATTTTGATTTGACATCCGGGGAACATATACTTCCTTGCAGGAAGAATCTGAGAGTTCTGAGTCTGGGTGCTGTTCTGCTGTCTTTTCTCTCAGGCTAAATGAGCCAGAACAGAGAGAGGAGCACACATAAAACTTGCAAGGATGTTTTTGCCATTTAACGTGCCACATCACTTCTTATCACCGCAAGGGTTACATACGGTGTTTATTGTGGAAATCAAACAACATATGGTGTATTCAAACACAAAATAACAGGATAACAAAACAGCGTATCTCCAGCACTGTGGCTAACTGGTGATGCGTTTCAACCCTGCATATGGCTTATATCCATTGGTATAGGGTGGAAGAGTGTTGTTTTGGCCCTGTAATGGAGGTAATCCTGGGATTCAGGAGTATGGGTGGAGCTGTCCATCTTGAATCGGCTACAACCCCAGTTACATCATTCGAACCCTGGTTGCTCCCCATTCATCTCCGGATGCCTTAGCGTTTTACACGCGTCTCATTTCAGAGGAATGTGGGGACACTGCATTTGATTCTAGGACAGTAATCCGCCACGGTCCTATGCAAAAGCACCAAAAAGTGAAGCCTCCCATCCTGTCCTTGCTAGAAGGCAGGTCTTCCTGCCGCAGGGGCTGCTGGGATGTCTGAGCAGGGAGCTGGCAGATGGGACAGTGCAGGGAGAGGCCTACAGTGGCTGCTGTCACTCGCTGTCTCGGGATGCTCATGCTGCACGTCCTCAGAAATGGGTATCGTTATGAAGTCTGTGGTGCGTGCACACCTGTCCTTGCATTGGTTTGCGCATGTGTGTGTTGCTCTTTGTGTGTGTGTGAGGAAATTTGCCTGTGTGTGGAGGGTCTTTTATGAAGGCACCAGTAACACTGGCGCTGTGACCTGCTGGTGAGAACTTCCACAAGAGAGTGCCACGGGTTTCCTCTAGATTCTGTGAGAGTGGTGAAGCTGAAAGGAGACCTCACATTTTAAAGAGAGAGCTGAGCGGGGGACCCAAAGGACTTACAAACGAATGAACAAAATTTTTAAAAAGTAAAAGAAGAGAAACAATTTACGGTCACAATTTTCCTTGGATGAACCACAAGAACCCCTCCTCCCCACAACTGTGAGTCAGGGTGCTGTGTAAACAGTGGAGTCCTCCATGGCTGTGTAACACCTTCGATGCGAGGCAGACATGGGGAATCAAAGGCTTGTTTGTATGGCCCTAGGGGTTGGTGTGAGCCCGGGAGTGAGCGGTGAGTTCCTGTTACTGCTGCTGTTGATTCAGCACTGCATGACACTTACTAGGAGGAAACAGTGGCATGGGCCCAGGCTTGTGGCATGGCCTGCTTCAGACGGAACCTTCCTCCTGGGGTTGCTGTGTGATGTAGAACATTTTATGAGTCGCACCACAGAGTTGAGATCCTAGACTGGAAGACTTATCCTGCACTTTGGAGAGAGGAACCGTATTTTAACCAGTACCAATTCCAGTTAAATAAGTGGACCGCAGAATGTGGAGGATGTAAAATTGTTTAAGGCTAGCTGCCATGGTAAATTACGATGGATCGCACAATAGATCGCTAATCTAGAGCCCAGTTCTGCTTCAGTGCATTCAGACAGAGTGCGGGCCCTGAAGCAGAGACGTCAATATCCTGCAATTCCTCATCACCGCTTTTAATTGGGGACCAGTCATTCTGTTCGATCCCTGCCGCTGTTCAAATCCTCCTCCCAGTCCCATGGAGTCAATTCCAGTTCCAGTTCAGATGCGTGGGGTTTCCAGTTCCCCATCTCCTCCTGGCTCCTCTCACCCCCATTCAACCCCATTTCCAGAGGCTCCTGCCCATCCGCGCTCAATTCCAGCCCCAGGGCCCACCTGGGCATGACCAATCGATTGCAATCCCATCTGGGTTTAACTTCCTTCCCATGCATACACAAGCACACACGCGCACACACGTAACGTTGTCCTCTAAAGTGGACCTAATGAAGCCCGTGATCTCTGGCGGAGAGAGGGGTGTTTTAATCAGACCCCACGCTGCAGATGCAAACCTCTGAGGGCCGACTGGACGTGCGCGGCCCCCCTCTGCTCCCCCCCCCATCAGCCCTTACCCTTCCTCCATCTGCTGCTGTCGCTCCACGCTGACCTCTGACCCTGATTTCCAAGTCATTGCTGAGAGTGGGGGGAAGCACTAACAGAGGCATGGGTTTCCATGTTGGCCTGAGGTACAAAAGTAGCATTAAATTAGACATAAAGGGCATTTGGAGCCTCATTACAGACTCTCTTATGGTGGAGAGGCTTGTGAATAATAATTATATATTAACATTAATATTAAAACATCTGAAATTTGAAGCACTTATTCACAATTGTGAGGATATATGCAGCCTGCATTGCAAAAAACATGAACTTTGCAGTGTGTGCATATATGCGTATATTATTGAATGTATTTTTAGTTATATATTATTTTCCAGTATATCCAGCAATATTAATTTAACATTTTGAGAGGATAGCTGTGGTGTTGAGCTACTTTGGCATCCCTCCTGCCACCAAAACATACAGCACACTCCACTGTGCGAACATGAAGCAGTGTATCCCTGATTGTAGTGCTGTGCTATTGAGTATCTGCTGGCAGAACAGCAGGCTTGGACCTGGCCTTCTTAATTCCCTTGGCAGTACAGAGTCGCCTACCAGGTTTATATGTGTCTTCAGCACAATGATTAAACTCACTCACCCGTTCCCTCCCAATTATAACCTGATCAATCAGGGAAACGGCGACATTTAACTTTACCCCTTAAAGTGTCAGATCACTCCAGGGAGCATGCCATCTTGTGAAATCCAATTCAACGATTGATTGATTGATTGATTGACTTGTGCACTTCTGTGGAAATGACCCTCCTTATGCATCGTTTTTGTATTTATGAAGAATGAAATGTACGCAGTTAGGCGTAAGTGTGTAGCATGCATTATACGCTCTACTGGAGTGTCCCATCAGCTAGAGATAGAGGAAATTATGTACAGTAGTATTAGTAGTATTAAGTCATTTTTATCTGATAGTATTGACTGCAAATGCATTTGAAAGGAAGCTGTGTACAAATCACTGACAGCTCATTTTGTGTCGCCATTTTCACGAGTGTAAAATGCAAATGAATGCAGTCATGGGGGGTGAGGTTTTTGGATGAGGCGCTGGAGAGGGGTTCGCACGAGCAGTTGACTCAGCGTTAAAAGCCGGGTCTTCGTGGGCGAGCCTCTAAGCGCATTACTCATGCTACGAGACGCGGGCTACGGTACAATCTGAGGGGAAAAAAAAAAGACAAAACGGCGGAAAAGTAATTACATCGAGGGCCATATCATTGTTTTCAATGAATTGTTTGTCCACGTGGTTGAACTTCGAATGCTCCCTCTCGCGGGTTATTATCCGATTACACTTCTGCCCCACCGGCTTTAAGTGCCGCCAAATTGCCACTCATTATCTGCAAGGAGACACGAGATCAACAATTAGGAGAGGGTACCCCCAGACACCGGGAGTGTTAAGCTTCGAGCGCGAGGCTCACGCACTGGGATAGCGCCCCATGCTGTAGTGGAGTTTTTATTTCCCTAATTCGTGTTTATTGCCAAGTCCCGGCATCATTCATGGGAAATAAATCTGCCATTGGCAACAAGACTGCAACGCATCTTCCCTCTTCAATAAGACTTTAAGCAGTCTTGATCGTCAGGCTAAACCCTGTGCCGTGTCTATTTTCTATCATCAAAGTAAAGCCAGAAGTACGAGGATGGGATTAGATATAGGGCTGCTTTTTTATTAGCACCATACAAGCAAGGAGAAAGATGTAAACCAAAAAGATGGAATGTTTCTTTGCACGATTCTGTTCTTTGCAAACAGGATCTCTTTCTCAAAAGTATTGATTATGTTAGACTGGAAGCTTTAGTAAGCTACTGGTGTACACGCAAAACATCTCCTTTTATAGTCTGAAAGAGAGGTACTGAAAAAGACTGCAATGTCCTTACCTGCCATTAGAATATTAAACAGGTAGAGGAGGTTGATGCTAATGATGATGAGTGGAAAGCACATACCGAAGGTTTTAACTGCAGGTCTTAAGTACAGTCTAATGAAAGCATTGTTGCTAAGTGTACATTGTGTAGAGTGTAACAATGGCATTGTTGTTATATATCCAAAGTGTATACAATTTAACGATAGCATTGTTGCTACATATCCAAAGTGTCTACAGACCTGATGAAGCTCCTTGCTTATCTAGAACCGTACCTCAGAGGTAAAGCCGAAGCTGATGCTTTTGAGGGCTTCCTCTTCCTTGGCTACCTCTGAGGAGAGGATCAAACCCCTGTCTCTGACAGATGGCCAGTGTAAAGGGAAAACATGCACGTGTCTGTGTCAGAACTGCTGAAGCTTATTTTAGATTCCACTTATCCACATCGCCTGGAGGTACGCTTCTCTTTCAGGCCTCATACTGCAACTGGGGGTCAGGTTTGCGCATAGTTGGTCTGATCTTACAGGCAACACAGTGCCCCCGGTGGCCACCAAGGGTCAGGGAGGGCAGAGGAAGATGGTGGAAGGTGGAGAGGGGGTGGGGCGAGGTTGTCACATGGGAGAGAAAGGTCACTGTAAGAGCAGGTCCAGGGAGGTCTGAACTGCGGACATCATTAAGAATTCATACGACTCACCTTTTATAATTACATACCAATTCAGTAGATATGAATTTCCATAAGAGCAAAGTGTAGGTGAAGGTTGTGTGTGATGTGATTATAGTGGTATTTTTATTTGGCTTGGAGTCAAGCAAAGGGATCGCCCCTGGTCACGGGCTGAGGTTGTTGATCCCACATGTGGACATCATAATCAGGGAAAAGAAAGGGGGAGGCGGGGTGGATGAGGGACGATGATCAGGAGAAGAACAGCTCATGAAAAATCGTAGACAAGACTGGTTTGTCTAGGTTTGGCTAACTGCGGAGGGATTGTCTGGAAATACTCCTTCCAAATGTTCATTTCAAGCTTCAATAGACTACACATAACCCCCAGATTCATTGGTCATTATTTATTCATTGATTGAAGTGACCATGAGAGCCATGAATTGACACGCGATGTGAAATTTCACAGGAGAAAGCACAGCGAGTGTACAGTGAAAACAGAATACGCCTGTAAACATGTTCTGAGGTTGCATTGCTGTTGCGTGTCCATGGCTACCAGGGCCAGACAAGGTATACTCTCATCAAACACCAAACCTTCCTTTACACACAGTTCTGAAGAGAATATGATGCTTTTTTTTCTCTTCTTATATATAAACTATTCTTATGCCTGAGACAACCGTGTACCCACACAAGAGCGTTTGATATATGCTCATATGAAAGGATTTGTTAATAATTCGTTTTAAATAAGCCCCATCAAGCCTGCTTTACTGCAGGTTCATTATTATTTTGCTAGAATTTATGACAGTAAATGTTTGGTTTTGCTTGTTTTCCTTTTTTCTTTTACCAAGCTGGCCAAGTTTGATCATATTTTTTCCGCTTGCTTCTCATGGATTGCTGTGCATGACATCACTGGGTATATGACTCTGGGATTGCACGACCACATGGAGACACTTGTCTTTGGTGGCGGAGCCAAGCCGGCCCCCTCTATGTCTGTCACACCAAGCTGGCAGGCAAGTACGTGCTACACCACACACAGACACACACACACTCACACAAATCTTAACTCGGCTGCAGGAAGACAGGCGAAACCAATGCCTGTTATCACAAAACACAACTTTTAAAAATCACCTGGGAGAAATCCAAACGTGGTAATGAGGGCCAATCATGCACTTTAAAGCAAAAAACAAATCCGCGACCATCATCGATCTGCCTATCCTTTATCACTCTAACCAGCAAAGCATTAGAGTTCCTCTACACAGCGCCATCCATCTTTTTGCTTGTTTGCCCTGCTTGTTTTGGATACAGGGAAGGGGGCAGGCAAAGCACAGCTGTAAATCTCTCTAATTTGGGGGTAAATGGCGTGAGAAACGGCCTCTGCAGATGGTACCACAGTGGAACACCCACGCCATGACCGCTTGGTGATGGATCTTTGTCTTTCTTCGCTGGAGGTTCATGTTGGATGGGACACAGGATGTTTGTTGCAAAACAGGCAGATGTGCGTTGTGGGTATAATCTCTTCCATCACAGCCATTCAGAATTAAGGAAACCCAACTATGCTATTTGTGGAAGCCACAAACCAGTTTAACGTCTGTAATTATAAGTGCGTGTATTAAAAACATTTGCACTGTATCTCTTTCTTAAAAGATACATTGATACTTTATTCATCATTTGTTTTACACTGTTCATCACCAAAGCACTAGAAGTCTGGAATGAAAATGGCACACGAACTGTACCGCAGTGGTTACTGTATATTTGGTGATGCATAAGTGTATTCAGGGCCACATTAATCCTGAAGTTAAGTTTATCAATCCTGAAGAAAAATATGTGTTACACGGAAGCCTGCCCTGGGGCCACAGTACATGAACAGACAGAGTGTGAAATGGAGGGAGACGGCTTCGGATCAATGCGTGTCATTGGCTTTCGGCTCCCCCCACCGTCGCCCATCACAGCCCAGGCGGCGTACTGGACTCTAACAAGCATGGGGAGAGATTTCAGAGGCTTCAGCACCTGCATGCGCTTCTCAATCCCACTGGTGTTGCTGTGAGTGATGGCTTTCTCCGTTTTCTGCTGCGGATCGCCTGCAGCCAGTATCCGATACCTGCAGGCTTTGGGGAGCCCTGTGAAAAAACAGCCTCTTCCCAACCCCCCCCCCTCCCACACCACCACTCCCCCTCCCACCAGTACCAGTAAACACAACTGCCGCCCTCCAATCCCCTGTTGGCCCTCTGTCACCATTCCCGTCCCCATCTGCTCCACCATCACGCCTCCTCTAAGGCCCGCAAGCCCTTCCCGAGTCCCGAAGATGGACTGTAGCGTTGCCCCTGTCCCCCTGCTCCGCCCCCGACACGCCTCCATCAAACACACAGCGTGGCTTTTCTTCAGATCGCCCTGTCAGCCTGCTGTCTCACCACACGCCTCTTCCTCGGCCCCCACGGTGTCACGCTCAGAGAACGTCTTGCCTTTCGACCCAGTCAACACGAGCACTCCACTAACAAGTGCTCCGAAAGCAGCAGCCATATTAAAGCCTTAGATCAGAGGCGGTTCCAATTAAAAAAGGTCCTTAGAAGTGACAGGGGGGATATGGAGAATGCCATTCTTTGCTCTCTCTCTCTGCTTCAAATGTGAACTGTGCTGGGCCTGGTGCTGGCCATCAAATCAGCGCACAGCAGAAGAAAGCAGCAGAATTCTGACAGCAATGCGATTAGCTTGCAGAAATGAAACATTTCCCAGAAACAGCCAGCGCGAGCAGCACTTGACACAAGGGCGAATCAATCGCAGCCCGAGCTGAAGCTTTTAAAATTTTAATCAATAACCAATTTGAGTCAGTGTCCATTTTGGATGTAACCTCCGCAACCTTAAACATTAAGGAACCAAATTAAAACAAAAACGTCGTGAAATGTATGATGCAGAGGAATCAAAATATGCCAAGGGTGGCGGCTAGAGAGAACGTGAGGGGAAAGTCAGACGTTCCAAGGCACTTAAAGCATCCTGCTGAGCACTCTCTCTCAGTAAGGTTAATTTTCATGTACCTTCATGTAAAAAACAAGCTCCAAGCAGACATACATCTTAAATAATCATTGGCACTGTTTCTTATTATATTAGTTGGAGGTACCTTTCTTGATTCTTGATTCAGTCAAATCCCTGTATGATGAATGAATGAATGAATGAATGAATGAATGAATGAATGAATTCCCCTATCACCGCACGAACCTCCTCCCATCTTGCTGTCACTGGCAATTCCCATGTGCCTGGTCACCTGGCTGGGACAGTGGGGGAGGAGTCCACGGCGAGGAGAACGCACACATAAATCACTGCTGTGGACAGGACGAGGATGCTACAACGGACCTCTCGGGCCGTGCCCTCATTAAGCACCCCTCCCACCTGCGTGCAAACATTTGGAGAAATGTCCACTGGCTGTGCCCTTGTTTTCCTCAGTATTTGCGCAGGAGGTACGGTTTCCACCAGCCTGAAGGTGAAGCCGCTGGGAAAAGCGTGACACGGCGTTAACAGAACTGCATTAGAAAATGCAAACTGAGTGCTGGCCACTGGAGCCATGAAGACATGACCCTGGATGAGCTTTTTTTCACTTCACTGTCATGTCACATCATTCATTATCTATTTCAAATGAGCAATGTAGAGAATAATTATCCAAACAGAAAATAATACTTTAAAAGAGGCACTGAGGTCCTGTTTGGCTTCTGATGGTGCTCAGCTATTAGTGGTGCTTCCAGTTATTCTTTTTGGATGCATGTGTGATGGAGTTCAATGTCCTTCACTACATGTTCCCTCTGTTCTCAAAGCAAGGTGCTAAGTAATGTCACCTATTATTGGTACATTAAATGCCACAAATGAAAGGCTCAACTCAATTATCCCTCCACAGAGAGACGAGGGAGCCTTGCTCTAAGTGTTAATGACGTCTTCACGCACCGGTTTAACTTACTTAACCTTTGACCTTTTGGCAATTACAAAAAAAATTGCACGGATCAATCGCATTGATCCCTTTCTTTTCATACGGGGTAATTGGAACTGTCCAATGAGATAATCGGAGATGCGCCGGGTTGTTTTGGCAGCGGCCGCCGTTTCCTCCGGCCCCTGTGCACGGCACGTATTGTGTCTTTGTGTCTCTGCCTCTGTTCTCCTTCTGTCTCCCCCCGTGGGTCTCTGTGAGATCCGTCCAGCTGCCAGACATATGGGAATCTGCATTTACATACCACCCAGAAAAGAGGAGACATCCTCCGATACAACACAGCAGTTTCAGTGTTTCTCTCTCTGTCACTCTCTCTCTTTCTCGATTGCTCTCTCTCTCTCTGTCTTCCTCTGTCTCACTGTCTCTGCCACACATGCGCAAGCGCGTACACATGAACATAAAACTAAAGTAGCTGTTGTCATTTATATACCGCCCAGAAACAAGGAAACACCCTCCAACACGACACAGCAGTGTCAACGTCTCTCTCTTTCTCTCTCTCTCTCGCTTGCGCTCTCTCTCTGTCTCTGTCTCTTTCGCTTCTCACTCGCTCTCTCTCTCTGTCTCTCTCTCTCTTTCTCACTTGCTTTCTCTCTGCCTCCGCCTGTCTCACACACATAAACACAAAACCCCAGTAGCTGCTGGTGACTGGACTCCTTCCAAGTCTCAGCGCTGTGCCTTCTGCCGCTGCACTGCAGTCAACTTTCTTGGAGAGATAAAGACCAACAGTCACATGAACGCTCTTAATTCACCAGTGCAGACGTGGGCGCAATATTATCAAAATGGAGGGGCTTGTGAGATGGGAAAATGAGGATCATTCATTATTATTGGATACAAACACAACATCACTACACAACGGAGCTATTCAGAAGCAGAGATGTGGTATTTCATATCAGCAGAAGTGATCTTCTTCCCATAAGTCTTCATGCTTACCACTTGTTAACTTCCAGGCCTTCAGGCCATTGTACAAAAAAAACAACGAAAAAACTAAAACAGGATCTACACACACACACACACACACACACACGCACACGCACACATGCACACATCCTGCATACACCCCATGTGTGCACACACACACATGCGCACACACACGCACACACACACACACACACACACACACACACATACCCACATGCTGGGTGATAAATTTCCCGCCACTTTAAAAATATTAGTCTTGTATCTGTGACAGGTCTTTGACGGGGGAAGCGGGCGGGAAAAGCGATGACTGAGGAGGTGCCGGCGTCCCAGGGCCCCTCCAGCGAGGCAGCCGAACACCGGCCCGCGATTCCTAATGAGAATTTAATCAAACACATGACAGCTCATACCTCTCAGGAATCATTTTTACATTATGGCCGAATTAAAGGATCAGGGTTTAATTCGACTCCCCGCCTGGGGGATTTCCAAATGCCTTTTGTTCCAGGAGGGAGGTCAGTCTAACCCCGGTGATGCGGCACCGGGCGGCGGCCATCACCGGGGCCCTATTCGGTTTCATCTCCACACCGGTTTTATTATTAATGTCGCCGTGATAGCGTAAACACAACGCTGGCGGACTTGGCGGAGGGCTGCCCTTTCATTGTACAAGAGATCAGAAAGTGTTTTCAACTTACATTTGAGACAGTAGATGAAAAAATAGAGCAGCAACGGGTTAAGCATATAGCCTTCTTTTCTTTTATTGCGAACATTTAGTCTAAATTTAACACCGACCTTTCCGCCTCATTCCGTGTGCAGAAATAGAAGCGTGCTCAGCCGCGCATGGTTGGAGTCACCCTGGGCAGAGGCATGCACAGGTAAGTAAACGTCGGGGGGGGGGACGCAGATGTCTGACTTGGCAGGTGGGAGCGCCGTGCTCAGGGAATGGGCTGCAGCTCCACCAAAGACGCCTCCAGAAACTTCACCTGAGGACTTTGACTGTTTCTCCAATCCCACAGTTCTTAGAAGGGAAGAGAAATGAGAAGCAAGCTGAATGAACTGGGGGGCCTTGCCACTTTCAATTGTGTTACTATAATTCACTTTATCCCTAGTGGTTAAACCATGTTACTGCACCACTTTATTGAGACTGGACAACCAGGCAGGCGGACAGATGGAGACAGATCCAGAACTATGGATTTGAATGCAGTGAGCAAAAAATAATTTTCCCTCAGAGCACACAACCGCCTTGTCAAACCTGAAACCTTCCCATGTTACCTTGTTTTTATTCTACCTTAAATGACATTTCAGTTTCTCTCTTGGAGGGCCATGCAGCTGTGTCTGACAGCTCATTAGAGGCATGGACATCGATTAAAAAACCTGCTTAAAAATGCAAATGAAGAATGTTTTTAGTCCCCTCAACTGTGGCTTGTCAGCTGACCTTACCATGGTGCGGCGAGGTCTTTCAATTTATGGTGCAGCCCTCGGGGTCAATGCGTTTCAGATTCCCTCGTCAGGCTGGGTCAGGCATGAATCCCTCTGCCGGGGAGGTGAGGAGGGAGCGGCGGCGGGAGCCGGCCTTCGCGAGATGCTGATGAATCAAAGCGGACAGCGCGCAGCGGCGTATCGGATTTGATTTCACGGGAATCACCGGCATATAATCTGTCTGTTTGCTGCTCATTCAGAATCCCCTCTCGCCTGCCTCGGCCCCAGCCTGTGAAGAGAGACACAGCAGATTTATCATTACCTCCCCTATACACAAACACACACACGTGCACACACACACACACACACATATACACACACACGTGCACACACACACACACGTGCACAAACACACACACAAATGCACGTGCACAAACACATGCACACATACACATACATGCACAAACACACACATACACACACATACACATACGCACACACACACACACACACACACACACACACACACACACACGTATACACGCACACATACACACACAGATGTACACTTGCAGGATGTATGGAATGTATCACCGTGACTCAATGAGCTATATTTGCGAGAGTAAGAGGTGGGGAAGAAAAACTTGACAATGTATTAACTTTCCTGGCCCCTGATTGGTTATCCAATCAATTTAATTGTGATAGGGGCAGGGCTGTTTGTACATTTATATCCTATGACCTCTGGTTTGCTTTCAGTAGCTACCAGCTACCAGGGAGAATTCAGAAAAAAGAACTAAAGTACAGTTAAAGTTAAAGGAAGGAAGAAGAGAAAGAAACTGGTAGTTCAGCAAGCTTGGGAAATTCGACGGGAGAACTGAGACGATAAAAACAATAGAAGTAGGAGGAAAAGGGTAGCAATCCACAGCCTCCTGCAGGGCTTGATCAGGGCTGCTGCCCCAGGCAACAGAGAAACCCCACAGCCACAGTGCTGCTGATCCTGGGGGCTGCCAGCTGATGGAGGAGGGAGTTGTCTTTTAAGAAATAATTACCAAACTTCACTCTACCTCTGCACCCTACCCTCACTTGTACACACCCGCCCAAGAGCATTTTCAGCCTCTACGTCAGCTTCAGATTCGATTCTGATCAGTGCTAATCACTAAAGGAACTTCAAGCTAATTTTCCAAAATGCTATAAGAACAGTTCAATTCATACAGAACATCTGTGTCTTAATTTCTCTCAACCCCTCAAAAATATTTCAGGGACTTAAGGCTATTGTAATACTTTTATTTTCCTTCGATTTAATTAGCACATTTGTGCTATTCTCGTTTTGTCAAATGAGTCTCCATTTTCGACTTTACAGATGTTTGAGGTCCTTGCCTTTGGCAGACTAACTGTGCAGAGGTGAGCCCTTCCTCTATTGCTAATTGCAGGGAGTGTGTTCTCCAAAACTCAGATCAGCTATGCTTAAAAGTCATGGGCGGTGGGATTCCATGATGACTGAATTATGGGGTCATACAGATGGAGACAGTGGCGTGTAGACAGTGCTAGCATACGATGCTAAGCTGTGCTCACGCTTACTCTCAGGACGGGTGATGACTGCAGGTGCATTGATTTGCCATCATGCCTTGTCAGTTTGTTAAGGAAATGTCACAAACCGTTATGATAAACCGCTCCAGTTACGGCACAGCAGGTGGCAGCGGGCCTCCGGGGGGATTCAGCCCCATCACAAGCCATGGCTCTTTGGGCGCGGCTGAGAGCCGAGTAGAAGTGAGTGACAAGGACCAGGGGGTAGGGGGATCTCGGCCCTGCTCCCGTAATCGCGGTGACAACTCCAGCGGCGGTTGACGGGCGTAGTAATCGACGCGGACGTCACGCCCGTCGTGCGATAAAGCGCTCTGTGACACGTGGCGTGTGAGCAGAGAGGGGGCGATGATTCTTGGCGGCACAAGGGGCTGCCCTGAGGTCTGGTCTCTCTGCCTGATTAGGAACGGTCTTCCCTAATCACTGCAATGTCAAGGACCTTTCCCACTACGCTATATTTAAGACACTTCCCATGCTATGCCACTCCAGCCATCCCTTTCGTAAAAGAAAAACGCACCCTGTTAGAGGCACCAAAGACACACGGAAAGAGGGGAGCACTCAAAGCCCAGAGAGGAGCACTCAAAGCCTGTCTCACAGGGACAGAAGCAGGAATCCTTTAGTGGAGCCTTTTCTAAACGCTCTTCTTTTTAAGATGGCAGAAATAAATGCATTGGTGTATTTATGTGTGGGCAGCAGTGCGCTGGTTAGTATGGATCTGTTATCGAGAGCAAGCTGAGCGGCCTAATTGGTCAATGAACGGGGTAAACCAGGTATCTGCCTCGGCGGGCATGTCGCCAATTTGCGCGTTAGCATTCCGCTTGCTTGTGGCCGCGCTTTGCACCGCGCCTCGGGGAGTTCAAAGCGGAGGTCGCGCATCGATCTGCGAAAGTTTCGCCCGAGCACTGACATCGACTTGCGAGGGAGAATAAACACACAAAGATAAACTGTGGGGATACAAACAAGGCTCACCTCAGAAAAAAAACACAAAGAGGTTTGTCTAAACCGGAAGCAACCGGATTAAAGAGGGAAAGACGTGGAGCGGTAGACCTGTGCTATTGATTTTACAGAGAGTACATCTCCTTTATGAAACTGGACTTGCGTTAACAAAGGGCACGCTGCCCCACAGCTTCAAACCGGATCCATTCCAATCAGTCCTGGGGCTTTGAAGGGCTCTTCATCTTGTTCTCCTCTTCTTTGATTAGAGCAGAATCAGGGCACTGATGTCTCTTATGGATGGATATTTTCATTTTTAATGTAAAAAGTAAACTGAGCCCATTTTTGCACAGGTCCACTACATCATTGGATCTATGCAATTACACATTACAATAATTACAAGTTATAATGATGTTTTTACATGTTACCTGATGTCACTCCTGTCTGGTTGGACAGATAGACTGGTTATGCTGATGCTAAATGCTAATCAGCTCCAATCAGGTGGACCGTGAAGCACAGGGAATGACTTCTTGCATGAGGCATGTAAACCTGTCTCATCTAATCAAGCGGTGTGGGTGTGGAAGACCTGGGCTGACTCAGTCACATGGCAGTATTGATAATACTGTGTGTGTACACACACTTACTGTACATACACATGCATACACACTCACTCACATGTACACACTCATGGTTAGATGTGTAGCATTTGTGCTCACATTCCTCTTGATGGTCATATTCCTGCAGTACCAGTGAATCCTCTGACAGAGCTGTGCCATTGATCATCTCTACTTATTTAGACTGTTTTATTGCCTATGGTCTCTGATGGAATGCTTGGTGTTCCTGGGCAGCACTCCAATACAATCCAGAAGGCTGGCAAGGTAAGATTTAAGGGTAAAGACTAACGGCCACATTAGCCATTGACTCCTTCTGTCATTGAGTGATCATCCACCCCACTAGGGGGAGTTGTTCACAATTCAGTAGCAACGTGAGAGTAAGAGCCTCCTGTGGCAGCATTCATTCCATGATGATGCTATTGGAACAAAATTACTGAGAGATTGGAACACTAAACTTCCTTGTCTTCATGCCATCAGTCTATGGGAATCAGTTCTGTGGGGTGAATATATTTGCCCAAGCAGACTCACTCACTAGTTTTGAAGGAATAAGTCCTTAGCCATCTCACTGGTCAGTCCAAACAGGGGTAAGAAACTCAACCAAGTACAACTTTTTTTAATTCTTATGAAATATGTTTTATTAATTTCAGCTAGTGCTGAATTCAGGGTAAAGCGCAACTACTGAAGAAAACCTACACTTGCTTAAAGTCGTGAGTCAAAGTTAGAGCCATAGCAGTTTGACTGACTCCCATCCACAATTCAGCCTTGGCCTCAGTCTTTCGCTCCATGTGTACTCTGAGCCACACTGTATCCCTGACAACATACCCTCTCTACTTTCCGAGCGAAGTAAGCTTTCACATCAAATGCTGTGGAAATAGCACCTTTCCCAGTATCGGGAATCAGCACCCCCATTAACGCCGAGGAAGGAATGGTTTCATATGCAGCCCGGAATCCATTATGGGGTCACGGCACAATATCTGTGCTGTACGTATGAGAGTGCATTCGGATTATGCCCCATTTTGCAAACCATCTCTCGCTTTTTCCAAATGTGTGAGATAAAAGAGGACAGCACTTCCATAGGACCATCAGCTGCAGGAGAATATGGGTTTCACATTATTGCTGTTTCAGTATCTGGCTTTACCAGATGAAGATGTGACCCTTAATGCTACCTGGCACTAAATGTGCTCTGAGGCATTATTCAGCAACATGGTCATTGGAAGATTTATCCCATGATATTACCAGGGTGCTTTTTTCCCTCATAAATGTTCTTTTTAGCACCAGTGGTTGTCTTATCTCTTTGGTGGAAGCAATAAGAGTTGCAATATAGTGTCCCTGCATGGCTGTGCAGTTGATGGCACCTGATTATTGCATCAGCGACAAGCTGCACTGACAGAAAAAATATATATATCAAGTGAGGGCTGAAATTGATTTCCTCTCAGCACTGGTTTTGATTATCAAGAGAGCCTGGTAAAACATTCATGGGCCGACAGTTAAAATATATTATCTCTTTTGATAGCTTTTGTCAAAAGCTGCTGTGTAAATCTCGACAAAGACGCAGGAATCGGGGGAGGACGGATCTGTTCCCCTTCCAACTTAGTCTTTTGATTCTGAAGTTTTGGGAATCAAGTCAAGAAGGTGTGGAATCCATTTCCAGCCAAGGACCAGACCCGTGGGACTTGTCCCAAACAAGAACGTTTTGTCAGACTTTTCCACAAGCTAAATACGTTCTCATAATCTGGCTTTATATAGAATGAAATTCATGATTGTGGAGTTATGTAAACTAGTTACCTTTGAAATGTCCCTAAAATAAACTCCAGGGCAAGCATTTGGTTGCACATCTGCGCATTGATATGTCAGCTCTTTACGAGCCACCAAATTGGAGTTTTCTCCATACATCCAACTGAACAGTTTTAAAAGATGTGTTTACTTCTTCCAGAGAACTCTAAACGAATTTCAATCCCCAATTAGATAAACATGTTAGCATGATAATGGCAAGGTAATCTTCAGAATATCAAATTCACGTCTGCGAGATATTCGATTTTCATTTTGGAATTTAATTAGCATTCGATTGCCCCTGAGACAAATGTAAAACGGGAGAGTGCGCCTCCTCCCTGGGGCACGTTCGCCCTGCTTTGCTGAAGCTTCACTGCTTCGAGTGTCTCCAACAGCCAGTTCTGATCACAAATTCAGAAACATCATGTTATGTGGGATTTACATGGGATTTACCTCTGGGACATGCCACACAAATGCTCACGCACAACTGAACATTTTAGAGATTCAGAATGTACCTAACTCAAGGGTACAAAAGTCCAGTGCCCTGTCTGGGGGACTCAAACCTACAACCTCCTGATACTAAACCCAGGTCCCCAGCCACACCACATACCACTGTAAGGGTGTTTCCAACATTGGGCCCCCTTGTGGTAGTGTGCATTCGGCCCGTGTGAATGCCAGCATGGCTCAATTTGCCATGTAAGGGCATTTTCATCCTAATTTGTCTTGGAAAAGCATGCAGACCTATATATTCTCTTCAAGAACAGAAGTGAGATGCATGGCTGACCTCTGAGGGAATTGATCTGCCGGCCCCGAACCCCTGCTATTATTGAGCGCTTCTGCTCACTCTGAAGTCTCGCCCCAAGAAGTGACCTCTTTGCTGTTAACTATCATATGGGGCTTAGATATGAAGACCAGAGGTCTGATCCAAAACTCATTTACCTCAACCCCATTGGCTCCATACCCATTTGAATTGAACAAAGATTTCTTTGCCTGGCTCAGGGATTGGGAAAAAGAGCTCTCATTATGGAACAATATTTGTTATAAAAATCATTATGGGATGTCACTAACTGCACTTAAGCTGTTCTGCTGTGGGAATATGAATTCTCTCTCTACTGAGCTGAGCTTTCACAGAGAAATTAGAGAACAATAACAAGACATATAAGAGCATAAATGATAAAAAAGGATAATTACCATTTTGGCAATTATTGTAAGTCTTTCAGCTTCCTGTGTCTTGCAAAGCAAATGTTTGAGCCGGTGTCGGAAGTTTAATTTCTTAAAATTAAGCGTCCTATGAAGGGAGAGGCAGCAGCACAAATATAGAATTAGAGCAGGCATCCCATTTATACACACACAGATACACACAGAGATACACATGCACACACACACATACACACAGAGTCCTGTAAGGCAATGGAGAGAAGTGAGAGACATAAGACAAACCTGTCATCAGCCCCTTGCCTTTACACTCTGTTAACCCCCACAGGCAGATGTGAAGTGACAGCTTCACTGTGGATTCCGGTATTTACACAGTGCACTTCAGCATATGTGGTTCCCCTCAACAAAACACTGCAGTCACAATATATACCCAGCTTCAGCTGAGAGCTGACAGTCAAGCTTCAGTGCCATTAACAAGCCCAATCAATCTCACCGTTCATCCCCTGGTTTAACATCTGCACTGACTGCTGTATATCCCTGAGGAAAAAAGGCAGGAGTAACGAGGATTACTCCCCAAGAGTAACATCTGAGTACATTTGGGGCAGATGCATGCAGATGTTGATCACTTGAGTAAGGAAAGGGTTAAAGGTGAGGGTTTGATTCTGTGGCAAGAGGCTTGAGCTGTTGCTACGGGTTATGGGTCATCATCAGAACACAAGGTGTCAATGAACAATCCCCTCTTTGTTCCTGTTGTAGGAATGCATTCACTGGTTAGGAGCACTGACACGCTTTTGATCAAGAGAGAAAGGGCATTCTCACATGCCTCCGTGTTTTCGCATCATTACGATTCACTTTTAAAGAAAAATGCTCCCACGTGTCCGTTCCATTCTGTTTGAAATGCATGGGGTTCATTATACATCTGAACAATAAGGAAACCACTATACATTGTCACTAGCCACATGATTCCAATCTTGTCTAATCAACAGTTAATTATGATTCTGCTTCTTTTCCTTTCAGAATACAACCACAAACAAAATTTCAGATAAGCTTTCCTATTCATGGTTAATGTATGATCTATGGAAATGTAATGATTTAAATAACAAACAAAGACTGGATTATTATTCCTTTCCTTGCCAAAAAGGCCACATAGCACTTTCAAGATTTTTTTTTTTTGTATTTGTGTATTCATTCATGGTGCATAGCTTGCATATTTCCCCAGCCGCAGATAAATATCAGAGAAAATGCAGATTGTTCCGCCATCAATGACTGACGGGGACATAAACATATTTTGGCAGAAACAGTACCAGGGAAAATCGGTTTAAACTGATTTGAATTCATTGCTGTGGTCCGCGGGGATGGCGTGGGATGTGCCAGGCGAAAGAAAAAGAGGCCGGCAGCTTCTTAGCTGCCACCGCAAACCCCCCCCCCCCCCCCCAATCCCCAAACGCGAGTGCGATAATTACACTGATCTGGGGCCAGTCTCACTGCAAGATGTTTGAGCGTGATTTTTTTCCCCCGCAGTTAAACGCCTTCTGTCACCTGTTCATTTGATCGCCCATGCAAATTTCTGTTCTGAATGAAACCGCAATGACTATCGGCGGTAACTGCTCAAAAGAGAACACGGTAAGAAACATAGAGGTAGCACCTGTTTTGAAATTTAAAAATGACCTGCTTCCTGGTGGTGGGCGTATCTGTCCATACACTTTCGATGAATGTGATATTTGGTCCTTCTCTGTAGATGATTACTACATATTTGCTGTCATAACTTGTGCATGGCCTTATGCACAAAGAATACCTTCATTAAATGCCACTATTATAGTAATGCAGAGCTTACAGCGGATGTCATAAATGTGGAGCGCCTTTTCATCCGCAACTTTACAGGCAGATGGGGGAAGGAGAGCCAGTGTTGAAGACAGAGTAATTAGAGTCATTTTCTTTTAACAAAGCGGCACAGTTACGCGATTCCCGCTACTGGGCCAGAAAGGCCAGGCCTCCAAATGAGGAGATAATGAGAAGGGCAACAAATTCCCCTCAATTGCTGAGGAGGAGAAGTATTCAAACATGACCTATTGCTTCCCAAACATAGCCCACTCCTGGGTAAATATTCAGTAACATGGAGGCCACAGGCTGACCTCAGTGATTTAAACTGAGCCAGTGAGGCAGTTGAGAGACTAGGCCTTGTTTTATTGGTCATAGGTTTCAGGAGTAGGACAATGTCACTGAGTGATTTAGTCTTTACACCCGATATAAATTACATTGGACTCCATTTTCCTGAGAAGAATGATTATCTTCCTCATGAAAAATAGCTTTGCCCATGACAGTGAATCCCTTTGACAATGAATTTGGCCCTACTGATTGAACACTTGGTCATCTGATTAGCCAATAAGACACCAGAGAATATGCATGGTATTACTTTACTTACTATCTTTCATCAGGGTAGATTATAGATCAAAGCCCCCTGTGTGACTTCATCTCAGTGAGGTGTGATAAATGCTTTCTGACATGCTTGAGTCTTTACCATTAAGACAATTTTAATTAGACATGGTTTTGCTTAAACAAACTGGTTATATCTATTTGTACGTGGTCTTTCCTGCTCCTACAATACACACAGTGATGCCAGTAACAGTACTAAACACATTTGGTCCGATCTGATAGCAGCAACATAAAATGGCCTCCAGTGATCAAGTTGGAGGGGAAGGAAGACATAAGTGAGTGCAGAACTGAGCAACTTGGTGTTTAATTGCTTCCATTCACAAGTTCACAGCTACCCCACCTTCCTTTATTTCAAATTCAGGTTTAACCTGTTCCAGATGGTCAAAGTATCCTTCGAGTCAATACCGGCAGAGCCAAAATGTGTAAGAGGAGCAGTTTGCACATTTTGCTTCATTTTGAGGGATGTGACAGAAGCAATTGTCAAAGGTGCCACTTCTGAAAAACGTCTACAAACTTAACTGCACACAGAAAAGGCAAACCGCACAACCTCATTTCCTCCGGTAGCCTTGGCAACCTAACAAGAACTGTCTTTGATTCTCCCTCGACAAAAACAGGCCCCAGGCCCCTATCTGAGTTACAGTGTGTGTGTGGCAATGAATTTCGATGCTCTCGTTCAAAAATAAGATTTTCCACTTTGCCAGTTTGCTCAGACTCAATACATTTGGCATGGTGTGACTCGGCAAAACAGACATTAGAAGTTACTGTTAAGCACAAACGCCAGCAAAATCTCTGATTTCATGTGGTTCATTGTATATGTTGCACAGTATGACATCATCCCTTGCCTGTCCTATATAATGTTAACATCATCCCTTGCCAACAATGTGTGTGCTGTAGCGTCAGCCTGAAGATTTGGTGGATCATTCACACTTTGCACATTGATGGTCCAGTAGATTTCCATTCAGTCAAGCGTGAAGGTAGCATTTGACATGGTTATAGTGGTACTTTCATTAAGCTGGCTTGAAAAAGCAAACTTACTCTTCTTCCTATTTCTTCCTCTTTTTATTCCACATGACTTTCTGTAACTTGTCCTATACCTCTTCAGCTACACTTATGAAACTTGGCCGGTATCTTAAGCAAGCATGGGATTACGTTGCTTGTGTTTCTAAAACAGTTTTGGAGATTTCTGATTTTACATTGAAAAATGTCCTGTTAACTACCATAGACAGAATATTCCAAATCAATCTGTGATAGCATTTTTAATGTTGTATTCTCCCAGCAGGCAAGAAGTGTCCTCATACATAATGATGCATGTCATAAATCACATTCAATTAACATAATTATCTGCGTATGTGTATGCATAACTAGCAGTTAATCAATTTAGCAGCCTTAAGTTAGCAGTCTTCTATTGATAACGCAACACAGTGCGGGTGTTTAAAGTGAAATATACAGCTACATTCCCCTGTGAGCAACCCCCCCCCCCCCCCCCTCACACACCCACACACACACACACACGCACACACACACAGGACTTCTCAAAATACCTTTCAGACAGTTACTGTGGTAACATATGCAGTTTATTAGGTCCCATTGCACATAGACAGACCCATGTCAAACAATATCCTTATTTGAGTCTGCAGTGTATTACCAACTTACCATAACTATATAATTGGATGTTGTAACAGACCACTTGAGAGAGTTATGATTTGCAGTCTCCCAAAAGATTTTCTTTTCCAATAGCAATCATTAACAATAATGACATCTTTGTTTGCACATGGTAGCAATATCTATCAAAGTACTCTAAATAAATCCATCTTCCCAACTGCCAGCAATTTATAATCCATTCCAAAACCATTTAAAACTGATTTCCCCTTCAAAATAGGAAGTAAAATAAATTTATACCAAATGTTTTCCTTCCCTGACATCAACAAATTCCCAATTAGATAAGAAATATTTCACAATGACCAGTTCTATAACACTAAATCATTGCAAATTCCATGTTTTTTTTCTTACACATTTCTGACAATTTCACAGACACCACACTCATAATTCAGTGTAAAAAATTGGGGAGGAAAAAAGTTTGCTTTGCTGTTCCCTCTGCAGTTGCTTAGAGCCTTTAGCAAGTGGACTTTTATGGCATCAAGTCCGTTGGGTTGCCATAGCAATATTGAGTTACAATCAGGCGCCGCAATCGCTCAGATGTAATGGCGTAAACATCGCAATAAAACTGTCAAAGGCGCAATGTGTTTTTTTCTGAGCACCATGCAAGTCCTGAGGTCACAGTCACTTTTTTAACCTTATTCCTCATGTGGATGTGAACCATTTTTCACACAGTTAAGTGAGGATGCAATTGTTCCCGGCTCTGAATTTGCACTGTGCCGGACTCGGAATTGAGCAGACTATGGTGAAGACTTTGCATTACTTGGCCGAAGTCTCTAGAAGAAGCCATTTTTGGAAAAGTTTTAGAATGCCTTCACTTCTGTCCATGCCTTCCTAGAGCCCTTGGTCAAGCACAGCTCACAATTCCATGCAAGGGGCCTGCATGTTCAGCTGCAGACTGGAGCTTGACCTGTCATCGGATGCCACAAAGTACTTCAGCACACAGCCTCCCTACACTGGAACCTGTTACTGAAGAAACAGCTACAGCGGATACTTTTATACCTGTGTCTGACCCCCCTGTCTTTTTGAGGTTGGAAATGTGCACAGACCATGTTGTGCTGCACCTCTCAATCTACTGTCTTCTGTCTTTCATGTGAGATTCTCTGCCACATCATAATTAAGCAAAATAAGTTTTCTATTAACCACTGTGATTCATAAAAAAAGAAAATCAATAGCTGTCATACGAAAGATACAAACAGGACTGAATCAACTGCACGAACAAGAATGATTTTTTTTTCTTCCCATAGGGCTGCATGCAGAAGCCCTGTATTTATCTGGAATGGAATCATCACTAGCATTATTTAATCCTGTGTG
Source organism: Megalops cyprinoides (assembly GCF_013368585.1). Taxonomy (NCBI): domain Eukaryota; kingdom Metazoa; phylum Chordata; class Actinopteri; order Elopiformes; family Megalopidae; genus Megalops; species Megalops cyprinoides. The sequence goes on from NC_050602.1 coordinate 7,823,165, forward strand.
CATTGGTCTGTGCACTGAATGAAACCATGTGAATACACTTTACTGCACATCATAATTCATTCTGCACCATTCAGTATAGGATGTGGTGGATCTTTGTTTTTCACACACAACACCTGACAAGACTGTCTTTATTTACAATCAATTAATTATTGGATGAGAAAAAAAAACGAATTTCTCAGTACAGTGGCTATATGAAAGCAGCTTTAATATTTGCCTTGTAGGTACAATGAAAGATTTTTGATTTCTCTTTTCCAACATACAGTAGCTGCCCACATTACTCACACAATATCAGGACAAATAAAGCAATTACCCTGATGTAATTAGTTTGCACAGCCGAACTGAAGCTGCTGTAATTCTGACATCAATTCTTGAGCGCGCTATCGGCTGGACAGCAGGAGGCAACTGTCATCAATTTGCAGTGGCCGTCACCTCTAAATCTCGTTATCAGCGCCGTCGGCCGAAGGTCAGAGGACCCTGAGATTTAAAAAAAAGGCAAGCGCAGCTGCGAGTGTGTCCCTGAGTTCTTCCGTGAAGCTTAATTCGGACTGTCACAAGTTTGAATTAAAGGGAGACGCATTATCATTCTCCGTAATATTTCTCACGCGCCTCCTGACAGAGCCACGAGGCAATAAGTAAAGCAATTAACGGGGCACGCTTTCGGTAAACAAATCTGCCCGTATCATCTGCAGCCCCGTTTTTATTAGTTAAAAACCGCATTAATATTTAACACCTTATCAGCGAACGTCCCTGGATATTGTAGATTCCACTGGCAGGCGCGTGTTAAATGTTAATGTACACGTTAAACCCCTACAGCGCTGACAGAGAGGGACACCAGCGAAACAATTATGAACGCAAATCAGCGCCAGAAAGCGTGTGATCTATCGGAATTTATGGAGCGCAGTAGGAGCCTTGGGATTGCTTTAGCTTTCACCTAACTGCAAGACACACTCGCTTCCTCACCAAGGATCATATGATTTTCTAAAGGGAGGTGGAGAATGGAAATTTTGCAACCTTTTTCATGAATCTGAATTTTATATAAAGCAAAAAAAAGACCTATGAAATAACCCCATCCTATTAAAACTGTACGTCAATTTTAAAATGTAAAGGCTACACTAACCGAAGGCACAAAATAAACTGCATACTTTTGCTAGTTTAATTGCAGCACTTCAAGGCCAAGCTACAAAACCAGAGGGATGCGTTCGACTCGTCTGCGTCAGATTACAGTTAGAGGGTTTATAAAGATTTTCAACCACTTAAGCCTTGAAAACCCATGGCTACAGAAATTGTGTCACATACTCATATCCAAGCGTATTCTGTTTTGATTTATTTTCCTCATTAATGTTGCCAAGCATGGTTTCTTTATCCTGTTCTATTAATTATCTATTAATGCGCCCAGTCTGCTGCACCAATGACATCATCTTGAAAAAGCCACTCGAATTGCAGTGAGGTAATAATAGCTCAGTTAGTTTAGTGCTATGGCGTCCGCTCCTAGTTTTGGAGTTCCCGGATCGCACGAGTTTTGCAGAGGCTTTTAAACTGGCAGGTGATTTACACCTGGAACAACAGCTGATTCAAGTTTTTCATTCAAGCAATTATAATTAAGAGCTGAGTCAGAACAAAGTTCAGCAACCTTCAGATCTCCACAGGATATTTCTGGTTCTCGACTCTGACTCATTTGTTTGGGCTTGAGCAATTGTACTCGGAACAGCTGGAGGTGAAAACAAGCAACTTTTATATTTCACAGGAAAAAAAAAATCATTAAAAAAGCCTAATCAAAGTCCTGTGAGAAATCTGTCATAATAGCTTAAAAGAAAATGTATGAAATTAAAACAAAAGCTGTCATGTGTTGAATTAAATAAGTGCAAATTGAAATTGGCTGTCCTGTATGATTTTCAGTAAATACGAAATACAACATATCTTGGGATGTACGCAGCCATTGGAGACGAAAGAGACTTTCAAATGTCAAACTGACGCTGTGCCTGTCAAACTCGGTGTGACTGAAGAGGTTGTCGCTTTGACACGTGGATTACTGTTGTAATGTACTGTTTTTACTTACTTGTAAATGACTGGAGGCCGAGGTAAGAGATTCAATTTACATGAAGAGCTTCTGGCCAATAATGTCCTGGTTAAATCCCTTCTGAAGGATATACAATAGTACCTTGATGTAAAATCTCTCAACAACTTTTCAACTTCCGGGTCAGAATTAGCCATGCTATAATATATAATCATAAATGTAGTTGTGTTCATTCGGACAGGATTAAAAGCAAAGTTGCCCATGGTTTTAAATACACATTCTGTTAGGAATCATTGCATTCCCAATAAGGACATGTGGGTAAGGTAACATGTGATCTGCCTTTAGAGTATTTTACACAGCTGCACACATGAAAAAAGTCTATCTGCAGGTGGCATTGAGCTTGGATATGCATCGGTATTTTCATGGGCCTGGGAGCCTCACAGTAGAAGAATAGCCTTGGGCACAACTGGACCACCACACAGGCTTAACCCTGAGACTACCTGGAGAAGCTGGTCATGCGGTGTGGCTCCCGTCTGTGTGGGACAAAACCGTGTGATGACTCATCAGAGCTGAGGGCTGACGAAGAGGGATGAATTTAATGTAAGGAGCTACTTTAAACTACCAGAGCCAGAGCTCACCTGGGAGTTGGTAAAACATTAAAGATTAGGCAATTCAGAGGGCTCTTGAGTAGCTCAGTCAGCTAATGTGGTAGTTCCGAGCGTAGGCTGAGCGCTAAGTGCAGAGGGCCACATCCACAGGTCCTCAGAAATCCCAGTGCGCTCTCGAAATACGATTTGCTTTGGACTCTCAAACCACAACACAGGTGTCTAGGAGAGCAGAATTCTGTGGGTTTGGTACCTGTCTGTGTCCCCATTGTCTCAAGGCTATACATATTCAAACCGTTAACAAATACAGTTCGGGTCAGATGGACATTTTACCCTCCAGTTAGCCTTGAATTGGTTACATTGCATCTGTTCTCTGCTCCATATACTGTAATCTGTCTATATAGAGTGCTCTTTCATCTGTATTCTGATCAAGGTAACAAGTTATGTCTTTGGTGTTCAAGAAACAGGTAATACTGTTTATGAGCACTTTTCCTGTTAGAAATATGCTGCCCTGGTGCAATATCTTATATTCAATCTGTGTGCTCTACCCAGAAATCAAACACTTAATCCTCCCGAGTCCCATGCTTTAGCCACTGCAACATGTAGCGCCTATGAATTCCGATCGATTACCTAATCGACAGCAGATTGAAACATGGACTCCTCGCGAGCAGAAACGTACAGGTATCACTGCTGCACCTCGTTAGCTTTGACAGAACGGTGCGTCTTGTTCAGAAGCAGTGATGTTCGCCGCATCCTCCGCGGGTTGGCCTCTGTGCGGTTGAGATCCGCCACGTCCCCGCGAGCGGGGACCGGACGCCACAGCTACGATGACATGTCCGACAATCCCCTCTCTCCTGACACGCCACTGGGGGGGAGGGTGCCCTCCGATTCCCGCCGAGCTCGAACCACACTTCATCACTGCCAGCCGGTTCTCTTTCCGCACCCCCGCCAGGCCTACGTGTTCTGGCTTGATTAGTGGTCTTTGAGAGAGCAATTTGGACCCTGAAGAGGATGGTGTTAATCAGCCCTTCACACCATTGGGGAGTTTGAGATTCATCACAACCAAGGCCAGAGGCCAAGATCTCACTTCTAAGGGTGAGTCAGACTGTCAGCCAGCTTGGTTTTCTGGTGAATGTCTTTATTATTCATTGCAAACTGTGAAAATCATTACCTACATTTACATTTACATTTATTCATTTGGCATACGCTTTTATCCAAAGCGACTTACAAGTGAGGCAGAGTACAACACAAGCAAAAAACCTTAAGGAGTCAACAATGTTGGAAGCGCTGCATGACCAGGTTTCGATGGTTGGTCAGACAAGGTACAAGCTAGCTGATAGAGATAACAAGTGCACCTAATACATACTGACACAGAATGGGCTGGTTGTGTAGTAACTACATCTTTATAAATGAGTCGCTGGAGCTGGAGGACCTACCTTTGAGGAAACTGTTGGCCCAGACATTCATCTTAAAATCTGGTGATTCAGTCTGTCATCAACTGTCCTGCATCCCTGCGATCCATTTTTACGGGGATGATGCTGTGACACTCGCAGGGGGTGTCTTTCACAGGAACAACAGGAAGCAGCAGCAGCTGTGTGCTTCTGGGCCTGACCCTCTCAGAAATGTCCTACCATTTATCACACGTTACTGTGGTAACTGTAAAACTCAGCGTGTTTAGATTCTGAGCGTATTTAGGTGTCTAAATGTATTTATGATTGTGTTTGAATATTCCATATTAGATTAGATTAGATATGATCAAATCAACTTTAATTATGTTACATTACATTAGATAAAATTAAACCAGATGTGGGCTGTGGATTTGAGCACAACAGAAAATGTACACATGCAAATGGAGCAGTAATTAATACATATTGTAAAAGACCTCAGACTATGAAACACCTACTTCCATTCTGCTCAGTTGTCTGTACATTGTAAACAGCGTCTGTTTTTTAACACATGGCTCCGCTTCACTAGGGCTTCTATTACTGTGACGTCCTTATTTGATGAAAGTTGGACAGGGCGAATGTAAAGGCACTGGTTGTCTGATCATAAGATAAATATGATCATAGGATATATACTGTGTGTATATATACAGTGTATATAGTCATTTCAGAGCCATCACACAGAGGAATATCTCTCTGTACATGGTTACAGTGAGTTTCTGTCCAGGTCTTGACAGCTGGTTTGCTTTTGGCTTCTGCAGCTCTGTTGGATAAGGTGCACTTGATGACACAGGAAACCTGACAAACACTTCGCTCCTTGCTGTCAGACTCTATGCTGTAATTTGATTGGCTCCTGCTCAGAAACCGCTACATTCTCTCTGACACGCGAATGAGATTCATAACATTTATCCCTGATCCGCCGTTTAACCAACTTAAATGGAATATGTGGCCCGCATGTAACATTTGCTCCTCAGAATGTCATTACCTGCAAAAACACAGTTAAATGGTTTCACCGGGGAAGATGGAGAGGCAGATATTGTATTTACAATGTACCTGTTTCCAAAGCCCCGAGAAAATCCCGGTATTTACATTTTCATGTATAAAATTCCTCGCCTGATCCCTTCGATAGATGCGGCGCAATGTAATCTTTGCTCCGGAATAGGGAAGAAAGTCAAACTCCATTTCCACTGCTTGACAAATTCCATTTACTCTCACTTTAGCAGTCCTGATAACTATCTGTAGCCAGACCTGTAGCCTGAATGAGAATGAAACCTTATGCCCTGGGATTTTTAGATCAGCCTCACTGTGTCAGCCATGTCACGGAATTAAGCCAGATTTAAAGCGCTGCTGTAATCATTCAGAACAAAATATCAAACAGTGTCTCTCATCAAATTGCTTTTCTGATTAAAAATATTGATGGAATTCATAGTCAAAGTCAGAGGTTTTTCCAAAGTAGGAAACTGAAAATTTGGCAAACAGAGTACTTTCTGACCAGAATTTGTCACAGAACAAGGCTTCAAACAGAACAATGTGTAGTTAAATGCAGTAAATGCTTCTTTGAGTTTCTGTCTCTGGAACTGTTTGACAAAATCCATAAACGTTGCCCACCAATACCTGTCACTAATTTATTGAATTCCATCAAAATGGATATGGGTTCTCTTTAGACACACCTGGCTGCTATGTTGGCTTCTTTGAGAGATTGGAAAGTATGTTTGAATTGTCTGTCAGGAGGCATATTTTTTTTTCAGAAACCGGTATGCAAAATGTATATTACGCTGTTGGTTGGTGGGTGGTGCTCAGAAATGTAATGTATTACTACATTTTTTATATATATTTTCCCCCTTCCTCCCCCACCAATGTGGTGAAGTCCTCTGAGTCCCGCTCTGTGAGCGCTTGTGGAACGCAGCTGGACACCCCAGAGAGTAAATGTGGTGACAGGGGCTACACTGATGGTTCAGAGAGAGGTGAAGAGTCCCTCCCAGACTGGTGTGGTCGTCGTTCCTAGCATGGTCACACAAGGAACCCCCCCCCTGCTGGTAGTGCTTACCCAGTGGGGTGACAGAAGCAGAGAAAGCGTGGCCAGCTTCAGTCTGCACCCCCACCCCACCCCCCCAGAGAAGGTCATACATCACGGCGCCTCTGGGCCCACACTGTTCACCCACGGCAATAAATTCATCTCCGGATCCTAAAAGGGGGAGATATTATAAATCAAACAGACCATACCGCTGCTCCATTTCTTGGGTAAAATAGGACTTGCTGGGCAGAGGGAAGAAAAAATTGGACTTGCTGCGTGTTGTTAATGGAGCATGCAACGTTCAGTTACTGTCCCACGGCGTTAATGACCATTAGCAGCTCTTGTCAGAGCCCTGGATTAGAAGGTAAATCAGGAAAAATGGGAACAGGGGCCAGCGTAACATGGGCCGGGCCAGCGTCTCGGGGTCTGTGAGAAAGAGATCCAAACTCACACCCGCACACACACACAGACACACACAGAGTGCTTCCAGGTTAAAGATGAGGGGGGCCGCGCTCTCATGCAGGGAAACGCAGGCAAAGGGGCCGTGGGCTTTGATGGGAGCTTACTGCGTTCAGTATAGCTCTGTTGCATCTGAAGGCTGGAGCCCTGCTGGTAATCGCAGCCTCTCACCCACTGATTGGGACCCAACATGGACGGACCGGCCGAGGCTCCAATCAGAAATCAGAGTGGGCATCCTGCGCGTGTGCTTTTGCTCTTATTCCAAACCCCAAAAGCGATTTTTTTTTTTTTGACAAGAGAACAAGAAATCGTTCCATTTGAGCGCACTCCAAAACAAAACCACAACAGACACAGTATATGTTTACCTGTATAGAGTAACATGATCTGAGAACAGAGAAGCTAAACAGATCTAAAATGTGATTGCATGGTTGTATTTTCCTAAAGTTTCTGCCACCACCCTGATGAAATCGCACAGGATTTATGCATAATCACTGAATGACAGTAAGGATTCCTGATTTTCATCATCTGAGAAGTTGCTGTATACCTAAGGAATATCAAAAGCAATCGTAGTGGTATTAATGTCTCAAAATTCATACACTTTAAAGTCTTTAAAGCCGAGCCGAAAGTTTAGCTTCTCTGACTCCGGGCAGTTTTATTCTGTATGGATCCAACAGTGCTGAAGAACAAGATGGGTCCCTTGAGTCTGGGTGCATTGCAGTCCACGTGACTGCGTGCACATTCAGTGCAAGAGACAGGAAGTGAATGAGAAAATAGCGCTCAAACAGAAGAAGCAAAAGAACAGCAAAGGGCACCAACCATGGCGGAAACATTACAGCGCCCACTCCACCATGCCGGCGGGGCATGTTTCTGCCAAATGCGGGGAACGAAGGCCCTGTCTGGGAGAAGCAGAGGCTCTGTGCTAAATATAGCAGGTCTCCCAAACTCCGGCATAAGGCCTGCCCCTGCGGATTTCAGGAAGTAGGGCAGCCAGGGAAAAGGGGGATGGGCCTTGAGCCAGGATGCCAGGCCGCTTTCGGGGTATCAATAACGAACATCTGCACTACTGGAGACTACGATGGGCTACAAGGCAACCTCAAAGCAAAGGCAGAATACATGTTGGACATTTGAACCGGCTTTTGATGCCCTGGGACTAACAGTTTTAAAAAGCAATCCAATCTGTACACTAAGCAGCATTTGATTCTGAGTGCCTTTTGCAAATAGAAAATACAGCTAGTCAGGTAATGTAGACAGACAGAGTAGGCAGGTATGGCATAGTTATTTTTGTGGAGTATCAGACTGATATCATTGTGTCACAGAGACACATTTGCTCAACCAATATCTAAATATTGTCCGCTTCCTACAATTCCTCCAGTTCTAAGACAGGCTTAATCTCCCCATGATGTTTTCATGTGTATTTATATATCCTCTAGCCCACAAATTCTGTGTCAACTTTGCTTCAGGAAATTAAATGTCTGGTATGTGAGTGACATTTAAAAAGATGCTATATGAGAAGAAAACTCAATAAATCCATCAATACCTCACCAAACAGTGCCCAGAAAATGTCTGGGAGGCGGAGTTCAGAAAGCTTGTCTAACAAGGTAAATCCCATTAGCCAGGAATGCTTCTCAGGAACTTGAATGGAGAGCCAATCCGGTTTAGTTCACCTAGAGTGCACCTGCTGCAACGGGGGTCACTTATGGATGTCATTTTCTTGGTGCAGTTTGGATGTAGTGTGGTTTTTTTGTACATTACTGTTAGTTAATGCATTGCCCGAACAGCCCCTCCAGCCACAGAATGCAACACAACGGCAGCTCTGATTGGTCCCTGAGAGTCTGTTGAATGTAGTGTGAGCTCTGATTGGCCCCCATGGGTCAGTCGGCAGGCCCGTGGCCAGAAGCACATTTTTTTGCAGTCGATAGGGGTGGCAGCTAGCTCAGGGCGAGGCAGCTGCATCAAAACCACCAGTGAGCACTCACATGAAAGAGCTGCAAGAGTCACCTGATCTTTCCTCTCTTTTTTTCCTTTCTGAATAGAGGATAAGCGCCTACATTAAAGTTGATTTCTTTGGCACTCCTTAGGAAAAGCTGTGTGTGACAATCACAATTGCTCTTTTGTCTAAACATCAGTATAATTTGTGCAATAATTACCATAATTAGTGTGTTCACACCAATTAATTTGGGTGGTGACTGAGAGTGTGAGGAAACTAAATCTGCTTTCGATCACTGGTGCGCTAATCTACTTCTAATTCTCAACAAGATAGAGAGAGAGTAGCAAGCTTTTGGTCTGCTACGTTCTGAAAGACACAGTACATTGAGTCCTTGCCCCCATGAACTCCTGTTAGCTATGGTGATGCTACTTACACATTTCTTGTCATGAGTTTTGGTGAGTCAAGCAATTGGTATCCATGGGTGCTTACACTGTGAACAAATCACATCAAAACTGCTAAAAATGCTTCCGCCATAAATAAGTAAATATAAAGCATAATTAAACATCACTGATGGAGTTGTGAAACACAGTAGAGAAAAAAACCCGTCCATTATTTTGCATTTCCACTGCATGATCTAAAATCTTTTCTTTTTTTTTTTTTGCTTCAGAAAATTCTCAGAAAAACTCAAAGAAAGGGAAATCAAAGGCAAAAGAGAACTTAAAGCTTTACAGAATGAAACACAGGAACTCAATAGGTTTGCTTTCCATTAATGCCTCGAGGGTGGAGACATGGCCCAGGTCAATGAAAAGGAAAGGGAAACAGGGCAAAGTATGGCGGAAGATCCGCCTCATTACATACTCACTTGGAGTCTTATGATCTCTGTTACGATTGTTCATTAAAACAAATTCCTTCTTTCAACTGCAATGATCATAGCTTTGATCTTTTAAAACTGTGCTTTAAAAGGTCAATGCAAATGAAAGATCAATGGGTGAAATAAAACATTGGCTATATGTTAGAATCGTACATAAAAGGTCCACCCGAAGGGAAGATGGCATTTAATAGATTTTTCATCATTTGGAATAGACTGGCCACTCACTCTCTGATTTACAATTTGCTCTTAAAATAGTTCCACAACTGGAGGTGTCAGGCTATAATTTGGTTCTAACATCGGAATGGTTGTTTGCCCAAGGTGGGCGCTTCAGTTGTCCAAAGTATAACCAAAGAGATAGTGACGCTTGCTCTGGGTCATAAGAGTGCAAGCCTTCTGTGTGGTTGTCTGTACCCGAGAGAGTTCTACCTCTTCACAGGGATGGAGGGACCAAGGTGTTAAATTACTAGAATAAGGAAGCCGTTTGGGTTTTAACGCAACACTACTCACCATGATAGTGAATGTAGAAATGAGTCTACCGCCTTTTCTCTGAAATAGACATTACATCATTGCTGTGTGCTCTCAGCGGTGCCAGCCTCCTCCATTTTGATTTTAACAAACTGGATATGTACTGGTGTCCAAAAAACATAAGTGTCTGCTGTCTAGACAGGTTGTCAGATACACTGCCCTATATCATAACTGAACTGTATGTCTTGGAACACTCCTATATACTATTCTTTTAACAAATGCATAGTGTTCTTGCATAAATGTATTCTTTTTAGGTGTATATCTACAAGTATATATTTATGTCCTTTTGGTAATGTGTAACAAATTAAACAAATTAAATTAAGCAAACCAGATCAAGATTATACAAGCTATTCTGAAGTCTTAATTCAGCCTCCTAAAGAAGAGCTAAAACCTAACTACATACATTTGTCTTTTCAATCGCAGGCCTACTGTATTGCACTGTATTCATGGATACCTATTAAACAATTGGATTGAATTGACCTATATACTTTTACATATTGTAGAATAATGTCATTGTCTCACTGCATGAGAAAAGATGGGATTGTTCACTGTGTGTTTAATGGACAAGAGACCTCTTTTAGAGCAATGTGATACTGCATTGCCTGATTGTAGTATTTTACTGTTTAAGAAACCATGTGCAAACAGAAATTCTTTCCTATAATACAGCTTAAAATGCTTACAAGTTCACATCGTATATTTGCTGTAACCCATTCAAACCCCTGATCGAGTGCATTGCCTGGAGGTAGGACAGCAGTGCCCTGCCAGGGGATTCAAACCTGCATCCTCTTGCGGAGCGGAGGCCGGTGCCAGACTCCTCACAAAGGCTCATCAGTGGGAATGTGACACGGGGGGACAGCTGTGCTCTGATGTCTCCGTGGCCTCATTTCTCTGGGGTCTGTTTCTCTACCTGCTGATGACTAAGAGCAAAATATAGCCTGGCCACCTGCCTCAGAGAATTGTATCTCCTCGGGGCCCTTTTCACCCCTGGGGGAGGCTTATATCCGGGAGAGACACACACACACACACACACACACACAAAGCCACACGTGCACACTCAAACCTTTATTCAGTCAAAACCTCACACAAGTACACACACAACATACTATATATACTACCAAGCATACACATACCTGCAAATGCACACAACTGTGCTCATTCCCCTCCCTGAAACAACACCACTACACACACAAGCAGGCTCACGCACATATAACTAGACACACACATGCACAAGCACGCTCACACACAGCACATACACAAGGCGACTCACACAAACTCCACATCCCTCAATCTCTTTCTGTAGGAGCTTCCCGTTACAAAACACCCCCTGAGACCGAATCACCTTTTCCGCGCCCGGTGTTCCCACGGCGTCGGGTCGTCGGGGTCGACCATCAAGACCAGCGCAAGGAAAGCTCCATTTAAAACCCGCTGGGCGTGAGGGAACCGTGCGTCCTGTTGCCCGAGCGCGAAGGCCGATCGATATCCAAGATGCGGACGCAATAGAGAGCAGCACAAACAGGCTGGGAGTCTGATGAAAGCAGAGAGGCTTGGCTGGAGAAAGGTAGGACGGGGCCGAAATGGAGGTCATAAAGGTAGACATAAAGAGAGCTTATAGTCCCTGGACACTGGGGAAACATATGGTCCTTCCAAAGGACACCAGGGAAAACCTGTTTATTCATGCGTGTCACTCCTCATCTCATGTGCCACCTTTGAGAATGGCCTGGAAATTGATATCTGAAAGATCAAGGAGCAACTGTGGACAGCTTTGTCTGTACAATAAAGGCACTGGTCAATCCAAAAAACAATTTATCAACACCTTTTTCTCCCAGTAGCCTACAATTTCTGAAACATTGTGCTACTGGACTTTATCAAAACAGATCAACACTAAAAACACCAAGGACTCCACAAAATGAGCTTACATTTAGAAAATGGTTCAATATTTTGGAATATTATTATTTATATTTATATTATTTTCAGATTTGTATGGAACAAAGTGTCTGTCAAAAAGCTGATCAAATAATGTTACTCATTTCAAAAGTACAATAAATAATAAATGCAAGCACTGAAAGATTAACCCTTACAGCCTGTTCTTTGCTCTTCTTTAATTCATTTTGTGTAAGACAAACTACATTCTGTTCTGAAAATAGTGAGGTATGAGTCAACAGTCTATCGTGTAGCAAAACTTGAAGACAAAACTAAATATTTATGGTGAGGTAATGTGTTTATCACCACAGGAGCAGTTAGTACCCGCACAGAGGTAAATTCAATGAAAATTATTTCTACACATTTACACACATAAAATGCTTATTTGTTATTCTTTTTTCCCCAAATAGAATTTGTTCAAGACACAGGAGTGCTTGTACAGTTAGTTGTGTTGTAAATGACATAAAAAGAAAGCTATTTTGGCAACTACCATAAATAACTATTTGTTACTCAACACAATTGCTATCTGGCAGGCCACATGTTCCCATTCATATCACAGGTAATATCTTCTCTGCAATGCATCATGGGAAAAAATGCCCTGAATAGCCAAGTGCCCATGGCTTGAGCCTGAATCTATATCTCTACATGCCTACAATGCATGATGAACTGTCATTTGCTCATAGGCATTGCGGTCAGAGACCTCCTCACCATGCAGAAAAAGACTCCTTTGTAGGCTTCAGGAAGGAAGAGTGTGGTTCACCAAATGACTTAGCAATGCATCCGTGTGCTTAGGACCCGAGTGGGAGTCTAAAACAGTCATGAGAAACACATATGTGTTGATCCTGACAAGTCATATTCACTCCAAAATGTGCAAATGTCACAAATTAAGAAAATTAGTAGACTACCATAGGAGGAAAGATGGAACTAACAGAGTAGCATATGATGATTTTATATTTCATTACCAGGTATTGTAATGCTGTGCATGTGTGTACACTACACATAGGAGTGCTCATATTTGGTGACACGTATACAACATCAGATTTTCTTCATTGTCTTTTTCCCACTTATAGGGAGGAAACATTGTGTACAAACCCATTTCCCAAGCCGAGCTACGGTGAGGATTTCCCTGTCACAACATCAACACGTCCATTACCTGCCTGAATGGACGAGATTAATTATCTCACACACGAACCCCCCCCAGTTTTCCAAACACCATCTCAAATCGGCTCATCAGCCGTTCTGGCGCCGTCTGTCACATCGTAATGTCACCTGCCACTCAGCAATAATCTCCGGACGCACGTTAATTGAACAGCGATTGGCAGGATTCTGAGGCCTGGAGATTTTAGGAACACTCTCCCTCGCTTAATGCTGCCTGAGAAAGCAAGCACAACTGCTGGAAACATTCGTATGTGCAGCCGCCCCCCCCATGAGACTGCACGAGGAAATGAATATTCTCTAACATATTATCTCTGAATGCGCAGTGCTGTTTGCAGAGATTCTCTCTGATCGGAGGAAAGGCACCCCTCTGTCTCATTTCCCTGTCTCTGTCTTTCTTCCTTTGTCTGTCTCTGTCTCTCGCTGTCCCTAGCTCCTTGTCTCTCTTTCGTTGTCTTCCTGTTGCTCGACCTCGCTTTCTGTCTCTCTCTCTCCCTCGCTCCTCTCTTTCTCTTTGTTTCTCTGTCACTCCGCTTCACTCTTCGGTTCTCTCCCTCGCTCTCTCGTTCTCTTTGTCTCTCTCTCTCACTGCCTCTCTTACTGTTTACAGCTGGTTCGAGCGGTGCTTATTGCATACCCAGACAGGGGCTCTTTCTGATCAAACTCTGAGCATGCACTCTGACGGGCCCCGTGACAGACAGTCGTCACGGTGATGATGTCAGCCCATGCCCTGTCAAGCCCCATTACATTACTTCACTGCTCCTGCCCACCAAAGAGCCCTCCCCTGGCCGCATCAGACAGGAGGGCCACCCTCTGTCTGTGTCAGACCGAGCCTCGCTGCCAGGTACATTAACTAGTGATGGTGAGATGTTGTTATGGAAATGCCACTCTCTCTGCTCCTGAAACTCCTTTGCACTTTGCCTGTGAGCTCGCTGGCGTCCTGCCCGAGATGTAGGCAGCCTGACGCAAGAAAAAGCGCAGTCCTCTCTCCTCGCTGTCATTCCCTCAAAGCCTCTCTTTCGCTCTCCCCTGCTCACTTTCTCCTCCATCCCTGTCTTCTGTCGCTGTCTGTCACATTCTCTCTCGCACTCCCTTGCTCAGTCTCTCGCCTCTCTCTGGCTCTGTCATCAGTTTCTCTCACAAACTCTCCCTGCTAGCCCCTTGTCAAATTCAAATTCAAATGTGCTTTACTGGCATGACCACAGAAAAACTTCAGTCTGGCCAAGGCAATGGATTTCAAATGAATATAAACAACGACAGTGCTGCTATGAACTATTGATACACACTTTCAGTTTTCAGTTTCAGAATGTCTGCCCGCTCTCCCTCAGACTGTAGCAGGCTGATATACAGTGTACCTGGCCACTTGGCTTGTGGTCTGCTTATCCTTTCCAGATACAATCTGGATGGTATGCCTGTCTGGGAGATATTAAACCGGACTATTATATTTACATTTTCCTTCATGTCTCCAATATTTCTTTATAGCATGGGCAGAAAAACAGGACACACAACTCGGTCACCTGCAGGTCATGATGGCTTTAGGGAGCTTGGACTTTTTTCAATGAACTCAGGGCATTGGGACAGTGTCTTCTCTCTCTCTCTCTCTGTTTCTCTCTTACTCAGTTAAGTTCTTATTGAAGCTTTAAAGCTTTATGAAAATGAATGGATTCCCCCTGTGCTCTTCAGAGCGTCTGGAGCAGAGGGAAAAGTGCAGCTAATATCCCAGAACCATCCCCCAGATGTGTTCCCTGCTCTGACACGCCCTCCGCAGGCTCCCCCTGACAGCACTGGTCGATTCATCCTCCAACCAGGGAACTGTGGGAGCCACACCTGATTGAAAGAAAACAAGACGATCTAGCATGAAACAGAATATCAGCACTGAAGCCATGCAGTGATATTACCCAAAACTGAATGTCATCAGACATTGACTGGATCTGGTCTTGTAACATGAAGCTGAAGGATTGAGTGTTATGTGGGACACTGGTTGAGGGAGGTACAAGTGAATAAACGAATAAAGGAATAATCTGTAAAATATGTAGAAGCTGCTGAGCAGCATGTGAGTCTGTTACAGAAGATGACATCATCCCCTAGAGTCAAGCGAATGATTGGTTCCCCAAGCTAGGAATCTGGATCTTTGTCGGCGAGTCAGTTGTGTCTCTTGTTGTGACATAAGGACTGGCAGGTTCTTCATTTTAAACCCTGAATACATTTTCCAAATTCACACATTCAGAAATCCTCAAGCATTTCGGGATGTTGCCTGCGTGTAATCATTTATTTCTTCAGAATTTGCAACCGCTGCACAAAAATACGACCACACACAAGTGTAACAAGAAGATAAGAGTTCTGACACGGGAGAGATTGACATCCGGCAATGAAACTAGAGAAAAGCAAATGACCTGGTTTTGACAAGGGTAGAATATTGTGCTGGTTCTGACTGCTCAGAGTCCTGCTAGAGATGTTTTTGGAATGCAGAGAATGCTTGACTCTATTGCTGCTGCAAACTTAATAACTGCCTTTAGAGCACTTCATTCAACAGGAACTCGACAGTAGCACGTGTTGCACTTCTAACTGAATACAGCTATGAAGTCCTGCGGAGTCCCTTTAAGTTACATGATCTCACGCTGACATTGCAATAAATGTTTTATTATTTTTCACAGATGAAATGTGCACTTCAGTGAAAAATGGAAGCGCACAATCCAAACTGCGCTCTCATTCTTTTAATTGTGTGCGTCATTCGGTGGCAACAGGTGGCCCGCCTTCACGGGGAGCGAATAATGCGGCCCGCGCCGTGCTGACGTCACCCGACGTTTTCGGGGCGCCCCGCGGTCTGACCCAGCGGAGCCAGTTAGAACAGCCGTGGCGGCCGAGTAGCTGCGGGCCTGTGATAGGCCGTGACGCTGCCCGGGCTTTTGTCAACATTACACTGCAGATAAAAAAAAGTGTTCCGTGTAACAAATGCAGTGAAAATATATGAGGGGGCCCGCAGTGCAAACAGCGCATCTGTATGCAAACTCGAGTTAACTACAGGCGTCTTCCTCGACACTTTATTTGCGGCCCTATCCATCTCGCCGATGAATAATTCATGGAGGGAGAAATTTTATTGCCGGTTGAAGAAAGATTGGTTCCATTTTTATTTCCCTTTTTCTCCCTCCACTCAGCCCCCCAACCCCCCCCCCACCACACGCTTTCCAATTAAATTAAGGGCAGTGCAGCAGTAAATCTACTCCGCGGCAGTGTATACATGACAATTAGAGGGCCGAGTCAGGACGGAAGGGGAGCCGCAGCAGGAGCCAGGGAAGAGCGCTGGGGACGTCGAGGGGAGCGGGCGAGGGTGTCCGGGGCGTCTGGGCCGTCTGGGGGGCGTAGCGCAAAGTTTCAGCAGGCAGCTCTCTACGCCAATGAAGAAAATAAACATCTCATCAAGAGAGAACCACTTTGGGTTTTGATTGCACCATCCCCTCTCAGCCTTCCACAGGTTGCACCTATAGTTTTTACCTCTGTTCTACCTTATTCCTTACGCTGGCCTACCCTATTCTACCCTCCTTTACCTTATTTTACCTCTGCTTAGTCTTGGGAAGAGAGGTACTGAGGTGCTTACTACAAGACAAGACTTGGGTATTTAACATCCTACATAGTTTCCACCTAGTCGCCATTCTTTCAGCCTTGCCAGCATTGTTACATACTTTTTACACCCTCCATGGTAATTTTGGATGCAGGCTGGCATCCAATGGCAATCCAATTTTCCAGCCATCCAACGCATCATGTTTTTTTTTTCTTGTCAAACGTGTAAAAGTCAGCAGCTGCTCTGTGCTATAGTTTCTGTTCAGTGTACGTTCAAGTGTAATAATTCAATGTTGTGTGACAGCGTCATTTACCACTCTTGACAGATTATGGTGTTTCGAACGTACCAACAGCTCCTTTGCTTGAACAGTGTGGCATTACCTGTTTCACGTCCTGCGAGCAGTCCGGGTATGAAGTGGACCATGTCAAGAGAACAGTTCAAACTTAATGTTCAGTCTCATTGGGCAGGGACTGAGGAAATTCAGTGCCCACTAGCTTCACAGCTTCAAGCACAACACTCTTTTGGGCATAGAAACCAATGATATGACTGCATATAGTAGCGCTAAAGCAGTTGTATGTATACTTGTTTCATTTTAAAAACAGAAAGTGGGTATAACTGTATATATATATATTTTTTTTAAATCCATAAGGATTTAGTGAGGGGAATAAGGGGGAATTTTGCATTTAAAATTGACAGCCCTATTCCTGTGGCAAGTGGATATCAGCACATCTCATAACGATGAGAGAGCACTCTCCACAGCATGGCACAGTATTGGTCTGCCAAGTTACCCCACTAGCACGGAGATAAAAATCTCATATTAAATCAATGGAAGAAAACCAAAAAAACAGGAAAAATCCAGGAGACAAGCAAAGATGATTTAAACTTTCATTACCCTAATTGGTGGCGGACTCACTCTTTCCAAGCCCGCTTTACTCTGTGCTGATGTATTGTTTGCTCTATGAGCGGGGACAGCGGCATATTTATGGGAGAGATTTCACAAAAACGCTCCAGATAGATCATTACAAGCAGTGGTGTACACAAAGTTTTATGCAATTATGTGCGCTCACGGCGAGAGAAATGGCTCAGAGTGATTTGGGGTAAGAGACGATATTCATCGCGATTAAGGCCGCTCACTAGCGACGTATTGACTCGAACGGAGGGCCCTCGCGCTGCTTTCAGACTCCGCCGCCGATAGAAAGCCCAATTAAAGCCCAAACGGGACCGGCAGAAAGAGCAAAGAATCACGTTTTTATCGGTCGGGCTAATAATGTGCACCATCCTGTGCGCAAAGAACAAATCTGTTCTGTTTATTACCTGTCAGGTTCAATAATGGAAAACCACATCATTTTAAGGAGTCTTGAAATTACTGGTCTCTTTTGTCTAGAGCACGCAGCCTCATGATAGTAAAGCTTCTAAATGGATATTAATAGAGGTTATAACAAGATCCCTAACTCCCCCAAATGAATACACAGGATAATTACAGGGACATGTAAAGTCAACGCTGAAATATCTGAAAATGTATTATACATTGCCATAGCAGGAAGTTTACATTTTAAGCATATTCATACATAATAAATCTGCAGGTAGCTAGATATGAATGTCCCAAATACAGGTTTTTATTGGTCTGTAATGTGCTGTACCACAACCTTCCGCTGTGATCTGTTTATTCATTTATCCCTTTTGAAAGCATGCGTAGAAAGCTAAGTATATGCAGTCTGCCCTCTGACAGACTGTCATTATATCAGGGCATCCTGCTGACAGGAACTGACTATTTCATGGTCTGGTTTCCTGTAGGACTATTGACTGGAGTCACGCCCCTGCCACTACAAAGCAGCCCTGAGTGGGCATCTGCGCAGCAAGCCACCTCATCTCGGAATTTATGGGAGCAATCGTTCTGAGCCACTTTGCCATCTCACTCCGCCCCTGCCCGCCCGTGTAGCCACCTTGTACACCCCTACTTTACACCCACTCTACCACTCCCCCCCCCCCGAACAGTTCTTCATTTCACTGCACTCCAGATTTCTCCTCCTGCAGAGGCTTCTAATCACGCTCAATCACTTCCGCCACAGAACCGGCAGGCCGGAGGCCCGAGGCCACGATGCAATCTCCTGTTGCCCGTGTCGGCTACATAAATCTAACGCATGGTGCTTCATTTCTCTCCCACAGACTCCATCTCTCTCTTTCCCCCTCTCCCCCTCTCTCTTTCTCCCTCTACTTTGATATTGCTGCTTTTATTTTTATTTTGCAGTTTTACCTGGACTCTCTGAACCAGGTCAGGGTGTCCAGGTGGAGGTGTCAGGAAGGCTGATGTGTAATGTTAAGATGTGTAATGAGAGCTGTATGTCAGAGCAGGGTAGGGGGTGGGGAGACAACAGAGGGAACACAACCTGTTGTGTACAGCATGGGCAGGATGGGACCAAGGACAGAGCCCTGGGGGACAGTTGAAAGGCTACGGGATTTATACAGTGCCTCTTTGGGTCACCTGGTAGAAGCATCTAGAGAGCAAGGTAAACAGTGTCAAAGGGCAGCAGATCACAGTGATCAGGATATAGGAGAGGGAGACTGCTCTTGTAGAGTGAAATGCCTCTGTGATGGAGAACAGAGCAGACTCAGTAGAGTGTCCAGCAATGAAACCAGACTGGTGGTGGCTTTTTATAGGAGAGAGGATCACAGAAAGTTTCTTGAGCAATGGTATGACATGGGTCATGGGTTTTTATTTTAAAATTAAAAAAAGGTTTTCACTTCTGAGATTTTTTCAGCTTTGGACTTGTGGGCCAGGGCACCAGACCCTCTCTGGCCTGCTGTGTTCACATTGACACTCAATGATCAAGATCAATGAATCAAAACCATCTAAGCTTGGTCACAGATCACTAAGACTGATCCTGTCTATGAGCTTAAATCTCAGCTTACTCCTACTACTATAGCTCAGACCAGTGCATTCTCTGGAAGATGAATTGTGACAACTGAAAATGGACTAGTGCTGTATGTCTTCAAGCATGGATCCAATTTCTTACTATTATGTGTAGGACAACAGAGCTGAGAGCTTTGAAAGTGATGTGTTACACTGCCCACAAACAGCTGTTGTCTGATTTTTTTTTTGTTAGAGTTAATAAGTTAAAATCTCATCAAAAGCGTTAACACCTTTATTCGAAAATCCCAATGAACCATAATGCTTCAAACCTGCCCCCCCAAAAGGATCTCTGTATAATCTCCCTGACCGATCAAACACCTCCCAGTGCCTCTAAAGGTAGCGCGCGGATTCAGGCGGTTAATGCACGCTTCGTTTCTTGAAAAATTATATCCGCGGGTAGCGGCACCTTTGCTTAAATGGCTTGTCAGTGTAACGGATTGCTCTTTAAAAGCGCTTCCCTCTGCGAGCGCCTTAGGCGGCGCCGTCCATGCATGATAATGTCACACCCCGCACTCCCGCTCTACTGGCGGTTGGAGGGGGTTTGGCTCAGACAGTGATCTATAGGCTGGCTTATCTCCGCGAGCGGCCGCCGCGCTCGCCGCCGCGGCTCGCGGCGACCTCCGCCGAGACGCTCAAGGACAGACCCGTCCAGTTTGTCGGTGTGGGGGCGGGTGGGAGGGAAGACGAACAGCCGGATGACCTCAGCCGCAGGAGGAAGTGGACGGGATCGCGGGGGCCACAACGCTCGTCTGTATCACGTTGACAGGCTGTAAGTTTAGGCTCCTGTCAGGGAATGATCTGGAAAGGGATGACAGAATGTTATATCAAATTTACAAGGGTCAAGCACACAACAAAGGGAGCCTGCATTCTCCAAAACTTGAACAACATATAAGAGTTCAGAGCGGAGTGAATTACATTAACATAATATATAAACAGTGTCATTACAGTAGCTGTGCTGAAACTGATAACTTCAGGAAGTACTGATCAGTGTGTAATGCTTTCAAAGGCATTATATGTACCTACACAAGACTCTTTACAGGAGTAACTTTTAACTTCTGTCAAAACCCTCAAAATATATTGATTATATTTAGTACCGAAGGACGTCTCGGATTTCATTTACAATTCTGTTTTTTACTGAATTACTGAAAATCTTTATTGCACGCTATGTAAAAAAAAAAAAAAAAACACCCCAGTCCACAGACTGTGGAAATAACAACTCCAGCATTAGTATTCAGACTTAGTGTGGGGAGTCATAGCAGTGTGTGAGTTTTGTTTAGATGATATCTATGTGTTACACATGCAGCCCAGAGATACATAAATCAATAAGGCAGTCTGGTCCCCGTGCTGGGGGGAAGAGACGTGACCGTCTGTGTGCGAGGTAACGCAGTCCGTGGCTCCTTCTCGAGGGGCGCCCACCCCGCCGCACGCAAGCATGTCGGCATGTCAACGGTCGGCAGCCGCAAGGCGGGAGTCTGTGGACAGAGCCGGGCTGCAGGCAGCTGCCCTCCCCACAGGGGAGAGTGAGTCTCCATAGAGACATGCATTCGCACGCTTTCATACACTCACTGAGTCACATACACATATTAGCACATACATGCTTCCACACTAAACACGTGTAGGACTGGCCTTACACTCCATTAAAGACTTTCCCGAGGGCATCAGAAATGCTAGAGCTGGACCAGCACGTGCAAACACACACACACACACACACACCCAGACACACGTCCACATGCACTCATACACTCTGGCACATACACGTTTACACATACACACATACACACACGTGTGTAGGGTCAGTCCTATGCTTCAGGAAAAATCTTTCCTAAGCCATCAAAAATGCTAGCACCGAGCCTGCACACACTTGCGCACAAATACATATACCCAGACACACGTTCACATGCACACACACACACACACACACACACACACACACATACACACACACACGACTTGTCATGTCAAATGACAACCTCCTTTCCTGAATGTCTGCAGTAACAAAGAAAAGCCTTCCAGTATGACACACATTGACAGAGCTGTAATCATCACAGCTTGTAACAGTCAGAAAAAAGATATTGTTTTAAAAAGGACCCTAAATGACAAAAAAAGCTTTAGACATATCAAAAGGTTAGGATAGATGAACTCTTGAGATGGTGGTGCTCTTTCTTCTGTTTTGCAGTGTGGTTATATTTGTAAATTGTTCACATAGAGGAGGTGAACATTAACCAGCAAGAACATTCTGGCTCTTTTCACATAAACTGCAACAGGAAAACACACTTTTGTGTAATGCTAATTACAGTTGTAAGCAATTCCGCCCACTTCTATTCATTCACACTTCACCTCTGTGAAAGATAATTGCTTAATTTTACAATAACCTGTCAGACCGCTATTGCAAACAAAAGAGGGGCCACAGGTGAGCATGACTTTGCTGGAGATCTATGGAGACAATTCAAGAGTGAAGATAAGCTACAGCTGGAAGATGCAGAGGAAGAAAAGCACATAGTCTCCCTAATGAGAATCATGTCAAAGGTCATTCTGCTATCTATTACTTTTCTCCAAAGCACATGGAAGAGAAAATATTGCCTTTGGTGTGGATGAAACATCCGGCCTGACACAGCTACAGGTTACTGTATTTACAGTGGCTGTGATTTAATGTATCGGAAAAATGTATTAGTATTCTGTCTTCAGTGAAATTTACTGGAAAAAAATACTCACACTCATTGTATGTGTATATACAGTTTATATATAAACCTGTCAGTAACGTCAGTAATATTTATGGTCACATGAGGGTGGCAAACATCATGAGAAACATTTTTCATGTATTACACCTCTGAAGTTGCTGATGATGTTGGTTGTTCACGTTATAAAAATGTATTATTCTGAAACATATTTAGTTTTAAGGCCATTTACACTTACACGTTGACTGTTTTAGAGCACTGAATATGGTTTTAAAATCATAAGCCAGTACAGCCTGTGCTTATTATACTACAGAGGGTCACAGAGGAACATCCAAGAGCAGCCATGCTTTCCTCTTCACTGCAACAGAGAATAGAGCCATGGTGATGGATTCAGAGTGACAACGGCTGACGTGGGGCAATAGGAAGTGAAGTATGCACTGCTGGTGGAGCAATGGCCCCTTTCTCCATATCCTGACTTTCCTTGTTGGCCAGCTGGGCACCTGCGTTCAGCCCGATTATGAGAGATCACTATGAGCCAGTCACCCTTCCTGTCCTCTGAGGAGGAAAACGTGTTGACCCTCCTCCCATTGTGCATCTTTGACCAACACAGTTAGCAATCTGGCGATTTGGCTGTCTCTAAGCCCTCACTGCTGGTGGGAGGGACTGAGACTCACCCTGGCTGACCCAAGAAGCGCACGAGACTGTCCTCACTGCGTGGGGGTGGTGGACTCACTCTCCTGTTCATTCGAGCCTGAACGTTCAGTTTATGACAACACAATGTATAAATTACACAGCAGTAATGCGCCTTTTAAGCGTCAAACATAAATGCCTATCGATTTCTGAGATGAGGGCAGACTGTCTTTCAGTAAATGGTTTGCGTAAAGGCAGCAACAACAGCGCAAGCATTGTTCAGAGGCTATGACAACTTTAATGGGTCCTTTTATAAGTGCATTTTTGCCACCTATTGGTGAAGTGAATGTACTGCTGTTAACACGGGGGAGCCACACAGTCAGCCAGGCATGCAAACATTACTAGGGATGTTTACCTGGAGCCAAAAGTCGTATTGACAAGCGTGGTTAAAAAAAAATTATAAACACTTCCGTCTCCTCCTCTGTCAGATGTTCAGAGAATTTTAAAGGATAGCTAATTATACCAGCAGAAGGAAGTCTTTCACCCTTTAAAAAAATCAATTACAACATTGTAATGATCAAGATGTTCGCCTCAATCGAATCATTTAGCGCGTAAAGTGAGGTAAATACATCCTGTGAAAGATTGTCAAATATCATCTGAAGATCTGCCCGCTTTTTGGCACTCACCCTTCATTAGCAAGCAGCCAAGGCATCGCTCAGAAGGTGGAGAAATAAAGAGAGAAAAGAAAACCACACACACACTAATGAGGAGATGACAGAACTCAAAAACACTTCCTGTATGCCTCATCAGATTTTATTTTTAGTTTTTGAAAGACCACAATTTCAGCACATTTAAATGTTTAGCTTCCTCAATAATTGGGATTACTATAACAGAAAGATAATATTAAAAAACCAAAATGAATGCATTTTAATGAACATATTTTGAAATATGTAATTTGCTCTGAATAAATGAGTACATGTAAATGTAATGTAAATGAAATATATGGCCATAACCAACACATTTTGCAATGTGTACCAATTAAGATATACAAAAATATTACATACATTCTTTATTTCATATTTAACCATTTATTGACAGGGGCGGCAGTGTAGCGTAGTGTTAAGGAGCAGGGCTTGTAGATGAAAGCTTGCTGGTTTGATGCCCTACCATGCCACTGCTGCCTGGGTACTCAACCCAGAATTGCCTCAGTAAATATCTGGCTGTATAAATGGATAAAATGTAAAATTGTAACTTGTGTAAATCACTAAATGACAATAATGTAATGTAATGTAACATTACATTGCCTTACAGATATAGAAAGCAAAGTCAGATGTCACTCCTAAAGTGAAGCCTTCTTAGACACCCCGTGTTCAGCCATATCTGGTTGGTTGCATCACAGAAATGTATGGAAGAGCTACTGGGGATATCAGTCAATAAAGCCAGCACGACACTGATGTGTCCTGATTAACAGGATAGCTCTGCAGGATAATCCAAGTTTGACAAAAAAATTCGTTTCATGTCATCTTTATGGGATGATTTTTTTTCCAGAGACTCAGGTTTCTATGGAAACGGTATTAACTGTAGCCCACTGTACAGAACCTGGGAAAGTCGACCCATGTTAAGGTGAGCTGGCTGGCAATTTGGCAAGAAGACACAACGGCCCTCTTGTAATTTGGCCAATGTTCGACTGCCTTCTGCCATGAGGTTTACTTCCATCCTCACCACAGTGCTTACTTCGGTATATAAACGTCTTGCTCAGAGAACTTCAACACCGATTAATCCCGGCACTGTCAAAAATGGTACCTGCAGAAACTCATTTAAACAATAGATCCTATCAATGTATCTGTGAATAAATCTGCTTCTCATGAATGCAGGAAGCTTTGCCTGAAAGATATTTTCCATATTATTTTGATATATTTAAAGCTGGCCTTTGATCCAATTTCTTGTAGATTTTGATTAAAAGTATTTACTTTAAGACTACTAATAATACTAGATTCTAGAGGAAATTGTCTTGGCTTAAAGAATGTCTTTTTCTATGATGGTTTACAGTCTCACTCTTTCTTTCTGGACCACAACCCATCTCTCTGTCTGGGTTTAAGTGTGAGGCTAGACATAACTGCTAACTAAATTATTCACCACCAAGGTAATGCGGTGGGCTTGTGGGCCTCCCCTGGGAAGGAAAATGCAACTTCTGTCACAAACCGAGGCGAAATCCCATGCCCGGGTGTGATAAAGCATCCCACAGTCCCTCTCTTCAGTCCCTGCTTTCGGGATGTAGCGATACATACATTTAAAAAGGTGCGACCGACAGATTATTGTGTCAGCTTGCTGTGTGGTATCACAGTAGCTAATAATGGTGCCCTCTAGTATTGTTCGAGTGTAGTGATGTGAAGCAGTGCTGTCTCTAAAGGTTTCACTCTATCTTTGAACAAACTGCTGCACTCACGTCTGTCTCAAGATCTCACTAAATAGGTTTTGATGCTGTAAAGCACTGAAAGCTTTAATGTGTAGTCACATGACGTCTTATATCTGTGTGGGCTAAATTTTCTCAAATTTCTGGAATACATACCAGCAGGATCAATCACAAATTTTTCCTGTGAAGATTCCCTTTGATCACCTCCTGTATTCTTTGCTTTATGTGTAAATACCACGGCTTTGAAGAATGTTTATCTATTCTTCAAATGAGCATTAAATCACAGCATTAATTATGAAAATTCCATAGCCACTTCAAAAAAAATACATGCATTGTGTCTGTGACATTAATATGCATGAGGAAAATGGACCTAAATGTTGTATGACATAACCAGCGTGTGCAGGCGGAAGGGTTAATGTCTGGAAGGCAGGGAGGAGAGGAGACAGGGTGAACTCCTGATGAACTCCCAGTGAACCCTCAGTGACTGCCACAGTCTCTCTGCCCATTCAGCTCCCAATCTGTCACCCACAACCCCGCCACAAAGCCAGCAGCAAACACCACAGGCAGGGAGCCGCCAGCCTGCATCTGGCGGAAACTCCATTTGATTCGCTGAGGATGCACACGCTGGGTGGAGCTAGCTGATGCTCTGGATTTCCAACAGTCTCTATCATGGTTTAAGAGATGACGGTTCAAACTCAACTGTACTCTGTGGGCACGTAATGAAATTGGAAAAAAAAAAAATTACATTCTCAGGTATTTTCATGGTTGTTTGGCAATGTAAATATGTATTTTGCCTACATTCAGCAATAGATATTAATCTGATACCTATTCGTTGCATTTCAGATTTGCATTTCATTGAATTCAGATATGCACCTGCAGATATTAGCAATTACAATAACCTGAATTCCCAGAGTGTGAGAGTGTGAATTCCCATGAGAGTATGTCATGTGTAAGTCTGTGTATTGTGGCTTAAACCAAGAGAACAAGCTATCAAAATGACCAGCACTTCCTGGCACTAAGCAATCATTCACTCCGACAACTACAAATTGGCACCCAAGGAAACCACATTATGAAACATCTTTGCTAATCTTTTGTGACTGAAACTGCGCAATTCACCCCCTCCCCTTTACAGGAATACAAAGGGCGTTAAAAAAGAGCGTCCATTATGTGGAGATGATAATAACATGTCACCGCAGCCAGAGACGTGGGAATGCGTGCGGATCAGTCTGGCAACGAGGCGCAAACCGTGCCCCCCAGCGCACCCTCCTCCCACGTGTTGGAGAAGAAATAGCGGAGCGAGAGGGCGTCTCCTTAATTACAGAGGGCTGCGTTTCCTCAACGAGTGCCGAAATTCTCAACATTGTTAAGGTTTTTTTTTATTATTATTATTTCCTGTCAGATTTAAACGCACCTGACAAGCAATCGTTTAAATGGATGAATGGGGGCACCCGTTTGTAATTTAGCGATGCCAGGTGGTTGCTTGCGCCGGCGCCCACCTCTGCCCACCACCTGTCAAAACCGAAACGACAAAGCGTGGGGTCTTCGCATTTACGTGTTGCGTTTGTACGCGGAAAATAACAATGCCTCTAATTTGCTTTTGTTTGCAAGAAAAAAAACGACTCGGGGAATAGAATGAGTTGTTAATACAGAGCAACGCTAACTCTCGCCGCTGATCTCATACCAGTCTCCAAATCACCCATGGTCTGCTTTTTTCATACATACAGAAGAATAAAAAACCTGGAGTGTTCTCTGTGTTCCACACCGGATGCGCCATCTTAAATTTGTCTGCAGGATTTGCTGAGATGTTATCTCTGTTGAGTATTCACAGTTCTGCATTCCATGTTTAAAATGCCTTTCCTAACAGACCGAAGACTCTGACATTAAAATTAATAATAAGGCCAGGGAGAGGCAGCCAGTCTGCATGTCTCATTCTCATTCTGTCACCTCTGTTCCTGCCATGGAGTAACTGCCCTCTCAGGGAAGAATTTCTCATCCAATCCACCTGTAGTTTATAGGAAACTAGACAAGGGGATCTGCCGTTTTACGAGAAGGCAGGGAAAAGATGAGGAGTCCTGGTGTCCCCCACACTATATCAGGACAGCCTTGACCCTTTGGAAGGTGCTGGCAGTTCTTTGATATTGACACAGCGCGCAAGAATCACACTTCATCATTCGCTGTTGTTGCTGTTAGACTTTTAGGGGGGTTATTAAATCGAGCCGCCCCCCGCCGTTTTGTCCTTAACTTTGAGCGACGCTGACCCAGAGGCCAGCTGTGATTGCGATTGGCCAGACTGTAAATCAACAGTAATGCCTGCTACAGTAATCTCAAGCCCCTCACGCAACCAGAATCAGACTGCACGAAGACCTGTCCTCTCTCAAAGGAACAAAGCAACCCACCACAGCGTTAGCGGTGACCCCGTCCTTCCTGAAATCCAAGGACATGCCAGGAATGGACTGCGGTTTGCAAGGAGCATGCTGGGAGCTTTTGCAGGCTCTGTTCCAAAAGAGAGGATTCACTGCAATGAACTCTGGCTACCAACACAAACAGGTGTAATGCTTATACTTACAGTATGGAGCTTACTATTCCTACATCAGAGATGGCCATTTTTCTACGCCAGCTCAGTCTAGCGTTGAGATGCTGATTTTGAGCCTGGCATTAAGAAACAGATGAACGGCTGTGGACACAAGCCAGCAATTTTCGAAGTGTCGCTCTTGTTTAGTTTTCCCTTGCAAAGTGCTGATACTTTCTTTTGAGATGTCTGGGTCCTAACCCAACCGTACTGAGGGAAAGGGTAAGCGTGCCGACATATTAATTTCGGCTCGCACTCTCTCCCCTTTTCGAATGTTTTAAAGTGTCGACTTCAAGTTATTGGCTTTTTTCCCCATTGCATCCATCTTAAAAGACGCAGGCGGTTTCGAGCTGCTCGCAGGCGCGATTTTCTGCAGAGATTGGTTTCGGTTTAGCATTTAGATTACGGTGCCGAAAGAGGGCGGAAAAGAGGGTTGGTGGGTGAAGGGAGGGGGGATGGGGTCTGTGGGCTTCGAAACCGTACAGAGAAACGTATCGGCTCATGGCAGAAAGGTTCTCGACAGCACACTCCTGGGCCCATCTGTCTGCCTGCCCCACCCAAATTTGTTACCCACAGACACACCCCCCCACAACAGGAACAGCACCCCCTCACCAGTGTGGAGAGGCCCGCCACACTTTATCTCTTCCTCTCGCTGTGATTTGATTGGACGCGTCTGTTTTTTCCCCTCACACCTTCAATGAAAGAGTCATTTTCTTCCCTTGCAACGGCCTGACTGCTGCTTCCCATCTCTGAGGCAACAAAGGCCGTAATTATAAGAGGGGAAGATGAGTGGAGAAGGGATGGGGGAGGAGGGGGAGGGGGGGTGATAAGATATTTGGAGGGAAAAGAATCAATCGGCATGCGATCTAAAAGCGTCCTTTAATTAGATGAGAGCTTAACAGTCAGTGTCGTGTTGCAAAGCGATTAGGCGAGGGCAAATGAAGTGTTTGCCTGTCTGCAGATGTTAACATGCTCCTGACACACACACACACACACACACACACAAACCGTATGGCAGTTTATTGTACGTTCCTAGACTGGGTTATTCGATGCGTCCTCTCTCTTCTCTTCTGTCTAGAACCCCAGTAGCTCAAAGGGTATTGGTCATGCTGGCAGACACCTCTGCCTCTGTGAGTTGAGCTCCACAAGCGATGCAACCAAGTCTTCCTCTGTCCACAGCCTGTCAACATCTGTATTGAACACTGCACTGACCCTTGACCAATGTTAATTTTGGCAGCTGATTTTGATTTAGTCTTAGTCTTAGTCTTTTGATTTAAATGCATATTAGTTTTTGTCACATTTTAGTCTTTTAAATTATTATTAGTTTTAGACTAGTTTTAGTCTACGAAAACAAAAGATTTAGTCTAATTTTAGGCAAATGCATTTTTGTCACATTTTAGTCAAATTACATTTATTTATTAAATCATTACAGTCACTTTTCATCAAGCACACAGATGTTCTTAAGCCAGCTACATTCCTTAGATTTTCTGTATAAAGATGTAATATGTGTCTTTTGCACTGTGGAAGAAATAAGACTTATTCTTTGGCTGTTTGTCAAATAAATCTGGCATTTATTTAATTTAAAAATATTCTTTTGCACTTTGTTGTTTATCATTGCAGTGCAAATGACAAAAAACAACTACAATGAAGTACAGTATACTAAGGGCATATAAACTACCCACAATGTAATACTATATGACATACTATAGTGCTGGACAAATAAGGGACACAAGACTTAATGATGAAATTACCACTGCCCTTGACCCCTAACACAAAAAACAACTGGATTTCGCAGCGCTTAGATCTCTCTTGACATCAATCTCCCTCCATACTCCTGCAGCACCGCCTCTGCATTAGCATTCAGAGTGGGATGTTACACACACACACACACGCACAGGGCCCCTCTGCTTGATATTCATAAACCCCATGGCCCCATCAATCCAGCCCCTCTTCGGCGTTCGACTCAGGCATGTTAACAGGGGACACGCAGGCAGCTATCGCCTGCTGCTCAGTGCGGGCTCAGGAGCGCAGAGCTAATGCCGCTAAAAGCATTAACTTTAACAGATACAGGTGACTAAGAGCAGCGGAGGTGGCCATGCTGAGTGACTCCTTCTGTAATGGAACTCCTAACCTGCCTTGAATGCTTGTGACAGAAGAGACGCTGCAATGCTACCACGGCTAAAAAACATGAACCAAACAGACACAAACAGGCACAAACAGGCTGATGTGAGAGCGGCTGTTCTATGGGCTACTCTGTTGGCTGGGGAGGAAGAGCAATAACTTATAACTACTCTCAATCTGTTCCTGATCGTTAATTGCAGATAAACACGCATTTTCTCTCCTCCTCTCTCCTGCTGTCTGTTTGTCTCTCACTCTACAAACAAAGGTGTTAATTGCAACAGCAACCTCTGTTTGCCAGAAAGTATATAACAACCTACAGCAGGTGAGCATCTGCGAGAAAACAACAAACAGTGGTGTGTGCGTGCAGGTAGCAGACACAGTATTACAGTGGCAATCTGTAATAACATGCAGTTATTTAAGTGTTTCTGTAAGGCTTGTCTAGTAGGACATACCAAGCATTTACAAATTAGCCTTACAAGACTCATTCACACACCACGTTTGGTATGGCCAATCAAACACTTTCTCCGGGGTCCATTTTAAAATGTTGTTTCCAGAAAACTTCAAAATTTAAGCGACCAGTTAGCCAGTACATGTTAAATGATAATGACAAGATAAATGCTTGATAATAGAGAGCAGGCACAGGTGCTTCTGCACGTATAGTAGCCACAAAAAAAATATCTAAAAAAAGCTAACAAAAGGAGGGCATGTTAATAAAACGCCCTCAAACACAATATCACCTGATATAATGATACATGACAAGTACTCTTAAAGGCAGTCATCAGAGACAGCGCATTAGCGAGAAGCACCACGACCGTCGGCCATTAGCCTCAGAGGCACACAGCATTCCACTCCGTAGCTTTCCACGGCCGTCTTGAGTAATCTGGGGCTAAATCTGAGGGTGTGGGTTTCTTTGATTGCCATGCGTCACCTCAGCCTTCAGGGACAGGTCCCCAAGCAGCAGGTCCAACCTGCTATGGTGTCACTCTGCGTTGGCATGCCTAGGGTCCTAGAGGGGTAAACCCATTTTTAGAAGGTCCTGAAATAGGAGGGTTTGGGGGGAGTGGGGCGGCAGAATCTGACAATAACGCTTACATTTTCATGTTTTCAGTTTGTAGATGACTGACATGTTCAGGTCATTGGTTACCAAGGAATAATGGCTGTGGTGGATTGGCGGGACTGTGTCCTCCGCATTCATTTAAATTTTTTTTTTTATTAATGTAGTTTTGCTCTAAGCATAAGAGGCTAGAAAAATCCACATAGCAAAAGCTTTATACCTTGAGGCCTAATACTTAGGTCCAGATAACTTTAACAGGAAGAGAGGCAATGGCAGCCATCTTAGACGCCCCACAGCAAGCTGGAGGATTTGATGCGACATGGAGGGGACGTCACATCAGTGTGCAAGAGGAAGAGGCTTTACGTTAACATCACCGTCCTCCCTTTTCCAATTTTCAGACGCGGTGCGGCGGGTGTGATCAGTGACAGCAAATTCAATCGCAGCCCTATCGCATGTATCGGTCCTGGGGCTGGCATCGTCGGGGATAAACCATGGCATGCTTCAGCGCCGAGCTACAGACCAGATTTCCTTACTGGATCTCCATACCTCATCTTTAATTCAATTCACTCTTCAGGAGGGGAAAGGGAGAAAAAAATGCAAGAAGGCAAAGCTCAGAAACATAATTTATCTCTTATGCAACTTGATGAATCTTCACTGGGTCGGTAAACTATTTATGAGTCGCAAAGCTGAGTTCTTTCATGCGTTTTTTCCTATCCTCCTTGCCTCTGCTCCCAAATCTAATTCGGCCACCGAAGGTTATTAGCATTTTCCCCTCCCCGGTGTGGGCATGCATATTTTATGGGCTGAGCAAAGTCATTTAGTGACGCAGGTTTGCCATTGTGAAAACGAGCTCTTGGAAAATGGAAGGGAGAGAGGGGGTGACATTGGCTGACTGAGCCAGAAACATATGAATGATAAGGACCCCATCCCAAAACTCAGCAAAACAAACAAAACTGGACTCTCTGCACCCGTGGACCCATCACCCCTGCCCAGCATCAGGGGTCACGAGTGATGGAGAATTGTAATAATTGTGTTCTCTCATAAGATGTAAGGCCACCAAGCGGGCAAGTTAAGGCTAATGTTGGAGTCTTAAGTGTGCTTGTGTATTCCTGTGAGTTTGAGTGCTGGGTGCTGTGAGGCATGCCATTTACAATGTTACCCGCAGAGTCGAAATAAAGGTTTAACTCCTTTGCCTTAACGGAAGTTTTTGGGAACTTGGCCTCCCCCAGCTTGAGTTTGTTTGCTTGTTTGTTTCTCTACCGCCTTCCCTTCGAACGCCGGCACAGCTGTGATTATTCTGTCCTAATGCCATTTACGTAATCGCCACCAAGCATGGGCATAAATCAACCAATGAAATCAGCGGTGCAACATCCAGCATCAATCAGTCTCTGTCAGGCCATGGCGGATGCTCTGGGCTTGTCATTCCCTCAGACTGTGAGGTCCTCTAATTCAGTGCAGATCAGGGACCTGGGACAAGCCTCAGAGTTATAACCCAAAATCTTTAATCCAAGTACAAAGTCATAATACTTTTGTTGAGCTCTAATATAAGTTGTAAATTTTTAATGCTTTTCAAGCATGTTCTGCATGTATTAGCACATAAATGAGCTATTAAATGCTCATGTGTCTCCATTATTTAGCGATTAAATGCCAAAATGACAGCATACATTGTGAAATCACTTACATCATGAAACATTACCACATTAGAATAAAGGCGATATTATATTACATATTTTGTATGACTATGACTTTGTATGACTATCTTTAAACATGTTAAAAATATGATACATAAAATTTAGATTCATGTTCTGCCATATCACACGTATTGTTATATATTATATTATATTATGTTAATCTTCTCATGGTAGTTGTCATAATTAGTACACTCCTACAATGCAAAGGTTCTGGATCAAATGGAATATAATTTTTTGGTTGGTTGGTTGGATGACTGATTGACTGATTGATTGATT
The DNA here is from genome assembly GCF_013368585.1 of Megalops cyprinoides. Taxonomy (NCBI): domain Eukaryota; kingdom Metazoa; phylum Chordata; class Actinopteri; order Elopiformes; family Megalopidae; genus Megalops; species Megalops cyprinoides. The sequence goes on from NC_050602.1 coordinate 7,855,996, forward strand.
GATTGATTGATTGATTTTCTTTCGGATGTCCTGCCTTTATAGTGAGCACATGGCTGCAGCCTGTCTCCTTGCTGAAGTACGTTGGGAAGCTTTCATCTTATCTATAGGTTTTTTCCTTTTTATGAAGCTGCTTTCCATCAGTACATGTAAAATGTGAATTCTGCCCATGAGGTACCCATTAAAACCCTGAATGCATTCTGTAAAGCATTGTTGCTGATATTTTTCTGTGTGAAATAAGAGTAGGCTGTTCGCTCAGCTTTTTCGCATTGATATGTCTAGACTCTCGAGAGGTGCATTAAACCCCACATCAAAGCGATGTGGAAATGATGCCACAGTGTGCCATTTCCACTGGCCGTCGCGCGGCCCGGAGTCCCGCGCTGTGACCTGTCTGTCCGAGACAGCGTCCGTATGTCCGCCACGCCTTACGACCCGCTAATGGACGGGGTGGGACAGCAACGGGTTTTTGAGGGAGAGCGAAAACAAGAGATGGACAGAGGCAACGGGAGAGAGCTGGAGAGAGACAAAGAAAACGGTAAGATGGGGGACAGAGAGCGGCGCTGAGTGAATGTGGAGAAAAAAGGGTTGGTATGAGGACAGCGATGCTTTGAGAGCAGCGAACCTACCCAGCAAATGTGGACTTTTTTTGCCGCTACCGCCATGGGTCCCATCCTGTCGCTGTCCCTCGCGTGCCCGCTTGCGCGGCCATATCTCTGCAAAGCAAGCAGGCAGACGAGACTCTGTCCCTCCGAGTCACCAAAGCGCAGGACCACCTGGGGAACAATGTCAAAGCTGGCCTGCAAAACATTGCGAGTCACTCGACACAGAGGGACAAGCCCACAACCCCCAGGATTTGCTCAGGTTTGAGAGAGGAGTTCCCCTCTCCACACTGTCACCTCCTCAGAGAGCACTAGCTCTTTGTCATCTCTGGTTCTCTATAGAACAACACTGTTTACTTCTGTAAACTGTAAAAGTCTGGACCAACCAGGAGCATATAAAGTACAGTGTATGCCACCACTGAATCTTCCCATACACAAAAAAAATCCTCGAGGGATTCATATTGACATTGCTTATGACTACCGGACTTGCTTTTCAGATCCGTCATGGATGACATCAAATATTATCACACGTGGTTAAAGTTTAATGCCCTGACTGTCGTCTCTGTGCTTGGTGTGCTGCTGTACAAACAAACTTGAATATGTTAGACGGGTTTTCAATAATTAATTAAAAGTACCCTACCATAGAACATGGCATGGAGGAAAAAAAAAAGCATTATTTATTTATGGACACATTCATTAAGATTTCGAAAATCGGGGTTACACCTTAGAGATGACAACAACAAAATTCAGCCAGGCAGGTTGACAATCATATGCAGAGAGAGTGGGAGAAAAGGAATGAAAGTGTTTTCTCTTCAGTTCAACAGCTCTGAACCACCACATTGTCCCCATTGTCAGTAAACCAACAGATGAATATGAATATCTCTGAATGAAAGCAAGATAGTAAATTAAAATATTTATCATATCTAGCATAATGCTTATGTGTTGTCTGTCCTCTTTATGAGTTAAAATCAGAAGCCAGTGAAATTTTACCCAGCTTTCTGGTGAAAATATTTCCTTATCAAGCAACATACAGGTTTTTTAACAATAAATGTGATCATCGTAGGCCAGTAAAAGGTTTTAAAGCATAAACTGTTAGCCTTCACTTCTACAACATCAGAAATAAAGGTGTCTGCCAAGCTTTAAAAAATTCATTGGCTGAGAAGTGCGTTTTCTGATTCAGGAGGTCATGTTACCATGGAAGTCAAGGCAACACAAGTGGCCGCAGTGAAGAAGAGAGAGAGAGCAGTGGACAGGCACAGGCAGACACAAAAATATTAAAGTATGAGCATTTCTCCACCATGGGACTTTGGTATAATTGAGGTGGAATTACCAAAAATCTTTAAATCTCCCTCAGATTTAAAACAAATTTTGGTCCAATAACTGAGAAAACTGCTCATTCTGGTTACCCATCTGATCACGTCTGAGCCAGCATACAGGTGGCACCTGAGTATCAGTTAACTGAACTTATCAACCATTACAGAAACTAGTGTTGCTTGTCACAGGCAGTTATTTGGTGAGAAGACTGGGCCAGAGAGACTTGCAAAAGAGCAAATGTAACATTACTGATACCAATTAAAATCTGCTTGCACTGCTTTGTTGAATCTTCAAGCCAAGCTTCTGAACAAAGGCACGTGAAAACTGTGTAGAAGCAGTCTCTTGTAAAATTTGTGGTACATATATGGCTTCAAGGGGAAATTGTGGAGCACAAAAGAATGGATTTTTGAATCGTAGAAGGTATGACGTCAAGCAGTGAGTTAGGAGGCTGTTAACTAACATCAAAAAGTGTTTACTACTGTTGAAAATAAAATAGTTGCAATATTTTCACACAACGAAGATAGGGCCTTGCCTATTTTCACACAACAAAGATACGGGCCTTGCCGTCTTCTCAAGAGATGGTCTCTTCTTATGTTGAGTAGAACATTAACAACTTGAAGTTGTCCCTGCGTGCTGGTCTACGACCAGGATCCCTAGTCACAATGCTAGCATTAACCATTAGCAAAACTGGTCCTACGTCAGGACTCACAGTCAGTTCTGGGAAACATTCCTACATTTTTGGGGCATGAGGCTTCCTGGAAGTGTCACTTCAGCTGCACCTTTGAAATCTGCATTTTCAAAGGGATTGTTATTCATTTTCCCAGAATTAAAGAATGCTAAACCCAGTGTATTTACCAGGATTCATTCAAAATACCCAGATTTCATATCAGGTTAACATTTGTAATTTTCACTGGAGTTCATCTTTACTCTCATTTCTTTGACACGGTTAATGTTACGTGCTTGTCAGCAACTTGTTTGAATGAATGTTTTGCTCAGAGGTTCATGTATTTACGAAAGAGGTGAAATGATCTCAGTGTATGGACTTACATTCATTTCCATGGCAGAAGTGCCCCTCGCTGCATCAACGGCATTGCGTCAGAGGTCTGTTAAAAGCCAGTGCCTTTCAGTAGTGTTAATTGTGTGTCGCACGGCTTCCCGTGTGCCTTTCTCCTGACTCAAGGACAGACACATTTGCATGGTGCAAAGGGTAGAGCCACACGGAGTAGCCTTGCTCATTCAGTAACGCAATGTCAAAAATGCAATGCTGTACGGAACAGCACAGCTCACAGTCATTCACATTCTTTGCTCCTCTGGCTGTCCAAGGGCAGTGGGAAGCGACAGAAATCTTTATATATCTTAGTGAATTTAGCCTTATCTAATAAAGCCGATAGCTGCTGTAAAGCACAGAGGCACCCTTTCCTGTATGGCAGTTCCTGAAATGTGTGCACACACTCTTGTTCCTGTAAAGGAAATGGCAACTGAGCCTTTTCCCGGGTGACGCTCAACACATTTTGATAATGCTTCCACAACGTTTGCAGCAACGTTGTGAAAATCGCAGTGAATCCACCAAGTCACTTTGCCAAAGCAAAGAAAGATGAGGTGAGGGTGTCGCTGGTGTGATCCAGTCAGGGAACCTAACCACTGGACTACTCACAGCAAACAACATCGAAGCCTAGAGAAAGACTGGGCCGAGTCCACCATAGTCTTTGTGAGTGTGTGCTCATGTGTGTATGTTCACTTTTTCATGCTGCCGTGGGTAATGAGGTCTGGATCCTTGGATTAATTGCCTTTTATTTTTAAACGCTAGTTTAAAAATAAAAGGCAATATAAGGATAATGATTATCAGAGGCTGAAGGTGTTGGGGTTGTCATTGTCACTTGCCCTCTCTGGAGATTCGCTGAGATGTCAGAAAAATGATCCACAAACACAAATGTCCTCGTTCACTGGGTAGGAGGGCTTTAGCCGCCAGCCTTTTCTCCTGCACGTGAGAAACTAAAGCACCTCACATACACACGCACACACATAGACACCCCTGCAGCGAATCTACTTTGCCAGAGATCTGCACACAGGAATGATCAAACATAGTAATGGTGGTACAATGTAGAGGCTCAGGGAGGGCATGTGCACATCGGTTCTGATTCCCTCTGTCCCTGCCACACTCCTTGTCACTCTCCCCCTCCGTCCCGCAGGAACAGGCGTTTGTCTGCACCTCAGTCGTGATGGGTGGGGGGTGTTAGGGGGGGGCTCTCACCTGAGCACATGGGGCCGTGCATGCTGAGCGGGAGGAAAGGGGCAGGGAGGAACGGGGGCTGCGGGGGATACAAAGCCGGCACAGAGGCGGCGGCTTCCTCAGGCACAGCTTGCGGATCAATTTTTAATGAGGACTCTCTCTCTCTCTCTCTCTCTCTCTTTCTCTTTCTGGTGACCGAAAAGGAATGTATACATTACAGTCAGGAGAAGTCAAGAATCTGGTAAGCACAACTTTATTATGTGGCACATTTATATGGTAATGTGAATAATACTGTAACATTTAGCCTCGGCCTTCGACTCCACCATCCAGGGTGTCCCGAAACCAGGAAGAAAAGCACCGACACCCAGCACGAACTGAGGCCAGGGGGGACAGAGCAGCTGGTGAAGCCAGAAAGCAAATGAAGGCTGGCGGTGATGAGGGTGTTGTAAACCAAGCTTAATGCATTTCGCCACAAAAGGGGGACAACGAGTGAGGGGTAAGCTTAAATAAACAAAAGTGTAACCTTTGAAATGTCACAATATGTAACTGCAGATGGTTGGAAATAGAGGTTATCAAGTGACAATCAATCAGCTTCCTGCCTCTACATACATCTGGTTGGGTCGATTGAGGGGCATTTTGAGGGGGTGACTCGACAGGAGAAGTGTGGACTCCACCACCCTGATGTGAGTTTCACTCTGTGTGTGTGTGTGTGTGTGTGTGTGTGTGTGGTGTGTGTGTGTGTGTGTGTGTGCGTGTGTGCGTGTGTGTATGTCTGGTTATGTGTCATATTCACGTGCGTTCATGTGCCTGTATCATACAAATGTTTTCTCCTCGGTGGTGTGGCTGCTGCAGGAACTCTGGGAGGTGTCAGAGCCATTACTCCCTGTGGAGACAGCCACAGAGAAGGGCACTGATACAGAAGTGCATTTGAGCACGGGAAGCAGCTGACACTTCTCCAAATGAGAAGGGTAAGGAGCTAACTGTCGAATGCTAGCTGAAAAAATGAACCCTCACACCAGTAACATCATTATCTGGTTGAAGCGAATCATAATAAAATGTATGGGCATGTATGCGTGTGTCTGATCGTGTGAGAATGTGTGTGCATGTGTCTGCCTGTGTACTGATCATATTCACATACTTGTTAGAAGCACAGATTGAGGCAGGCTGGTACAGAGGTTATCGTGTAACACACATGTTAGACAGCGCAGAAAACATCTGAAGGGAAGAAAACTAGGCAGAGGATTTGCCCTGGCACGGAATTTATACTGTTTACTGTGTATCTTCTGTATTCGTAAATTATTCATTGAAATCCACTTGCAGGCACTGGGACTTTGCTCCAGGCAAAATAAGTCTGTTTTAATGATGGTGTACGTTCAAATGAAATTTGCCTTCGCCTCAGAAAAACACCGCTGCCCTCTCCCTCCCCTTCCAAACCGAATCTCTTAAAAACCTGCTGGTCCAGAGCAAGACTAGATCTGACAGCTAATTTGTATGTTGCCACCCTTTCCACCACTTGTCACCAAACCCTTCTGAGCCCCCCCCCACCCCCCACCACCACCAGCACCACACATACACACACACACACACATACCCACCATGACATCACTTAATGGCCCCCTTTACCCAGGGTGAGTTTGACTGCTCACATCTCACATACAATATTGTATGTTTATACAGATGGATATTCTTGAACGCAAATGATATTTATCACTTTGTTTAGCATGCCAACAATAAATCTTCACCTGGGGATTAGAACCTGTGACCATCTGGCCACAAGACTAGTTCCCCAAGCTGTACTTACTCCGCATGGCTCCCTGTGACTCCCCTGCTCCGAGCCACCCCTGTGCCGGCTGTGGTGACGGACAGGCGCAAACAGGCCCGGGCACCTGGCGCGGGGGTTCTCGGGCGCGCCTGCATTATTGATCGCGTCTTAACTGGGACACGCCGCAGCCACGGGACTGTCTCCTCCAGCAGGGAAGGGTCTCATGAATAAAGCATCGGAGTCTTGGCGATAAGCGCAAGGCAGCCAGCAGGTCCCTGTTTGGACGCTCGCTCGGGATAGACCGCGCAGGGACGAGCGCTCGGAGGATAGAGGGGCGGGGCTTGCGGGGATTGTTCCGTTATGTTTGTTCTTTATACTGATACAGAGCTTTGATCAGGATAGACAATAATTACCATACCAGTGGTGAAATACAGGAGGTCTGGTAATTAGATTATCTTCCCTAGCAAGAGCAGTTCTCAATCACCCATCACCGGTTTCTTTAGATGTATCAATTGCCACAATAGCTAGCTGCGGCCAAAGTGACAATTGAAGTCTGTGAGCAGAACTGTGGTTACAATAAGGTCAAGGTGGTTACAATGAGCTCTTTCCTTCTGAGGCTGGAGTCTCTCACTCTCTGGTGTAGCATGGTAGTGCACACCACTGTAGGCTGCCAGGTATCTTTTTCTCCTTTTTCCCTAAAGGGGCTCATGGGCTATTTTAATTATCCCTGTGTAATTCTGTTTTGCTTGAGTTGACACAGAGCAGCACATTAACAACACTCACACAGCGAGACGTTTCACATCCAGTTGAGTAAGAAACATGACCGGCGACAGGATTAAACGCGATCCCGTTCCGTTCACCGTGCAGGTGTGCCTCCTGGAAACCAATGAGCAGAGCACTCGCGTGAAGGCAGTGCTTCAGCATCAGCCATGTCGTGCCGCTGTAATCCAGAGCAAAAGCTTGGCCATTCTCCCTCGATCAGTATTCCTCACGATGCTGTCAGTAAGTCTCACAGAAGGCCTCTCCCTCCCTCCCTCCCTCTCTTTGTCCCCCCCCCACCCTCTGTCATTTACTCAGAGAAAAGACAAGCTCGCATTTCCATAAGTGAACATGGAGAGGGCAGGGTCACTTCACTCTGAGACAGCTGCAGTGTTTTCCCGGGTCTGAACTAGACACAGGCTCTGCAGCTCCGTGTGTTTGGGTTGACCTGTGGTTTCTCCACTCGCCGGCGGCCGGAGGGAGGGTGACGGACTCCCGTGGCCTCACGGGTCAGGCGAAGGTCGCGAGCTCTGACCGGGGCGCTCTCCCGATTTCTGTCCTGTCATCTGTCATCCGTCCCGTGACGCGCTCACATCATTTCACATCACCATGATTATGATGCCGTGTGGGCCCGCGTGGAACCGCGCCGGGTCCAGACGAGAGGAGCCAGCCATTGTCGGTGAGTGTGTAGAAATGCGTGCCTGTTTTCCGACAGCAAACGCGTTGTCACACGCGGAGGAATGTGTTAATGCGCACGCAAGTGTCCAACTTGTCTTAGTCTGTTGGCTGAGTTGTATCTACTATTATGAGCAGGTGGAAAGAATGCTATCAAGCAAATAATTTCACTAGCGAGCACGCTGCCCTCAGACCTCTCTATAATACAGCATTAGCTCAAGGGTTCTATTATTTCACTTTGTGTTATTTTAATGGATGCTTGTGTCATTCCTTCTAGATAAAATCAACCCACAGTCAAAGAAAAGACACACTCCAGTCATACAGCAGGCTGTCTGGGCCAATGAAAAGACACACTCAAGTGCAGCAGGCCATTTGGTTTGCTGCTTCACCCTGGTTCTGGAGGGATACAGTGACTGCTGCCTTTGTTTTCAGCCAAGTGTTCAACTTAAATCATCAAAGTCTCAATAGAACCTGTACAGACTGCATCCCCTCCTCTGAGTGTCATAGTGCTCTCAAGAGAACCAAAAACTGCTCAAATGCAGCTCTCTGGGCCCAGAGTTGAAAAGTCTCTAGGTTTATTCTCCTGTAAAGGAACTTTGTCCATGTTTGAACCGTTCCACTGAACCGTTAAGCATACAAATGCTGCCTCTAGTTCTAACCAAAAAAGCATTTAATCACCAGCACATAATGAATCCTGGAAACCTGCCTTATTTCAGCTGCAATGTACGTGGCCATGCCAGCCTTGACCATGCATCAAATTGGTATAACAAGGCAGAGAATCCATCCGCCAATTTAGTTTGTGAGTGAGAGTGCATGGCTGAGATTTGAGCATGCTGATCATTCACCAGTTAACAGATCTCGCTCGAGATGGTTCCCAATGAGAACCGGCCACAATGAAACCAAATAAGGCTGAAGCGCACGCAACACTTGTCGGGTAGACACAGGGAGATGATTGCGCGCTTGAGGCAAACACAGCACAGCCACATTCACTGCTCCTGTCGGGAGCGACATTTTAGCGAAAACAATGGTCTGCGCTGAACCACAACGCACCACAAGGGGGCAGCGTAAGCCAAAAGGGTGGCAGATCTTGGCTGCCCCGACAACATTCAACCCCGAGCATTGAAAATGAGCTCCCTGCTGCCCGGTTCTGCACAGACCACACATGCAGCACAAGTGTTACCATGTTCTACTGTGTTTCTCCACTCTCGAGCCAGTGACTGCTACGGTGCACCCTTCCAGATCCATCCAGCCGTGTGCATGCCCATAGGTGCACCTGCATCTCTGCGAGAGGAGGAACGCCATACTCCATCATCTCAAGTGCTATATATCATATTTATAATATCATTCCCCAGTGTCCATACAGATGTAAAGACAGCCTCGCTGGCAATAAGGGGGTCAGCTGATAAGAGGGAGGCTGACATTTCCATTCAGCTGAATTAGTACGCCATTGGCAAAGGCTCAACCAATTTACGCATGAAAAAACCCTGCTTTCGCTTAAATGCCCACAGACACACAGGGCGAATATGCATGGGAACAATGTCACATCAAGGTCTCTGAAGGAAGCTCTAATGGCTTTAATGCAGCTCCTGAGAATCTCAGAGCATTGTGCTTGAAGAGGGAGCCAGCTCAGGCTTGCATCAAGGCTTGTTCTGACCTCACGATCCACCTCTGCTTTGATGCAAGCAGGAATCTTTTCATTTCGACTTCACTTAACCGCAAATCACCACAAAGACAAGACTCGCAACGCACAGGCCGTCACGTCTATTGAACACGCAATGTGATATGCGGCGTGCGATCCAGGTGAAAAGGAAAAACCCAGCGTGAGGGTGTCGCGTGTTTGTACCGGAACGTTCTTTGACCTCTCCGATTAGCAACTGAAGATGACGCTGAGGGAGGAAGGAAGCAGAGGAGGGTGGAGGAGGGATTCAATTTCCATCGACGAAAGGACAACCAAAGATCAGGCGCGGCAATTAACCCCACGCCAAGGCGAGGGAAGGGAAGCCGCAGTGTCTTGCTGACTGAAGACGGAGCAAGTCATTAGCAGGCCAGCGGTACAACACGCACTAATGGCTCTGTTCAATAGACCATTAATTAAATAGTCAAATTAATATGCTATATGCAGCCCCTGATGGCGCGGCACAATTAACATTTCATAGCTAGCCTCCGCTGACTGTAGGAATGCTTGCGAGTGCTTTGTAGAGTGGAGAGAGCACTCCTAACATCACGTTGCATCCGCCCACCTCTCCTACATGGATACCAACACGGTGTAGGGACAAGGAGCTGGACTTTAATCAGCAGGTTGCATGTTCAAATCACAACTTTGGTGCTGCTGCAAGCAACCGAAAACACAAATATGCTCAAACACACACACACACACACACACACACATACAGAAACTGTTTATGCTGTTTATGAGCCCTGTCTGAAAGAAGACAGAACACAGGTGAGAAGTTCACCTCTCCAGTTCTTCTGTAGTTAAAACAATCCCGTCAGTGTCCGTCATCCCCAACACTTGGGTTAAATAAAGATAATGGAATTTACTCATAATGGAAAGACACAGATCTATATTAAATCCACCACAGTGGCTGACACACACCTGTGATTAATCACTGTGGCTGAGCTGTGAGAGACAGAGGATGACACCCGAATATTATCCTCATCATCCACCCTGAAAGTTAAAAAAAAAAGAAAAAGACAATATTCTCTATTTTCAACTCTGCCAGATTCCATTATGTTAACGCTTCCTGAGAATGGCTACCAGGCTGTGGTCTTTGCCTGAAGTTGCCTTTCATAGAAACCCCACAACCTGGTTTCATGTATGATTAACCTCCGCACCCTCCGCACACACACTCTTTTTCTCACCTCACTCCCTATCTCTCACCAACCCTTCTTCTCCATCTCTCTCTACCTTCCTTCTCTCTCTCCCTCTCTCTCCCCCCTCTCTTCACCCCCCTTCCCTCTCTTTCTGGAGTGCTCATGCAGATTCCCTCTGACAGAGCACTGACTGTCCTCTGCTGTTGGAGTGAATGCATTACATTAAACTGACCCTTTGCAGTTGGAATGACTGCATTACCTTAAACTGACTGAACCTTTAAATGTAAAGCAGCCTTTGCCAGGCTCAAAGAGGAATGCTCAGTTACTCCACTCAGAAAATAAAAGTGCATACACCATATAAGCTTAATATTTTCAGAATAATAATAGCTGGTGGTATGATGATGATGATGATGATGATTATTATTATTATTATTATTATTATTATTATTATATTTAGCGGGTTAAATCTTAAACTGCTGCTGAGTATTACCAAGACCCATTGCCTCTCTGGCTCGGCACAAAAAGCCACGCTGGGGTATTGGCTCTGCAGCAGACTCAGGCCTGAAGTCAGGCTGAAACTTGTGCAGCAACCCGTACTCCAAGCATAGGCTCCATGCCCTCTCCACTGTCCTATGAGGTCCAACACTGTCCTCCAGCACTCTCAAAGCTATAGTCTTTGTGATTGCACAGGGCCGAGAAGCGGCACAGAGCAAGCGGAGTGCAACTCGCCTGCAGGGAAGCTCCGGTAAACAGCCAAATGTTGTGCAGAAGCAACAGAAGGAGGTTGCCGGTTTGAATCCCCAGGCGGGGTACAGCCGTTCTACCCTTGCAAACACCAAATTGTTAAAAGGATGAGTGAAAAGTAATTTATTTAGGGCCCCTTTCATGGGCTGTCTGTGAAGCAAAGAAAGGAAAAGTGATGTTTTAGTGGAAGGAAACACAGGCGGAGCGGCCAAGGCGACCGCCACAGGCTCCTCTGAGCACAGCCGCCCCATGCACAAGCACCCCCATAGGCATTCTCTGGCACAACACAACAAGATTCTCACAGGGAAATAAAATGTGAGGCATCTCACAAACCTGCCAGACATATCCACAGAAAATGAATTCCCATTGATATTTTCCTTCTGCACAAAATACCCCGAAGTTTAGAAATATAATTACATGGTACATGACCCTGAAGAGAATGCCAGATCCTAACTTTCCCCTTCCTCTATGTGTTGTGTTTGTGTGGACTTGCTTTTTGCCATTGGGGAGCAGCATTAGTATGTACGGTGGGGTTTCTCCCTGGTGTTTACACTAGCTGTGCCATATCAGCTTTTTTATTGATGAGAGTCCAGCATATCATAGTAAACATCCAAAAATCAATATCCAGATTAACACTAGTCTGTGTTTGTGAGGTTCTGCGCTTTTTTTAGTAATTATGGTTATTGCATTTCCACAAAAAAAGAGGAAGTGAAATCCTAAGACCACCAAAAAAGGAACCAAAAACAGCTGTTGTCCTTACCTTAGGTGTTAGTTACCTCGACAAGAAACTTAAATGCTTTTTTTCTATTATCATTAGGTCAGATGTAAATCCATATATCTACTGATAAGTGTTCATACTTATACCTACAAATGAAGTTGTCATTCCACCCTGTTCAACTGCTACGAAGCTAACTGTGTTAAAGAGAATATTTGGTTGACAAAACAATACAATATCAACAGCAGATAAAAAATGATCTGTCTTCTGATTTTCCTTTCAAACAGACTCTGCGCTGCATACAGTAGTCCACATTTATCATCAAAGCACCCTTCATTCTTTACCAAACGAAAGCAGTCCACTTCAAATAACAATAAAGCGAGATGAAAAAAGCAAAAAAAAACAAAAAAAAAACAAATGCAGCATTGATTTTTCTGTGATTGAAAATAATCGGTATTTTTAAATTATGATTCATAAGCCTCGCCATGTTTTTGTTTCTCTGTTCTCTGCAACACATGGGTCTGGTTAATCAAGCTAATAATCTAATTCAATGGGTTCATTATTTTCCGTAATTTATTTCTCTTGGAGGGCCTGCTTTGTGTTGGCAGAAAAGCACAAAAAACTAGATTAATATCCATCCACCCAACAAACAAAACAAAATAAAGCCAGGGTAAAAAAAAAAAAAGAGAGAGAAAGAAATCGATCTTATTTAATGAACAAAGTCAATTGGCATTTAATAAAGAAACGCAGGGGATCAGCTAATAGAGAGACTGATGCTGATCTGAACTATTAGATTAGTCTGAGGAAGTGTAGCGGGGCACACTGCCCAGACCGGACAAGCTGGGCCTGAATCTTACTCAGACCTGAACCTAGATTGGATTAGAGGGCCTTTTGCTGTGTGTTTAGTATTCGGAATTAGTTCACCTGTTGAGTGGCTTCTGCCCAGATCCACACCCTGGTCCACAGAACACAGTGGAGGTGGTGACGGAAGGGGTGGTTGTCATCTACACATTCCCTACCAAATTCATCATCAAATCAAAGATAACTGATATGTCTATCAAGCTTTTCTTTTCGAGAAGAGAGCGCAACATCAGAGGATTTTCTTCTGTGTTTTGTTTTGTCTCATAGCTTCCAAACCATTTGCTGCATCAGCCGCAAAGTTCCGCAGTCCAGCTTTGTCGTGACGCTCTGATTCCACCCAGAAAAATGGAATTGCCAACAGAACCATGTACACATTTCAATATGCAAACACTGGCTCTTTTTGTGACGGAAATGACAGACCGATTAATACTCCAGAAAGGCAGGCCTTGATAGGGTTTAAACGGCCTACGATTTTCACATCCACCTGGCAGAGGAAAAACAAAAAGGAAAAAAAAAAAAGAAAAACGTATTAGTCACAGAGTCAGGAGCTGTTTAAACCGAATGCTCGCTAAAAGGAACCGAAATTAATTTAGCACAAGTGGACTGTCAGAAGTCGCATTCCCTATGCGAGGGAATGACACACCTCAAGTCCAGTCTCTCTCAACACGTCTGGTAAGGAAATTAGCCTCTTCTGTGTTCAGTGACGTGAGCTCTGTTGCACTGCGACTGAGAGAAACGTAAATAAAAAAAAAAATTTAAAAACTCCAGATGCTCTCTGGCTGACAGAGAAAGGCTAAATTATTAAATCCTTACAGAAGGAGTGAGCTGACAAAACACCCGGGAATAAAAAGACAGCTTAGAGGGTAATGCGTTAGCACGTTGTAAAATGTGTGCCAGCGTTGAAAAAGAGGGATGGCTGACCAAAAGTCTTTTCCAAGCAAGTCACTCAAGATACTAAAAGTAGTCCCACATGCCTTTTTCAATGTCAGAGTGGAAGAAGGAAAACTAGACGAGATGTTAGGTTCAAAGAAATAGGTTCATGATTTTTCTTTATAATATTAAGATACTCCACATACACTCAATAGTCACTACACTGAAATCTTCACCAGGGGGAGCTTACAAATATGTAAATATGCACTCAGTTACATCTGCTGCTAAGGAAGTATCAGGCAATATTATAACAAGGGATTATACAGCATGGCAAAATGACAGTAATGAAATTAATAAATTAACAGATCCTGATGGTATATACACAAGAGTACTAAAACACTAGATTAAATAAATTATGATCCATTCACATTGATCTTTATGCAATCCTTAGAAACTAAAGAAATTCCTTGAAACAAAGCAATGTATTTCTAATATGCCACTTATCAAAGAAAATGCAGACCAGCTGGTTTAAATCATGTAAAATGTTGGAATCTGTCATGAGGGACAGGACTTAACTGTAGATAGAGTAAACAGGTTTTTTACAGAGGGAGATCAAGCTACTAATCTCCCGGGCTTACAGAGGGAGTCTATGAAATGTGTCACTGCAAAGCAGGCCTATGACATTTCAAACCCATATTCAGCTCAACTCAAACTTTCATCAAAGTACCGCCCTCAAAATGAAATCAGCTGGAATTGAACATGAATCTAAATAGATGCAAAAAAGATACCCCTCGGGTATCAGTGTCTGTTTTTTGTTATTATTTACAAGGGCTTCTGGCCTAATGATCTTTTTAAGGACATAAATAACATGGGAGTTCAGTTTGCCAATAATGCACAATTTAAGGGAGAAGCAAAGAGTTTGAAAGCTGGTCACACAGTTAAATATATTCATATATTATGATTATATTCATAATCCCAGGGCTTCGTTTATGAACCGCACACGCGCACAGATTTCATTATACCCTGTGCATAGGATGATTAAAAAAACTGCTCTTACCCCTATGGCCATGTCAGACCGTGCTTAGAAGCGTTAGCTTGTGGCTAAATGATGGTGCTGCAAGGGGAGAATCGCTACGTTTGGAAATCCTTTTGGGTTCTGGTAGGCATGCGAACTTAAGAGCGCTGTGCTTTCAACAACATATAAACAGTATAATGGTCATGGAAAAGTCCTTAAAAAGAAACAATATGCAATCTCTGCAAATAATTCTGGTGCCCCACCAGAATTTCATAGTAGCCTAGCTGTAGCAGTCCATAGCTGTAACTTTTGAAATAGCTTATCACCATGAACAAGGTTGAAAACCTCTTGGCCACCAAATGCAGTTCTCTACCTTTTGAAGAGAAGCTAGCCAGCCAGAAAATATTAACATCACCCAAGGAGGAAAGGATAAAAACCGCAGTTTCAATCTCTTCTGTTTTCCTTGCCTTCTTTTGGGGGTGAGACGACATGGACCACGACTGGCTTTAAGGATTTAAAACATCTATCAGAATGGCTGGCAAAACATGGAAGCTGCGGAACTCATATTAATAACGCAATCGAGTTGGGCTTGCTTGGGAGGGCAAACATTGCTGCTCAGATTGATACAGCCTATAGCCGGGCCATCGAACACCACAATCATCAAACTAAGGAGAACAGGTATGTTCTGGAGAGGATTATCACGTGCCTATGTGAGATAGCTCTGAGAGGCCACAATGAATCTTCTAGTTCTCTGAACCCAGGCATTTTTAAATGCATTTTTGACACAATGTGTGAAGGGGATTCTAGACTTCAGAGACATTATAATGCACAAGTTGTCCATAGTATGTCCATTGCATTTTAAAGACATTTCGGGAGTTTAATTTAGCCTACGCGTAAGGTCAACGATTGCATTGCAAAAGAGATTGTTTGGCGATGTACAGTATGTTGCCAAGGTCCTGAAAAAGCTGAGCTGGGATTCCAAGTGGAATCTCAGCTGCACAGAGGCTGGAGCAAGTGATGTAGTACAAGGAGTATGTGGAATTTAAATAGTCCTCACAAAGGGAAGTCGGACATTGGGTAGCACGTTAATGAATGTTCCTCACAAACTTACGTTTGAACATAATTTATTTTAAATGATAGGCCCATCTGCGCTCCCCTGGCAGGCTACTTTCTTGTATTTTGCAGGTGAGCAGCTAGGCGTGATAGTGTGTTATAAAGGTCTCATCACTGTGTCAAACTAGCAAGGTTGAGGCTCACAGTCATCACTGATAGGCTGTTAAGCTAATTGGTGCCCCACCAGAATTTCAATGCCAAAAATGCCACTGGTACAGATGTTAGCATCCTCGTCATTTTGGCTACCAGTACCTTTCAACAGTGACCTTGCAGACGGGTCAAGGATATCACACTTTACGTTTTGAGATGCTGACGGAAACATAGAGAAAATGAGAGCGAAACACGGGACCCCTGTGTTGTCAGAAAGAATGAAGGAAGATGATTCATGGCGAGAGGAACCAGCAGTACAACCTGCGAATGAGGCTGCCATCCAAAGATGACATGGATTTATAAGGCACCTGTGTAATCTTACAAGTACAATTTCACTTTACCAAATGATATATTGGAGCTTTCTCTCATTCTTTCAACGTGAAACGTATGATACGAATCTTCTGTAACCGTAAAAAGATGAAGAACAGCACTTTTGTGTTAAGGCAAGTTGGACAGTTTACAGAGATATTCATAATGTAATACTTATTTGTCGGAGGAGAGTTAACACGCACACACACAAGATTTACTTAAGTTTATTCACAAAACCTAAAAAAAATATATACAGATTCAGCACGAACCTAATAGCCGCAGTATCACCAACCCACATGCAAGACGCCCACACCCATGCTAGACTCAGCCTAATCTATTCCTCTCTATGACCGCTTTATTCTAGGGGAAAGGACTGGCCATTAACCCCGGCCAGGGGCTAACTCAACCTAGTCTACCCAGTGTGGCTGGTGATTGTCCAGGCCAAAATGGCATACTACACCCTTACTCACTAATATCAGCTCAAAAAGGGAACACTGGCTCAATCTGTCAGTGTCTCTCAATTTTCCCCAGAGCAGACCAAGGTCTGACAGCGATTAATCTGCAGTTCCAAGGACTTCCCGCGTTTCCCAATCTCCCCTTTTTATACCGTCCTTCTCACCCCGCCAGCAATTAAACAACAGTCCGATTTCAATAAGCCGCAGGTGCGCCACCAACCTGCGGCTTGCAACAATCTCAGTTCGGGGGAGGGGGTGGTCGACGTGGCCAATAAACAGCGTTCACTACAATAATAATATTAATTTCAACAAGACTGCGAATCCTCATGAAGCATTGCCCATTTGTTGCTTCAGTCAAATGACAAACAAATGACGCTTTATTTTTTAACTCCTACATTAGGACCTGTCTCTCAGCCTCAGAGTAGTGTTGTGTTATTTCACATGTCCCAGTTTACAACACATCAGATCAGAAGTTACACCATATTCTAAAAGGGATTTGGTTGACACAGGCCAAAATGTAGGAACACCTGGGAGTTATAAAAGTATTACCTCAATTCATGTATATATATTTTGCATGCATAATTGATACAGACCCTTCTACATTTAATGTATGAGAAGAAATTAAGCAGTAGTTCTGTGTATGTTGGCCTCAGAATTGAGCAGGTACTGGGCATTTGCAATTTAATCTTGCTAAATATAAAGTTCAGCATATGGGCAATATCAGTAGAGGAATATTTTATGTGGGGACCAAAACAGAATGTGTACGATGAGAGACACTTTTTCACAAGCTGAACAAAGTCAATCTGGATCTAGACAAAAGTAAAAAAAAAAAGAAACAAAAAAAGTCGCATAGTATTCTGAGATATATAAGAAAAGTATTGAGAATAAATCAAGGGAGTTTGTATTAATATTTCACAGTTCTGGCAGCAGACCACATTTAGAGTACGTGGACATCTCACTGTAAGAAGGACATAAATGATGTTAAGCAGGGACAGAGACACAAGCATCCAGCGGATCTGAGAATGGAAACAGATTATGACTGAACGATGTTGCCCTTCTAATTTTTTTTTTTATCTCCTTTTTATGATTCTTTCAAAGTGATATAAATCATAACAAAAGGAATCATATCTTGTTTTACAAAACCATTTGGAAGCAGCAGGTGGCAGTTTAATGTGCCATCTCTAATGTCCCTTCCCAGTCGCATGCAGTAATGATATAAAATTACCGTCGCCGGAGCGATGATGATGTTTGCTTTGGGCGTGCTTACAGAGCAACACTTACGTTGTAATTACTCCTGCCAGAAGGGCCCGTGTTGAGGCTCCCACCTGAAAACTGCACACCCCCCAACCCCAAATTCTCAAATGGCCCTTTAGTGTGCCACAGTTCTCCCCCTTCCTCCCCCTTCCTCCCGCTGCTATGATGACTCCGCCAGAGCTCCCAAATCGTTAGTGTTGCCTCACCCCTCAATGGCCCTATCTTTTTTTACAAGACATGGGGGAAAAAGAGATGCCCCCAAAACCCAGAGAGGCTTTTGCTCAGACTGTGATGGAACAGTCACTGTGATGCTGAGCCATATACACACACAGCTATTCAGTGTTGATGGCTGGGTGGCTATTGTGTGCGCTAATGCTTTAATATCCCAGCCAGTGCATCCCTGTTAAAGCTTTGGCTTGGTTTTCAGTGTTTCTCCTTCCTGTAGAAGTAGATATCATTCTTGTTAAAATCTGAGCTGTACACACAATGATGAGGCCATTGTGTATAACCACTATGTCTAGTATATAAATCAAGACTATAAGCAGCATGCTTAAAGGAGTTGAAAATTTCACAATGAAATATAATTTTTCATCCTTAAAATTTTACAGATTCAGTGCTTTCATGTTTTATTGTTTATTGTGAATTACAATGCCAGTTAAATGTGGCTCTCTGTCTCCCAAATAGAAAGTGTTTTCCTTCTTTTAAAAAAAGGCAATTACCCTTTAAAGGTCAAATGACCACTTCCATGCAACAGCAAAGCGAATTTTAATGATACAGAGATTTCCGAATTTTTCTTGTGGGATTGGTTTAACACGTTAATGCTTGGTGGAAAATGCAATCATGCAGAATGCTATCAACACCTGGAGACAGGTCCTTAAGCCCTGCCCTTTGGACCGAAAGCACCTTGTGCTGTCTTTGCAATTAATGCTGAAATGGCCCTGTCACTGACCCTCGCAGTCACGCATTGCTCCTACAAATCCCAGCACCTCACAGTGAAAGCTGAAGAGCTCACCCCCACAACGGCCTGCACCTTAATCCGCAAGTCACTCATGTTATAAAAAGACTACGATCTATACGGTAATGTGACTGTCGGAGGAGGTTGGGGTTCATCAGAGAAAAGGGTGAAATCTGACCCACAATTACACCTCTGCACACTACCTCTGTGGATTATGAGTTTAATACACTCTAATAAGGAATCCTGTCTACGCCAAATGCCTCGGTTTATGGGGAACATTTCCTAAAAAGTGGACATAGCTAAACTCCCTCCCATATGGGGGGGGGGGGGGAACACTGATGTTCCCTAGCACAGTCTTTCCCTGAGGATTTTGGAAATTTCTGTCGTCTCATTAGATGAACTGATTGTTCCCCAGCTTGCTGTGCGTTATTACTGACAGGGAGACCAGTGAGGGCTGTGTCTCTTGGCAGAGAAGGCCAGGGGTGTGAGGCTGTTGTGTCAGTTTGTGTTACACCTACCGGGAGCACAATTATTAGCCAATTACTGCTTTATGAAAAGACCATAGAGGGATTTCAAATTTTGCTTTTAAAGTTAATCATCCTTGGCATATTTCACCTACTGAGCTGGTGGGGAAATGTTCAGGCCCTCATGAGCAGCTGGGCTGGAAGTGAATGCCTGGCATACACGAAACAGGCAGTGTTGGGTGCTGAGTGTTGGGTGTTCTTGCCTTGCCATGCACCTTATTTCAGCCATATGTTCATCTGTCCCCCATGTAACACAGGGTCACATCCACATCCTATGGGTCTAATCACTCAGCATCAGGGGTTGAACAGTGACAGCTAAGAATTTCCAAATATCTGGACCAGCACTCACAGGCCTTCTTGTTCCTCATTTCAAATACATCTGCTCCTGTCATATGTGACTGAAGAAGTGATCTTGGGTTACAACAGAGGCTGTTAAACAGGAGACTGTCAGCCCTGTGTCCATTGTGCCTCCGTTCCTCTCTGTTTTGGAGATTCTGGTTCAGCCAGCTCTGCTCTGCTGTCTTGGACTTCTCTGCTGGCTATACCAGCTCAGGAGAGAACTTTCAGTGTTAGGCAGGGGGAGCTGAATATGTGTTTGGCAAATACAATATCTTTGGTTATGCCTCCTTTTACTGCCTTGGCAATTAGTAAAGATAAGCCATTTTACCTAATACATGTTGCACAGCGAGCAAACAATCTACTCCTGATCGGGGGGACTGTTAACGTATGCAGACAGGGTCATTAGCAGCCCATAATCTGCCGTATTTATTTCTCCTGAAACCAGAGAGGGCTTTGCTTTGCAGTCCCTGGGCCTGAATGCAAAAAAGCAATAACATGCTAATTGTGCTTTTGCCCACATGCTGCAGTTCCAGGCATCTCCGTACGACAGCCCCGCTTCCACCGCAATTACAATCAGAGAGTCGCTGGAACCGCGGAGCCCCCTCCAATCACATTTCCCTGCTGAATGCCGGGTATGGGACACTGATTGAAGAGGCACATTCATCATCAAAAAAAAAAGAACTGCGCCAACATGCTCTCTTCTAATCAATGGGGTTTTACTGGGGTGTCCCACAGGGGGCCATGCAGGGCTTGGAAGTGGCCCCCCCCCCCGTCCCCCGACCCACCCACGCCCCTCCCCGGCTCCTTCCTGAAGGAGCTCCTTGATTGCGTCCCTCCAGCAGCGGGATTTAGATTTCCGATGAGGATCCTGAATGGGACTTGAGTGAGCGGTAGTACCAGGTGTCTCCGCCGCTCGAGGGGCTCTCCATCCTCGGCGCTACGAACGCTTCCTCGCCGATTAAAATAAAACAGCAATAAAGGATGACCGTCTGTGGAGAGCCATACCACCGCACCGGGTGGGGGGGAGGGGGGGGGTGGAGGGGGTCACTTTTTATTTTTAAAGAAAAAAGATCAAAATGTGCCATTTGGTTAACCACGTCGGACTATTTCACCTATCATTCTCACAGTGTACATTCAAAGTCAGTGGAGCAGAGAGACCTGGTTCACATGAATACACTGACAGAAAAAAGCACTGGAGATCTGGCTGGTAATGAATGCCTTCCCTGTCAGAAACTGCCACGGCATTTCTGTGGACCTTCCATCACCTATGAGTGTGGGCTCCACATTAAAAGCAGACCAGCATGCTTTCCAATACATGTATCACCTTGATATCACCCCCAATTTACCCTGCACTAAAAAAAGCCACATTTGCCTACCATTCATGAAACTTAGACCTTGCTGGTTAGGATGATATGATAAAATGTAAATTGTAAATGTCATCTTTATCTAATATTTGCCTACCATAAACATTACTACTACGACTATAGGACTAATATGGTAATACAGTACAATTACTACTGCTAACGTTACTAATAATAAACAGTAATGAGCACAAACAAGAACTCATAAGATGCTTTGGAAAGTGTGATTCCTTAAGCTGTTCATCCTCAGTTGCACTCAGCCCCCATAAACCCCTGTGAGGTGCTATGCAGAATATGACTCTGGAACATGACCCTGAGGTGAATGGGTAAACCTATGGCTGTGGATGGTGGACAACCATATCTGTTTGTCTCCCTTCTCTTGTCTTCATCAGGGATGAGGACTGGATGGGGGGGATAATTATCGCTGTCGCTCAGCCTGTGTGAAGGAGGTAGATGGTCCCTGTAATTGATGTGACTGGAGAAAATTTAGGAGGATTCATGGGGGCAGGCTGCTGGATCCTGGATGAGCCCAGCTTGCTTCTTAGATCAGCAGTGATGGGCTTTCGGACCCTGTCTACACCTCAGACAGCCTTCCCACACCCAAGCATCGACTCAAGGCACTCTTAGTGAGTGAGCACGTGTGTGTGCATGCATTTGTTTGTGTGTATGTACACGCATTGCATGTGTCTGTGCATGTTTATGTGAGCATGCACGTGTGAGTGGATGGCTATGCATGACCATATGCGCATGTGTTTATGCATATGTCTGCAGTCACAAACATCTGTGCATGTTTATCCTTTTGTATGTATGCAGATGAATATGCGTGCGTGCGTGCGTGCGTGTGTGTGTGTGTGTGTGTGTGTGTGTGTGGAGGATCAAGAGGAGCTTTCCGTCAGAATAAATCACACTGGTAGACAGTATGAGGGGGTGTGTCAGGCTCTGGTCACGTGACATCCCTGGAAATAATGGACCAAGAAAGAGAAAACATTATATGCTTAAAGTTAATGTTGTGTGTAGAAACCATTTCCCCCAGCTGTGAAGGGGAAGCAGAGGGCGTACAGTCATTAATGTGTAAGTGTGAAAGTTTTGCCTGATGGGAGTTTGCACTCAAAAACTAGCTAATGGCACAGCACTAAGGTTTAATGGTTAGGGTACTAAACTTGAAACCAGAAGGCTACAGGATCACTTCCCAGTGGTGCTCCTGCTCTGGTACCCCTGAGCAAGGTGCTTACCCTAAATTGCCTCTGTAAATGTCCAGTTGGATATATAAAGAATTGCAATGTCTAAAAATATAATATTTGCTTATTTCCCTGGATAATGGTGCTTGCTAGATTAACACTTGATGTTGTCAGATATTTTTTTGTTAATGGAAATTTGTTCAAACTGGAAAATTTGTGAAAATAAGGGCGTAATGGAGTATGACAGAGGATCCTCTTTGTTCCGTTTGATGCTGCGCTCGGGGGCTGACGGGGATGTCAGCGTGCGGCGGGGCCCACCTGCCGTGATGGATGACCTAGCGAGGGCTAACGCCGCGCAGAAGCATATGGAGACGTCAGCGTGAAATATGTGGCTGCCGCGTTTCGGTCAACCGGTCATTTACTATGCATTACCATACATCATGTTATTTTCCACATTCTTTACCGTGTCAAGTTCAAGTGACTTATGTTCTGAACCGGCGCTTATTGTATTTTTTTTTTTTTTTTGCGCCTTTGACTTTGGTGATGAGCGGCAACGGGTGGCGGATGACACATCGCCGTCTGTGGCGACCCGATTTCCCTTGTGCGCAGCGGAATTGTCTGCGGAGTCCCATTTCAGTACGGCACCAGGTTAGACCCGTGTGTCTCTTTTCGTCGGGGCGGAGTGTATCAGCACGGACGCGGCGGATTTATTAAATCGCGGCCAAGCCACAAGGCAATAACTGCCTTATTGATTTTTTTGAGACGGTTTCCGTGCGCGTCGGCAGGGCGTTTCCCACTGCCGTGTCAGCAGGGCTGCAGGTCCCACGCTGCAATGACGACCTGCAGTGTAAAACGACGCACTCAACAGCAGAGTCTCTTGGTCCTCATATTAATTTTAGCCATATTTTATAAACAAATTAGTAACACAACTTCACAGTGAGCGTCGTGCTTCTGTCATGAATTAATTGTTACAGTTCTTATTTTTAACTGGACAGAAAATTGTCTTTAGTTCAGTTTGTTTTAGAAATACACCTCCAGCAACCTATCTCTATTTTCAATGGCTTTAAGGTCCTTTGAGATTCAGAGATGTCAAAGGAGACCAGTACTCAATTGTCTACTCAATCAAACCCATTTAAACAAGAGCTTAGTTGGAACCAAAAGCATACACAACCGGTATGCTCAGGGGTGGTCCAGAGCAAGGGTGGGGAAACATGAAGGAAACCATTCTCTGCCCCTTTTCCACTGCCGAGATGGGTTGTGGCTGGGCCAGTTTCAAAAGTTAGCCAGACAAGGTACAAACTAGGTAGTAGAAATACACCTGCATGAAAGTGTATTTGATTTTTTTTTTTTTTTTAAGGAAAGCAACGTTTAAGCCATAAAAATTACTTTAGGTTGTAGTGTTTCAGGTGTTCAGGTGAGCTCGGAAGAGCTGTGTTTTCAGATATTTCTTGAGGATAGTTGAGGCATTCGGCAGAACGGATGACGTGTGGAAGTTCATTCCACCAGCGGGGAACAATGGCGGAGAAAGTTCTGCATAGCGATTTTGTACCGCGATGTGACGGGACGACCAGGCGCCGTTCGGTAGCAGAGCGAAGTCTTCGGGAGGTTTGTATTAATGAGTTCAGGTATGTAGCTGTAGTTTTGTTGGTTGTTCTGGAGAAGAAAAAAAAAAAAAAAGTTTGTTACTCCCCGTCGGGGAATCGAACCCCGGTCTCCCGCGTGACAGGCGGGGATACTAACCACTATACTAACGAGGAGCATGTACTTTAGCCTTAGCACTGATGTCTGCCCAGGTCAACATGGCTGCCTCGCTATAGTCCATTATGGACTAAGACTGCTTTTCCTTGTTTGCTGTGAGGAGCACTCCATTGTTTGATGTGGTGAGCAGCGACGATGAGCACTCCCTTCCTCCTCCCATACCCATATTTATCGCCTCAGTTATTTTAGTTCCAGTGCCAGCACAAGCTGCGTAGTCGTACGCTGTGCGCTTCCCTCAGCGGCTCGCTCGTGAGTAGGCAAGTGTTCACAATGCTGTCGTCAACCGCTGTAGACAGCCTGCATTCTGTGAACCAGCCTGGTTCTGGCTCTACAGTGGGGGAAAATGGTAAAACAACAGACACTAGCTTTAGAAAACGACTAAAAACCACATGGGTGTTTCCCACAATGAAAACAAACCCAACATCGGAACTTCCAACTCCCCTGCGCCCACAACCGGGCTGTGTAGTGTTAATTTAGTTAAATTTTATCAAAGCCAGTGAATACGGCTTTAACTGTTCCAGACAGCTTTGACCGTAGACAGCTGGGTTGTGGGGAGGCAATGTAACCATTTCTACCTTAAGCCAAGCTATCAAAAACAAAAGAGCAGATGTACGGCATTCCTGCCACGTTTTTTAAATCTTTTTAAATTACAACCCGTATGTTAATTAATGGCGTGCGAATACTAAATGGAAAGCAAGGTAATATATTTATGTTAGTATTGCGGAAGTTGGGAATGGGACCTGACCACACCGAGCACTCCTGGACACCATAAATAATATCATAGATACATAATTCACATCCTCTGGAAACAGTTCTCCGGCCTCAGTTGCCGGTTGGCTTTATAGAGACTCCGCATCGAAACAAGATGCGCGATTGATTACCTTAAACAAACAGTGCGTGTAATATGCACTCCTCACGACACGTTTCGCTTATCTGGGGGACCCCGGGGGTATGAAATGATTTAATAAAATAAGATGATATGATATTGATATGCAGTTTGTTCCGTGGCTGGTTTAAGTGCGCACACTCCCCGCAGGACTCACTCAACCCCACTGGAGAGAGATCAGAGAACTGAAAAGCCTTCAAGATCTTTCATATCGCCTGTCCTCTGTTTAAAGAGTAACCAGTAACAGTAGGCTATCCGCGCATCTGAACTACCTGAGGATCGCTCGCTTCCTCGTCTTCCAATTCTTTTTATTATGGCAAATATTAATGATTAAATGTCAAGGCGGCATGGGAATCAAAGGCAGCAGTCAAAGTGCAGTTATCTCTGCAGTCTGAATCGCATTAGTTATTTAAACAGAGGTACTGATAGTCATGAGTTACAGTTTCACACTAACTTTTAATAAAGAGGTGGCATTACTGATATGGGTGATTTGACAGACCTTTACAGTTCACCATTTGTGCAATAAACCATATGTGGGAACAGGCCATGTAATTCATTCATAATACCACGGAGATTTTCTGCAATAAAGTATCTGTAGCGTGATGAAGTGACGGCCAGGCACACATGCAGTAGTGGAATGCACGACCTAGATTGATGACGCCGCCATCGGGCGATTGATCGCTCCGACTCGTGCGACAGGGCTTTTATATTGCTTTTAATCCACTTCAAAGAGCAATTCTACCAATCTTATTCCTACTCTGGTCCAAGCATTGCAGGTTTTACACGCCCCCCTTCGCCTTCCGGGAGGACTCCACCGCTTAGAGTGCATATTAAAATGCACCGAGCGTCCTTTGCATTTTATGCTCGGGTCAAGCCACAAAGGCGCGGTTTTATCAACGCAAGGCAGCGCCGTATCGAGCGGGAGCCTCCGGTCTGGCCAGCAACGAGACGTAATGACGGACGGAGAGGTGGAGGCTCTGGGGGTCCGGAGAAAGAGCAGCGGAGCGAACGAAGCCTGTCTGGAGCCGTCCTAACCGCGTCCCTGCATGACGCGCGGAAAGGTCAGCTAATGCTGCCTTTGAAGAGTCTCTCGCTGCTCCCGCATCAGTCGCTCTCTGGGGGAGAGGAGCGGACACAATCTCCCCTACCCGAAGCCTTCAAAGTCAACACGCGGCGACCTTTACAGCCAAACACGCATCCTCCCCAAGAGCGGCGAAAAGGGACAGATACACGATAATAACAAGTAAACAAACGGATCAGATTCCCCCGCCCCCCCCCCCCCCCTAAAGCAAACGCATGTTCAAGAGATCAACAAAAAGTCATATTTATGTCTCAATCGTTATCTCGTAGGGAGAGATGAGGAGGAGTGGTGTAGTCTAAAATCTTAGACTAACAGCTAACTTTTGCAAGTCACGAAATGGCTTTGAAAATAGCTTCAAGGATAATAATCCTCTTTAAATTCTATCTAATGGACAGCAAAGAAATGCCTTTAAATCATTGCCATCAAATATGACACAGGCTAATAGTCTATATGTCATAGTGTAGTGTATGCAACATATTCTGACATATTATCTAAAACATATTGTCAGAATTTTAATGTCATATTTCAATGTATAGCGTATTACCTTTTAACAGAAGTAAAACACAGCCACTGTGTGTGAGAACACCCAGGCACCAATCGGTTACGATGTGGCTGGGTAATGTAGTACATGTGCTAATTCTGCACAGAAGCCCACATGATATATAACCCAATCCTTAATTAAATGGACACGGTCCTACTGTATTATTTTTGATGATGCATTTTGAGTACTCTATTTCAAATGCATGACAAAGCCAAGAAAGCGTGGGCAGCCTTTAAAAGACTTGGAGAGAAAAGAATTGCTCAACGGCGTTTGGTCAAATTCGGACTCTTAAGTATTTCATGATAACTCGACAGCGGAATGTAAATAACGCCGCTTGCAAAAGTCTGTAGGGGGTGTTAATCCAATTGCATCACAATAAAAGACTGATTCACGACAGAGTGATGCTGCCATTCTCAGTGCAAGTTCCATTAGCGGTGTGTTATTTGTTTTAACGATGCCCGCCGCTTCTGTAATTGAGAGATATACACAGCTGCTGTGTGCACCACCAGAAACTAGCCGGAAATAATGCTTATCTCCAAGTCACCCCGCAATGCCCACACCTCCCCCCACCCTCGTGGCTGTAACCGTGCACCTGCTGGGGCTGTGGATGAATAGCTCTTAATTTAGGCAACGTGGCGATACCCCGCATTGGCGAATGAAGGTCTGGCTGGTTTAATGTTCCCCCCTGAAAGCCGCATTCATCTGCGAGTGTATCGTGCCTATGATGCCGAATGGCGCCAAGTGCCATCAGCGAAATTCCCCCCAAACGCCTGCACCAGTCTGAGGGTGAGGAATAGCAGAATTAATCTTAACGCTGCGCGGAGTTTAAGGTGGGTTACACGATGAGTGCTATGGTCACATCCCCCGCCGGGCCTAGGACCATTACAGCAGCCATATAGGCTGTAGTAACAACCTCTTAAACAGAGCGTTCCTTAGTGGCAGTGAGTTACCTCGTATTAATCCTAGGGGCAACTTTAGCATGGTTTAATGTGGCATTTCTTGCAGTGCAAAAAAAAAAAACGCTGGTTTTAAGAGGTAGATTTGATTAAGTAGGATGCTCAGGTGATAACAAACAAGGTCACATTATAGGTGAAAGCTGTAATAAGATTCTAATATATGCTATGCTGGATATGGATGTATCAGCTGAGCCCATACAGAGACCCAAAGGAATATCAAAGGGGATCTACTGTATGTTCAAAATATAATATACTAATTTATTCATAATATCAAGGCTCAGATTAAATAATTTAAAGCAAACATAGTTAACAATAATGACAGGAAACAATCTTCCCTAACCTTAACTAATTCCCTAGTTGCATAAAACAACAATGAATATGAATTATGAATGGTGCATAATAGGATTTTTAAGAGGCGTGAAGAGGCAAGTGTCGTTGGCCTTATTAA
This sequence comes from Megalops cyprinoides, assembly GCF_013368585.1. NCBI lineage: Eukaryota > Metazoa > Chordata > Actinopteri > Elopiformes > Megalopidae > Megalops > Megalops cyprinoides. The sequence goes on from NC_050602.1 coordinate 7,883,659, forward strand.
AATGGACCAAGATCAGTGCCGTGTGCCTTTTTGATCGAAATCGCTGGCATGATAAGAGATATAAGCCTTAAGGGTGAATACTGTTTCCTATTGTTATGACCAGAGTTGTTTGATGGACCGTTCCTTGAGATTAGGAGTGATTGATGCAGCCTCTTGCGAATGATTTAAGATGCTTTGCGGAGCGCAAGGCTGCCAAAGCCAGGGTGATAAGGGGGGGGGGGGGGGGGGGGGGGGGGGGGGGGGGGGGGGGTTGCTGTCCTGTAAAGGAAACGTAGCTCTGTATAAATGTCAAGACGTCCCCTTGTAATGAACTGTGGGGTGAACTGAAGGGCAGCCATTTACCCAGGGAACTGACGCTATAACACACAGGAAGACAAGACTCTGAAGCCCACTTTAAGCGCACACAACATTGTATGTTGTGTTTGCTGATGCAGCGCATTGACTCAGGGCCATAGATGGATCAGACCGTGTTCATAACCCACACGGCTGGGTTTGAAAATAGCGCTCAAGATGGTTTAGTGTTCTTTCTTTTGTGTGCTGTGAAGAAAGGAAGAACTCATTGTAGGAGATGTCGGCCAGAGGTCACAGAGGGGCGCAGGTTCGAATCTTGGTATGAACACCAGCATCCTACCCACTCAATACAGCGCTTATCCTGAATTGGCCCAGAAAGCCAATTCCCATCAGCATCAAGAATTAACATTTACAGACTAATGAAAATAAATTGTCAGAGATGAGGGAATAAACAGTAAGATTATACAAGTGTTATTAGTGACTAATTGATCTTATGAGTGATCCAACAGAAATTATTCATTTGAAAAAAAGAATCAGAGAATCAAATTATTTCAAAGAATTTTGAACTCTACAGGGACTGTCAACAAGTTGCTCGTCAAGGTTCATGTTTGTACGGTGAGCGCAATGATGAAATCCTATAAATTGCGTATCAGTAATATTCAAATTCCTCTAGGGGAGGAGTACAAATGATGGATATAATACAGCCATAAACAATGATGCAGCCTTTATGGAAACTTCAGGGAGTAAATCACCGTACAAAGTGAGCACCGCGGTTAATATTGAGTGCGCGGGGAAGGGTTTTAATGTGACACACTGCCGTGCACTGGCAGGCATCGGTTACCAGAAAATACAGCCCACTGAAAGGTTTGCAACATTCACTCCGATAAATTTGCCATCGCTGCTTTAGGGGTAATCTACTTAATTTTCAGCTCGCGTAGCCACATGGGGGAGGGTTGGGGGGGGGGGGGGGCAGAGGGGAATTAAAAGAGTAAAACGTCTGGCAGATTTATCCTCGGTGATCAGAGAGGAGTTTCCATCACTTTCATGGCTTTGCTGGGACTCGTTTTTGGTTCAGTCGGTGCTCTCCTTCCCTCCCCTTCCTCCTTTCCCTGCGCCAGGCCGCGGATGGCCAGGCCTGTTTTCTGCGCTGTCAACCCAAGTTTGTGGTAATCAGTCAGAGTGCAGGGAAGGGCTATGGACTCCGGCCTCTTGGCTCAATTCCTCCTAAGGGGGGCGCTCTTTTGGGCGTACACTGCCCGTCATAAATGACCCTTTTCTTCAGTCCGAATCATGTGTATAAATGCATAACTAACAAAAAGCAGCAGCCCTTTGGCACCTTATGGGATCTCATGTGAGACTGCTTCTGTACAGTTGTCTGTTTTCACAAAATACAAAGTTTAATGAGCACAGGTCAGTCAGCCCGACTAGGCTTGTCATGTTGTCTGTATTCTCGAGTGTTTCTGTTGAGTTTGTTGCTGCTTTTACACGCAACAACGTAAGGAGCTTAATGATGACAACAGGCCATTGAGCTCAGCTAGGCTCATCATTTTGTCTGTCGTCTAGAGCGTATCCGGGACTGTGTTAAGCCTGGTCTTGAACAGCCTGCTCTATAAATCCTGGCAGGCTATTTCATGCATTCGTAACTCTCTGAGAGTTTAAAACTCTCTCGAGTCTTAACAGTGCACATCTACGCTTAGGATTTAACTCCAGAACATATAAAATATAGCCTATTGTGTAGACTGCAGTGGCCCAACCAACCATTCTACCATTGATTGGGTGTTCACAGTGTCTCAACAGCCAGGCGTTTTACTATTGGGTAAATTGATCATTTAAAACATTCTACCTAAAGGCCTAAACACCTATATTTTGCCACTCTGAAGGTGACAATAAACAGTGATATTGAGTCCATTTGACATTGAAACCAATGGTGCAAGGCAAGAGGATTTGGAAAATTAAAAATGGCATAAACAGGGACATGAAATTAAGCAAATTGATATCAGTGGGTTTATCTGTATATGAGCAACAGCTCAAGTATGTCAGTTATATGACATATTGTATGTGTTTCACTGAGTAAAATTACACATCCATTGTGTAATATTTACATCAAATTATACATTCTTTCTAAAAGCGCCAATAATTGTTGCATTTTTAATATATTATGAACAAAACATACTCCTTATTTGTTCAAATATATCAAATATATTGTCATATAGCAACATTGCTGTCTAATAATTTTATAACTCACTGTAAACTGTTGTTTGTGGTGGTCTGAAAGTGTGGAACTATGAACGTCCCAGTGACTTGGTCCAGAAACAAAGCCAGCATTGGTTCCATTACTACATTAATTAAATTCTTGAATATTCCTGGTTCTGATTTTGTGGACATTTGTCTCTAGGCTCACGTAGAAGCTACATGTTGTAGATTGTGTCATGCATTCTTAGGCAGCTGAATCCTTATTGGAGGTACTGTAAGTAGGATCAAGGAGCTTGTGCATGGCAAGAGAATAAGATTTCTCCAGTGCTCGTCCTTCTCCTGACCTTACTTGCCTAACGTCATGCCTGCTGTGTTCAGCTAGCCTTGCATACATCTGGTGACAGCCTGCTGAGTAATTTAAGTATGCACAGACCACCCCTGATTTGCAGAGAGGGGAGTTGCTTGTGACATGTTTGCGCCTTACTTTCCCAACCAATAACAAGCCAATCAGACAAAGTTTTAATGTGAACGAGGAACAGCTAATATGTGCTGACTGAGCTGCTGCTCTGCCCTTTATGTATGCGTTATCTCAGTTCAGAGCACGGTTGTCTCCAGATGTTTTCAGACCTGACACACATCTGGTGATCGTGCATCTCCCTATCTGTCTCTTTCTCTCTTTCCTTCTTCCGCTCTCTCCCTTATTCATTACTCCCCAGTGAAGATGTTCTTTCTGATGAAGACGTTTATCACTGAATGGGACAGATGCGGGCGCTTCTGTTCACAGAATGGTAAATCTGCGCAGAACAGAATCTCCTCAAAACATGAAGAGAAGAAGATTGTGGAGACGGTGCAATTTGAGCCATCATCAGGGAACGGCAGATTACACAGGGCCCTGGGAGTTAACAGTCTCCTCCCCTAGGAGAAGCTCATCAGGACAGAGAGGATATGAGCCCGCCGTCGCCTGAACAGCACAGCACTCCAGCACAATGGATCTCTCTGATTGCACACACGCCAGTCCTCTTTGCTTCACAGTGCTGCATGTACCTCAGTAAACGGCCCTAATATTCAGCAAGAGTCTACTTCAGCAGATTAGGACACAAGGGCCTATCGCCTGCCTCGTGTATGTCACATGACATTGCTGTTGCTCCACACGTTTAAACATCTATATATGAATATAGGCTCATTTTCCCAATTTTCTTGTTCTGTTTAGTTTTCCAGTTTGGTTAAACATCACTGGCTAGTTTTGAGAAAATGACAAAAAAACAAGAGGCATTCAAAACATCATATCCCAGTTTTGTTGGATAAATATGGTTAAATCTGTAGTTAGTTAAAGCAATACTGAAGTGCAAAACAACATTAAATCCCTCCGGCATTGCTCAGCTCAGCTTCAAGTCCCCAAGCCTGCGCAACAAGATCATCCAGTCCTTCAGAGACGGAGGTCAGAATGCATTCTGGGGTATACAGCTTCAGTTACATGAGACAGACATGAGATAGGATGATGACCCAAAATTACATTTACCTAAATGTTTCAACCTACTTGTAGAATTGAAATAGTCTTTCAAATGTTACTTGTGCGATCTTAAAATGCAATTCCAATGTATTTATTTCTTAGAGCTTAGATTATTTTAATGTCTTTAATTTCATAATACAGTCTGACCTCATAATATATACCTATATTTGTATATGTTCATACTGGTTTGACCATTACTTCGCCAACCCCCACATAAAGGGAATTCCAAATTCCAGGTTTGACCGATACCTCTGCAGACCACAGTGAAGTGAAATAAAGGCTCTGATTCTAAGCATCAAAGTGCTGCACAGAGTGGTCGGAGGTGTCGTCATGTAATTTACATGAATTGTCAGACAAAACATAACATTATGAAGAATGACAGAAGAGTGCAGCGACAAGTCAGAGGAGCAGGGAAACTAGGTCTATGGCAGGCAACATTATGGTAAGGGGAAGGACTCATAACCAAGAGGATGCCAGTTTGATTCCCCACTGGGGCACTGCAGCTGTACCCTCGGGCAAGGTACATGACCCAGAATTGCCTCAGTAAATATCGAGATGTATAAATGTGTAACATGTTAAAAAATGTGACCTATGGTAAATCACTCTGGATGAGAGTGTCTGCTGAATTCCAAAAATGTTCAATGTAATGGAAGGTGAAAGCATTTTGAGCAGAGGAACATTGCTAGGTACTGTAACCATCAATGTAGTCACATTAGAAATAGTGCTGTCATGAGTCCAGGGAAGAGGGGAGTGGACCAGCACAGCACCCTGCCCAAAGAAAAGAAGCCAGAAGGCTGAACTGAAAAGCAGAGAGAAGTCTCCAGAATCGCTTTATTTCCAGCAGGCTCCCTGCTGCATACATGGAGAGCCTTGAAGGTGCCACTGTGCGGTACAGCTGTTAATGAGCTTGAACACGAGGTGGCAGAGGGAATCGGCACAGACCGTCTTCAGCCCCAATAATCACTGCCATTGTAAATATCGCCGATGCGACGCTGAGGAGCCGAGACATCGCCCCGGCCATTTTGCCCCAGAACGTTTATCGCTCCCGAAATGAGACAAGCTCCCCGCTCTCTATTTGCGTGTGTGTGTGTGTGTGTGTGTGTGTGTGTGTGTTGGGAGGGTGAAGATCAATCCTATTCCATCTGCATGTATCTTCCAAGCTTCTAAATCACCCCCCCCACACACTTTTATCCCTCCATTAACGCTCCTAAATGGGCTCCCCCCCCCCCCCCCCCCCCCCCAAACTGGCAGGCACCAAAGGTCACCTGCTGGCAAATTGCTTTTGCGCGGCTCTGAAATAGAATCGATAAAGATGCAAACAAGATGGCTGACAAAACAAACCCGTGTTGGTCCTGGGGAGGGGGTAGGGGTGGTGGATGGCGGGAGGACCAGAGCTACATTATTGGCGAGATGGAGCTAGATAAGGCAGCCAGTGTAAGCCATGTGTGCAATAAATTCTAGATTAGGTGGTTATCAGCGCTGATGACAAGCTTCTCAGAGAGACAAGAGTCTTTACAAGGACGTGACACAGAGAATACACTACTCATTCCCTGTCATGCAAAAAAGCTAGATTCTCTATAGCACAAGCTGCTTCCAATAAACATCTCATATAGACAGCTAGGGCTGATTACAGCAACAGACATCTTATGAACCTGTAATAAGATTAACAAAATACATGGTAATTTTCAGATTTGTCAAGCTCTGCCCATACTTCAATGTCTAAACTGTTTAAAGCCTGTTCAAAGCTACAGCGACTGAATTTTCACCCCTCATAAATCTGTCTGCAAATACTGCAGGCCTAATTCATTTGAGACAATTTTTCTCTTTTGTTTTGTGTAAATTAAAGATATCCATGAGCACTCCTTTCTTCAGACATCAGCAGAGTATACAGATATGGCATTATCCATCACGTAGTAATGTCCATTTCTCCCCTTGAATGCTTGGCTTTGAGAGAGACAAATGTCCGTAATATCATTATTTGATTTTCCGCAATGCTCAGTTGTCTAGACAGCCGAGATTACATTGTCCTTTCACACCCGGGCCATGGAGATATGAGAAATAAATTGGCTTTGGAGCGCGCATTCCTGCACGGCAAGGCGCCACTCTGAACTCCTCTTATCCTCATCAATAAGCTGTTTGAGGTAATGTGATTTCGGTTAGATGGCACAATTTAACCGAACGGGGAATGGAGGAACTGTTCAATGGGGTACAGCTTTGCCCTGTGCTTTAGAGGCAGTACAATATTGCTTTTCTTTTCTCATCGGTTTTGTGAGCGAGGCGTTCTCAGGAGTGAGGATGTAATATAGAAAGTTGCACATTTGTGATTGCAATGGACTGCGTTAATTTCCTAGCATTTTCAGTTTCGCATTTTGTTTGTGATTGGTATTGTGAGTGATTTTAAATGAATGCATGGTCTGGAAGAAAGCACTAAGGCCTGTATTGAATCAACATTTGTTCCTAACTTTGACTCATTTTCCTTGTGTTTTTCACACTACAAGTCCCATAGTGCACCACAATGGAGGGGAGCTGTTCCTCCTGTGACGTTATCTGAGTAACGTGCAGATTCTTCTGACAGTCACCAGAGGGCGCTAATGAGCAACAGGATTAGGGAACCCTGGCCAGTGTGACCCACCCTACCCCTGGCAGAACAAAGCCAGGTGTTTTTTGTTGTTGCAGGCTCTTTCTCATTGTCAACACACACAGCCTAGCCTTGAACTCTCAAAGTCTTGGGCTGTATGGTTCATCTTATGCTCAGAACCAGGGTCTTCACTGTCCTTTCTACCTGGGAGAAACTGAAGCTGGACAGTTATCAATGGAATGCAAGAAATGGCAAACAATATATTCACTTCATTGATTGTGTTTAATGCTGCTGTTAAGTATGGCAAAAACATGAAGGAAAAAAGACATCGACAACTACTATGAACTGGTAACACATTCCTCTGCTTTTCTGCTTTTTGAGGTTGCATTACAACAGAAATAATCCAAAGCTGGAATGCACTCGATCTCAGCCCTGGAGGATTAATGAACGAAGAGGCTCTGTCATTCCATCTCCATTAGCACTGCAGGCCCTTCACATACAGTGGCGTGGCCACTTCAGCGGACTTCATCAGAGCAGCGAGGGAGATACACGCTTTTGAAAAAAAAAAAACTTCAAATAAGGTGTCAAGTATCAAGCTATTTCATTTAGTTTAGCTGGAATGAGGGTCCTCGTGTTAGCCCACTAAATCAAAGCTGACAGGCTGACCTTTGCGGTGCCTGACAGAAAAGGTCAGGCAAATGGCAGTTTGCATGGATATATCTTTCATTTACAGCCAGAGAGCCACATCCATATATCACCTGGGGATTTTGGTAAGCCCTGTATTTATTTATTTATCCCCAGGTTCCGTTTCCTCTAAAAATGAAAAATCCACAGTCGCGTGCGATGTGGCTGTTAGAGATCCAGCAGCAGTGGGGCATCGCTCCATTAAAAGTGTAGCAAGAAAGTGAGTTTCAAAGGAGTTTGCCAGCAACAGATGGCATTTATTGTCCCAGACACCCAGAAAAATGGCCTGATTTACTGAGGTGCCCTCGTGATGAAGTGAGTTATGGCATCCTTTGAAAATGCACAACGCTGTTTCCCATAACATAAAAAATAATAATAAATTTTGAGTATCAATTCCCGGTGACCTCCAGAGCACCTTGTGACACTATGAGAGGTGGGTATAACTTAACAGAACTACAAATCCCATAAAACCCACTGAACTTCGAATCCACGCTTGCTTAGGTCCCCATTATTCACTTGCCTACGGAAATGAGTCTGACCTTCATTGTCTCCACAGGGGCAGTGCTGTCAAATCTTGAAGCTGCTTCTCATAGACAGAGGTCATTACAAGTAGGGTTGAGGGTTGTGCAGAAGGAAACTAAACTTTTTATGCATGCTGCCTAAATTTCATGCTACGTTGGTGATGAACACATGACATGAAAGTGAAAGTTTGTACATGACTAGGTAAGAAAAGCTGAACCTACCAACTTGTGCAAGTAAATGTTGTGTTGCTTAGTATGCTGTAGACATCTCTAGATCTAGACAAAATCACCACTCTGGCAACAGCACGGAGAAGAGACAGGTGGCCACAATTTTTTAAAACTCAGTTAATTAAAATCATAAAGAGCAGAAAATTAACAGCGCTGTTGGAGAGGTCTTGCCATAAATTTAGCTGTAGGCTCTGTGATAATATAGATTTTGGCACAGAGTTGTGTTTCTAAGCTCAATTGCCTCAGTGTATTGCTTAAGCTCTGTGGAGAGTTATTTAATTAATTCCTTTTTATTCTATCAGGGTTCATTTAATGATTTCCAAGGCATCGCAAATGCCAAGTGTCTTTTATGGTGTTTTTCAGTATTTACGCCCTTGCAAGATAGAAGGCTGGTGCTCATTTTCTCTCTCCTGTTTAATGTGTTATCCCTCTGACCCCTGTGTGCTTACCTTTGTGCTAACTCCGTACAAATGGGTCCAAACAATACATTAATGAGTAAACAATGTCATCATTCTGGTGGAGGGCCAGGATTTGCATCAACAGAAAGACACCAATTACACAGATACTGTGTTTTGAAGACACTTTTTAAATAAATTGTTTTCATAACAAATCTTATCTGATAGACTTACGGGTGCCGTGTAGCAGGGTTGCCGTATAGTAGAGCAAGCCTGAAATAATGGGACGTTTTTTCCCAGGAGGGATTGTGGGTAATAAATTTTTATCCCTGCTGTTTAACAGGCAGCTGGGTAACAACACCCACAGACACCCCAGGGCCCTGTGACCCTATGACCCAATGGTTCACTGCTCCCGGTGCAGCAGAAAGAAGGGTCTGATGGACTCTTTTATAAGGGGATGAAGATAAGAAAAGAGGATTTTCACGTCTGACAAAAAATTGAATCGCGTAGTTGTGGCTTAGTGGCTATTAATTCTGTCTTGAGGAGACAGAGGCATGGCCCAATGGGGGTGCAGGGGGTGCGGGGGGACAAAAAGCTTGGAGCACCCCGCCATTGTAGCTGACACACTCCTGTACGTCCCCATGAGTTCCTTTCATATGACACCTATAGCCATTTGTCCCTCCTCACATCAAAATATCCCAGACCCCTGTACGCCAGCTGTTACTGAGAGAACCGACTCCTGTGTTTGTGAGCGCAGTAGTTCTGCTCAGCCCAGTCATTTGGGTCATATCGCCTACATATTGAGCTTTGTGTACCCATGTAAATGGACCTTTTGCACTGGCAAATTATTCTCTATTTTAAAACGTGACTCCGGAACACGAATGAACAAGAACAGGATGTTTTTTCCCCCTCTTTGAAATCCTTCACGTAGTCAGCATCTATCAGATCAAGAATGTCCTCAGGTCACCGTCGTTTCTGTTCCCCGTCTCCCTAAGCGTACGGTATTGCAACCTTTGATAGCCGCTGCGATCCGAGCACGATGCTCAGATTTCAAGTGCCTGGATGTGACTCACATGCCGCACGGAGCCAAACATCCTGTTCATTAAACCGCGCTGAAAGGGTTCATTTAAAAGGCAGAATTGACTGAGCCGAGCCGGGCCCGCGGAGCAATTTTGAAATGATGGGAAAAAAAAAACAAACAAAGCGGCAGAGGGGGAAAAAAATAAAGGCGTCGTTTGAAGGAGGCAGATTGCCTTCAGCCCTCTGCAGCGTCGGCCTGAATGGCGGAGGGGAAGGAAGCGGTAATTGGTGGAGGCCGTGTCTGATTCAGATAACCGCTTTCGCGTGTATTTGCACACACGGTGGGGGAACTGACTCACAGTTTAACAAGTACGCACCTTGCGAATCTAAATGAGGCCAGTTAAACAGACACGGCTGCGGCCCAGTCCGCTCCCTGCTTGCTGCTGCATAACCCGGCCTGGAGATAAGGAAACCCGTGTCAGCACTAACGGTCCCTTCTGACCAGCGTGGGCCAGCCGCTCTGATTGGCTGTGGGAGCCATGATGGAGGACTCAACCATCTAAGTGTGACCCTTTGGCAGTGACCAAGCCCACCCACCTCTCCACCATACTGAAAAAAAGGGTGGGGTGCTAATCGTCTCTGTGCACCATGAGCCAGGCAGGTGCTAGGCGTCCCTCAGGGCTACATCCATGGTCCCATTTGAGATGACAGCTATCTCCAAATCTTTCTGCCTTCCAGTTAATGACTTTTTAACTAAGGGGATTTGACAAGCCCCAATGCCCATGAACATACATAGCCCATTGGGGCCATACCTCGCAAAACAGACATATATAAAACACAATGACTTAATTAAAGCTTGAAATGCAAAAATGATGTAGTGATTCCACAAAACCCACCCTGCTCCCCTGTGTCTTCCCCACCATCCCTCCATTTTGCCCAATGCTGAAAGTGAAATGTTGGCTTTCAGGAGAAATCAGGTGCTGGTGTTCACAAAAGCCCATCTACTGATCTGACTGTTTTTAGGAGATTTTAGTTGCTCAACCGTACTGCAGAGGAGGTCAATTCATGTAACATTCTCTCAACTGCTGTCTAGTCATTAGTTATATCTTGCATCAGGATTGTATGCCAAGACTAATCAACTTACAGACCTGGTGACACAGTGAAGACATGAGGAAAAGCAAGACACCCTTTGACACTGAATGTGTCTCTGTGTCTCCCTCTATTGGGAATAATTCAGTATTGCAGCCAGACATTGCTCAGTATGGTTATTTGAAACATGGCAGAAGAGTTCTCATTTCACTCCCAAATTCCATTCTGCTGTGAATAAGGGGCTACCCTATTTGCATCCAAACCAGCTAAAGTTGATTTTTTTTCCAGCATCGAAAATGAGATGCATGTACTTATTAAACATTCAGTACTGTTTATCACAGTTACAGGAACTATGAATAATGTATTCTAATTATTTTCACTTTCATCCTAATTATTGAATTGTAAATACAAATGATCTCTTTCCCCTTCAGTGGCTTGGTGCAAGCTGACCTTGTGTGGCTGTATTTTGAATCGATTTGCCTGCAGGGCTCCAGACTGTGACATTCTTACTGTCAAGCAGACAAAACCACAGAGAAGCAAAGAAACAGACATACAAGAGGCAAACTGGCAGATATAGACAGAAGATATAGATGCAGAGCCTAACTGATACTCTAATGTAGAGCACACTATTCTCCTGGCATTCACTGAAAGAAAACAACCAAATCGACAAAAAGGAAGCCAAGGTAAGATGCTAGCACGCGCTTCAGAGAGGCAACAGGAAAGTGTGTGATTCTGACATTGAGAGGCTGGTCCCGGGCTCCAAAATCCTGAACCCTTTGGACCTTTTCACCACATCCTGCACAACTGATGCAGGCCACAGCATTCCTCACCATGCTACACTGGCTCCACCCCTATCGTATGTCACCGTTCTTATACTTGCCTGCTATTAAATCTGATCCATGAGAAAATAAACATTCCTCACACCTTTTCACAAGAGGAGACAGAGAGAATGAGTGTTTTTTGTCTCATTCTCTTTTTTATAGGATGCAGTGGAGGGGTTGTCAGGGAGATAGTGATGTTTCTGCAGGGCTGTTCGTACTGTCTGGAAGGGTTAGCACAGCTTGAGTGTATCACAGTGACCTAGTGCCTTTTTCATGACCCCACTCCTGCTACCAAGACCTCGTTGCTCATGCCAGTTGGCCGTTGGAACCTTGCAGACAGGAATGGGAGTGTCACTGTTTTAGCTATACAATACAGAAGCCTCAAGCCTCTGTTGATAATGATCGTCTTCATAATCAACTCACAATGTACCACCTTCTCTGGCCGACTGGCCTGTTGCAATACCACCAGAACTCGCATACACTGCTCCATTACCAAACCGAATGATAGGGCAGCGAGACTGCAGGAACTCTAAAATGGCTGCAGCTCTCATGTGTTGCCACTCACTGATCTGAACCAGTCATGGTGTTCTGCTGTGCTGGGCAAAGCCTTTTGATTGGTTCAAAGTCAATGATTGACAGCACATGGTAGCTCCCACCTATAATGGGGTTAATGACGCCTCTCCCATCACCGTTTATTCAATGCAGACCTGACACAACTACCGAACCAGCTGGCAATCGGCAGGCATATTGACCGGCAAGAATATTGATCTTCTTCCTGTCATCTTCAAACGTTTATTATATGGCAGGTGCTGAATTTGCAGATGACCACCCAGCAATGGGAACACACACACTCTCAAAGTACGTTTACATAATTATAAAATGCTGCGCAATGCAACGCTGTGTTAGCACGCATTAATGTGCAATGTTTCAGGTATTACTTTGCTCAGTCTCTGAAATCCGATATTATCCCTTGAGAGTCTCTCTCACTGCACGGTGTTCATGGAGAGCATAATGTAATGTCACCGTGTCCTATGGAGAGCTCAAAGCTCCGGGCGTCTTCTTACTCCCAACACCTGCGTGAAATCTGATAAAGAGCAATGTGGCTCTTTCAGATTACTGAGTACAGTGCAGTGGTACTCAATGATGCAAGCTAACATAGCTTTTATGGTTCATTGTTAGGCACCATGTGCGCACACTGATATTAGGCAATGTCACTCTTATACATCATTTATAGGCTGCCCATGTTAGCATGATGTAGGGGCATTGCTCTTAATGATAATTATTAGGCACTATGTGTGTGCTAAGGCATAACAGTGTGCTTATATTTTATCAGCTTTGCAGCTTGAGGTTCATTTACCGTGTGAATGTCTGCTCAGAGCCTGTGATATGCATTGTAATGTATATTGCTTTGGTGTCCTTGTTAGAGGATAAGGGCCTCAGCCAAATGAATAGACAGTAACCAATAAATAAAATGAGAGATGCTAGTCTATGAAAACAGACTGAGGTGAGAAATGGCCGACCGTGACGGTAACATCGCTTCTCTTCCAGCGGCTACAAAACAAAAGCATGACAATAGCTGGCGATGGAGGGTTTTATCGACCTCGATTAGTTGCTATCGGGGGCTGAATCACACAATGGAACAAGATGTCTGGTCAAGGTGAATCAGTATCTGTGAAATTACACCACCCCCCGCTACCACCTGACACACACTCACACCTAAAGCGTTTAGATAAATCAGATATAGAATTCGAGAGCGTTGCTCCTCAGAGATAATGGCCGCAGGCGATGACATGGTGACGTGGCGGTGTGGGAGAGACAGCTGCGTTAGATGGTGCACCGTCACGGCCCAATCCAGAAGCAAGGTGCGCATCCCGACCCCCCTCAGGTCACTCTGAACCCTTTCTCTCAGGGCTCCTCTTACTCAATAGAGGTAACTCTATGAACATTTCTAGAGTCTTTGAAAAACAAATTAATATAATGATTACACTTAAAATGTATTAAAATAAATTATGTAAATGATCATGTCTATACATGAGATTTTTTCCATATACCATAGAATAACTCACAATTACATCAACAGTGATGTAATACTATATTAATAAACTTGCATATATGGTACTGATTGACTCATATATGCTGCACATACAAATTAAATATATTCCCTACATTGTAGCCCTTGTATTTAACCAAACATCGACTTGTACGCTGTAATCTATTACAATACGAAGTTAATATGTCTTTTCATTTGGGAGACCGGATGATTTGGTGCTCTGAATGAATGATCTCTCCTGCTTGTGAGCTCAGATTTAAAGCTCAGCCTGGCTGGCACAACCTTTAGAGAGGAGGAATGTGCTGCCGGCAGCGGTGGTGGGCAGATTCGACAGCCGTAAAGCTCACATTCAGGGCGAATGATTCATCAGACGCTTAGCGAGGGATCTCGGCCATTCAGAGCCCTTTGAGCGCAGCCTGTCACTGTGGCAGGGCGGTTAAGGATCTGGGATTTGTAACCCAAAGGCTGGAGCTTTGATACACTGTCATTGTACCCTTGAGCAAAGTCTCTGAACTACATCAGTAAATATCCAGTTGTGTAGGCCGATCATTTGAAATGTACGCTATGTGAGACACCTTGGAGAAGTGGGCCTGCAAGGTAAATGAGTAATAACATGGTGCTAAATTGGTCTATCATTTAATATGAGGAGGTCTTCAGGGGGTACTGTGTGTGTGGGTGTGTTTTGCTGCTTTTAGATCATCTCTGTCTGAAACGAGCCAGCAGGCCCTGATCTTCGTTCTCGGCCTAAACGGTGATGGCCCGGAAGCAGCCTCTTCCATCAGCCCTGCGGTCAGCCTGGGAGAAGCCGCCATCAATTCTTCCCAGCGGTATTGGCACCTGAAAGACGCTTTTTTTGCTTCGGCGGTAGATTTACGAACAACCGATCGCTTCCCCCCCGCCCCCGCGAACCCATCCGTCACTCACTTTAAAAGCAGCTTAGGAAACCCAAAAGCAATTCATTACAAATGAAGAAAGAGCTTTGAAATGGGGGAATAAATAAAGACAATCTAACGGGCAAAACGGCAAGCAGCCACTTACCACCCGGCAATGAGAAACACTTAAATCAATATGGCGTCTCCAGGAAAAAATGACACACACACACACACACACACACACACACACACACACACACACACACACACACACACACACACACACACACACACACACACACACACACACACACATCCATTAAGTTAATCTGAATAAAACCATGATTAGAAAAGTGTTTTCAGGATGTAACGCTCTTCAATTGCCGGACGTGTCGCTAAGTCCTGAGGCACCAGCTAATCAGAAAAAAAAATTCAGCCACCACTATTTTATTTTGAATAGTGCCTACTGTAATCACTGTGCAGCATGAGAACGTCAAGATGTTGTGTTATTTTTACCTTATTCATGTTTCAATCATACACTGAAATAGTTTTGAATAAGCCCAACCTTTTGCTTTGTGCTTCCTGTAGCATGTGCAGAAAAAAGGAAAAATAGTCCATCCTGCAGCTTGTGCCAAATTTCAGAATGATTGAAATGGCAGTTGGTGGCTAATCCCATGTTAAACTTCATATAAGAATATTTATTGTAGATGTAGATGTAGATGTCCGTATGTATATGCTAGCAAAAATGCTCTATACAACAGCGCTTGTCATCAGGAGTCAGCATAATGCTATGGAAGAGAATTTTTTTGTCGCTGCAGGTCTTCACTACCATAAAGTAATTACAATTGAATACATATTTGAGTTCAACTGGTGGCACTTTTTTGTTTGTGCGTGTGGGTGTAGGTGTGTTTCACAGCTTAAGCATTCTTGCCCAGGGATTTTTGCTGAGGTGAAGAAACCGACTTGCCAATATCTTTCATGAACCTCACACAATCTCACGCACTGACACCTTGCACGTTCCCCCAGGAGCCTGGAGAATTGTGCCGTCTTGATGTCCTCGCAAAAATGAACAAATCTTTAGGAAAAAAACCCGCAGTCTCAATTTATCCCCCAAAACAACCCAATATCAGAAAAACAAGCGCATCTCACACAATATCTCCTTCCCAGTATCCATCAGATTGTGGGAAAACACATGACAGAAAAAAATCCATATTTCATTTGTGATGCTGGAACGTTTGGTGGCCCGGTGGGCCGCTGGTTGTCATTAAGTGTGACACCCGCGGTGTCTTTGATCGCGGGCGGGAGGGGCCGAGGGACCGTCATATGGAGCTGTAAACTGCGGGGGAAGCAAACGCGGTCTGAGGTCTTTGTCACAGGTAGCGATCGAATGCACCGTCAGGCGCCTGTTCTTTTGGGTTGGGGACCAGTGTTCTGCGGCTGTTCCTCAGCTAACTGTAGGTCTCGTGCGCGAACTCAACAAGTACAACACGCACATCTCTCCTCTGGCATTTCTCACCGGTCCATGTCTCTCGGGGGTGTGGATCAATGCTAATTTCATTTGTTTATTTATTTATATAGTTAATGCATCTCACCGTAATTAGCTTTCTCCATTCTAATAAGCTAATGTCAATCAGAATCACACCTTGTAAGGGTTTTAATGGTGCTCCTGTTTAAAAAAGTGGCTCGACGACTCAGAAATTACTCACGCAACTGTCCTTCACTTGATCAGCGCAACAGCTCAACAAAGCTTAGCACTGGTGCTTGATCTGTTTTGTCTTCAGGGCGTACTGAGGTAAATGTCCCCTTAGCAATGAACTAAACACTCTACTATGGCCTGTACATACACTGCAATTGAAACTAAGCAATACAGAATAGGCGATATTCAGGACTTGGCAATAATATGACATACGACGGCCATGCGGGACATGTATCTTGAAATTGCACTCCTCTTGTGCCTCCCCCAGGCCTGGTGACATTTTCTATCTCTCTAGCAAACACACGCACATGCCACTCTCAGCCTGGACAGAGAGAGAGGGTTAAGTATCACTGTAATGCTGCCACACACACAGTCAGTGCCAGGTCTTTTCCTGCCGCATGGTGGTAATCTGTCCAGTTCTGCCTGGCCTCAGAGCAGCCAGAGAGAGCTCTCTCCCCATACCAGCCTGTCAGGCTCAGCAATGTATGCTGTTTACTACTTGACCTGCCTCACGGTGGCAATCTGTCCAGTTCTCACTGTTTAGTCCTCAGAAGCCCTCTCATCCACAGTTACATTTACATTAAATTTTCTATAGCCTTTATTTTCATTTTTTATATAACCAGGCAATAACTGTTTAGGTAATCTGCCTTCCCTGTGCCTCATCGCAACCAGGGATTTGAACTCACAAAATATCTGGTTGTGAGCCCCCTTCTCTCCCTGTGCCCTGTACTCGGGAGTGGTCTGATCAGTGCCGTACTTCTGATTGACGCCTCCTGTGTCCAGCCCCGCCCACCCTGCATACATCGCAACCTGTAGCCCGAGAGAGGCCGTCCACTCCTCTCCGCTCCTGCGGCTTTGCCACCTGCACTCGGCAGCCAATGGCAGCAAGGACATCACGGAGCGACCCTTTGCACCACTGGTTTAATAACCAGGAGCTTGTTTCTGGGGCGACCGGTGTTTTACCACCTGGTTTGTATTCATGCTAGCAGCCTGGTGTTTGCTGAAGTGACTCAGGTGTGGTTCCTCACCGAAACGCCGAACAGCAGGGGCACACCTGCGTCCTTCCAAGGGCGAATCACGCCTGCAATAAACCGCCGTATTAAACGCCGCGCTGAGAAGAAAGGTTAGATGTTGCTGCAATAAAAGCCTTAAAGCCCTGACTTTTCCTCTCTCTTTATGAAAGCTGACACGTGGCCAGACCTCCCGATTGACAGCACTGGGAAAGTTTCCGAGGCCAGAAAACTGCGTCCAAGCAGCAATACCTCAGGAGTGAAATGAACGATCATGACCTCACCTGTTTTAACTAAATTAGCTAAACAAGCCTTCCTCTTAGAAGATGTGCCAACTGCCTGCGGAATGCTGCAGCTGTTTATGTCATGACCCCACCCTCTTCAGCCAATCATCACCTTCTGTTGAAACCACACCAGCCAATTGTGTTTTTGTCTATTTTAGTAGTTCAAGATTTTTTTTCTTGGCAGGGCTAATGAAATGAGACACTAACTAACTAACACGCCTTTAATCAAGGGTGATCTGTAAACTGACACTGTGAAATGGTAACCACAGTGTGGGGCTTCCTTTGGATTATATTTTATAATTAGATAGGCTATATATATATATATATAGAGTGGAGTGGCTCTGGGAGTTAATGAAGGAAGAGTATTCTACATGAGCTATACTCTCCATTCCACTCACATCCTCAGGGCAGAACAGAGGGAGAGAGTGCATCTGAGCAGCTGGGAGAGCTTTCTGCCTCAGTGCTGCCCGTGCAGGAACCTCGCACTGAAACAGCAGCCACAGACAGCTGTGTTTACGGACGATGGTGAAGTTTCTTAACTACAGTTAACACAGACCCTGCGAAATGGCCAGATATCCAGGCGCCGGACCCACTCAGGGGGGAGCTGATCTCCCGGGAGGAAACGGGGTCTTAGGTCATAGGAACTCCATTAAATCAGCCAGGATGCAGCAAATTTTGTTTCAATTGTAAAAGTCTTCCTATAACTCGGACACCTGCCAAAAGGTGAAAGATCCGGAAAGGACAAAAAAGAGCCAGTGTGGACACTGATCTCTGACAGAACGACTGAGGACAGAGATCAAAGGATAGTGTCCGAAAGCACGTTGTGCCCAAGACAGGTACCACCGTGTCTAGTGACAGCACATCAGTTCGCTACACATCAGTCTACTGACAGTAACGGCAACTCAAAGCACCGCGCTGCAAGGTACAGCTAGCAATCAGCTGCGCCTGACAAAATGGTAGGTTTTTATCAAATTCATGGATAATTGGGGGCCATTTTGCAGAGAAGCCTCAGAAGAATGGCACATAAAATTCACCACCGCTGCCCTGGGAAAGGAATTCAAAGTGAAGTTACACAGCCACAGAGATTGAATCGTTCCATACACATGCTTCACACTTGCCTTTAGAGCAGAACAGTGTGAATGACACCGATAGCACGATTTCTGTCAGCTGAGAAGGACAGCTGCAGCTCGAGCACGCACCTCTTCGGACACCATTATCCAACCTGTTCTGGTGGGCGTACCATGATGGCAGGTAGGCCTTGAGAAAAAGGGGAAAATGGTTGCTGGCGTCATGGAGCAGAGATGCTGGGGTGGCATGAGTGTGAGAGACAAACGCAGCCAAAGGGCCAAACCCTCCAGCTGACCTCCCTTTCTCTCTCGCCGAGGCCTCGAAAAGACGTGGAGGCAGCGTTTTCCGAGCGTCGTTCGTTTTGCTCTCTGTCCACCTGTCGCAGGGATGTTCCTGAGAAAAGAAAAGCGAAACCGCTTAGTGAATCGGGGCAGGGGAAACTGAGCAGAGGCTGCGAGAGCTGGGAGGTGTGTGTGAGACGCCCTCCTTTCAGTTTTGGAAGGTGCTGGTCTTTCCGGACACGGTGCTATCAAAAGCATGTAGTGTAGGCTGTATCCATCGCTGCTGGGCTACACAGATTCACACCCTTCTGTAGCCTGGTGAGATGTTCTGTCTCAAATTAGCACCGCAAGTGTAACTGCAGGTGACAGGCTTAAAGCAGCATGGTCAAACACGACCGAGGTGCACCTGCAGATTCGCAGCACGGCAGAGATAAGGGCTTTGCAGGGACACAGACCAGCGAGAGGACCCTGGCAGGGGAACAGAACGTTCAGGTCCGGTTTCCAGTTCAGACCAGTCCTGACCTCGTCACACAGAGATGGCTCCATTTCACGCACAGCTGCCAGTCTATCGATCCCCTGCAAAAATGTGGGATTTTTTTTCAAACATCAGTGTCTCCAGTCCGCAGTTTTGTCTATCTATGAAGGGTTTTGCTGAGTTACAGGAGCAAAGCCGGGCTCCCAACACCCTGCGTGTTATTCTGCGAATGAGAGAGGGAAGCTACTGCAGGGAATAGAGGGAGCTGAAGACTTGAACTGGACCTCACACATGGTGATTCTTGGGACTCTCATGCGCAAGGCCCGAATGACGGCTTTTTTAGTAAAAAAACTGGATGCTAGAGGAGAAAAGACATTAATTAATTGCATGTACAAGAAATACGTCATTTATGTGCATCTTTGAGAGATTCTTCCCTCCTTCCCCTCCTCCCCTCCGCCCCCCCGTAGCAGTGCCAAATCATAGAAGGGTTGGTGCCAAAATTAGCATTTGCCAAATGTGCTATAATGCTTTGGGTTGGAGCTGGGCTCACAGCCAGAGCGGTAGAGAAAATTTTAAATTATTTCCAAATTCCTATCAGTGATAAACAACAAAAAAACAACAAAAAAAATTCACTTGCCCGTCAAATTCACCTGCACGTCATGTATGCAAATATCAGTGTTGTTTTTTATTTTAGGATATATATAAATGTTAGTGGAGTGCCCATTGCTTCTGGGGACAAACAGCACCATCAAGTGGAAAGCATGGGACGAGCATGCCAGCGCTTGAAACCAGAATGAGCACTCGATTCATTCACAGAGAAACGGAATGCATTTTAAGTTGACAAAATCTTAACTTTCATACATTTTTCCTTTTCTTCGGAAGGATTTTGCGTCTGTGAATATTGACAGAATTATAACTTTGTGAAATGCTGGCCCTACTCTGTAAGAAATCCAGGTTACCCTGCAAAAATGCCATACATCATCAAAACTTTGCCGGGAATCAATCATTTGCTGTATTAGGTTGCGAGGCAGAGCGCACACGATCAAAGCAGATGCCGCGCATCTGTGATTAAATGTCAAGAGACCTTTACAGCCTTAATAGATGGCTGCCGTCGTACATCATCTTCAGCAGACACGAGTCCCCAGGTTTGAAGTGCGTCCCTCGCTCCGTGGCAGAGAGAAAGGGAGAAGAGAGAGGGCAGAAAGGAAGGGGAGGAGAGGACACGGCGGAGGGACGGAGGGGGCCACAGCGCCTTTCCCAAGGGCCACGAACCTCACTGTGCCAGTCGGCCCTCTCTCGTGAGGGCAGCCCCTGATTAACACATAAAAGAGAGACAGAACAAGAGAGAGAGAGAGAGGGAGACAGGGAGAGAGGCGGTCTCTGTCTTATCTCCCTCAGACTCGGGATCGATCGCTCGTTGGCGTCCCCTCCGTTTGAAGTCGAGGACTGGGTGGAAAAAAAAAAAAAAAGATCAAAGTTGTGAACGTGGAGGTGCTGGAGAGGTGGCCTTTATGAGGGGAAGTTCACGATGAGAGGAGGACTGGACTGGAGAGAAGGGCTGGGCTGGCTTCCTTCTCTTCAGCCCATTGTTTTGTTTGGTTTGCACATACTCTTGTCTTGGGTGACTCGTACACCTTACGTTTGAGCAATCATCCATTTACACTACCGGATATTTACCAGTCCTTGTAACTCTCTGGTTAAAAGTCTCCAGCCTGTCTCCACGTCACACCTAAGCTAACCTGTGCCAACCTCCAACAAGCATTCCTGCTTTACAGGGGCAGTGATACATACTTTTTTAGTAAGGTAAGAGCAGCATCTAGCTACGGGACTCAAACCCACACTATGACCCTCAGCTTAAACACCCTGACTGCAGCTAAACACTGCCGCCACCCACCGGGTTAACAGACAGGTCAGCGGTGCGACACCATACCAGCGCAGCATGGTTTGAGCCAGGCCTTGGCAGAGCGGGTCAAAGAGAGAGCAGTGGCAGCCGAGGATGTGTGGGTTCAGTCTGTGTCCACCCGCAGCCTCAGCAGCTCTTTATGGAGCCTACCAATCCCAGTGAGCCCTTATCTCTTCGTTCTGGGGGATATTTTTTTTGTGGAGTTTGCTGAGACAAACTGCAGGTTTCGCCGATTTCAGGGAGGTAGAGCCCATGACTGAGAGAGATAGACAGGGAGAGAGAGAGAGAAAGAGAGAGGGAGAGGGAGAAGGGGCAAACTCATCGCTATGCAAATTGACCTCACCTCCGAGAGGCAAAAAAACAAGCATCTGATGACACGGGCACGGCCAGACCGCTCCCGACACCCGGGACAAACGGCAGGCACGTAGCCATGGTAACAGTGAAGTGAGAGAGTGGGGGGGGGGGATGAAAGGGAGGATTCAGGCTGAAACGATCATCTCCATGTAAATGATCCTCCTGGCTCCGTGGCCCCGCTCTCTGCAGTATCGACAAACCATTACAAAGCCCACTGTGAGCATTTAACCCCTCGCAGGATGGCGGCATGGCGCTGCAGTTCACGACCTGGACTGCAGCACACGAGGACATGACCAGGTCACGGCAGGTGCAAACCGCAGGTGGGGCACTGGCCGCTGTGTCTTCGACCAAGGTATTTACCTGGAACTGTGTTAGTAAATATTTGGCTATGTAAATGAACAGCAGGGTGTATGAAGGTTCTATGCATCACCTGTGTGTAGCAGGCAACCAAACAATGCTAAACAATAGTCAGAATACCTCTCTGGCTGAAACTGGCTCTTCTTTTGCTAAGAGGAAAGTAAGGAAATATAACTACATGCCTGAAATGTGTTGCATGTCTTTCATGATATAGCTCAGATAAGCTGTGTGTATATGATATAAGACAGCAGAGATAAGACATAGTAAAAGCTGGCAATAGGAAGATGCAGCCTCCAATGACTTACCCCACACATTGGAGCACTAAGCCATCTATCAGTTCACACCATGAACCGCTGTGAACTGAGGGATGTGCCCATGGCACAGACAGGGAGGAGAGGCGTGTCCTGTGCCCTGTCCCCGATTGGTCCCACCCCTGCAACAATGCCCCCCCTCCCCACCCACTGCACCCTGGGACATTAAGTCAAGTCAGCGGGCCAATATGTCTTCTTTATTGGTGTGAAACACTGGCAGCAACAGAGGCTGAACACAACTCTGCAACATGGACGAGAACACTGCAATCAGGCAGGAATGACCGTTTCAGAGACACAAGGAGAAGAAAGAAATTCTCAGAACATGACATTCTCATTGCTAGCTTTACGGTCGCTGCACTGCTCTTTGAATGAGCGAAAAAGCGGCAAAAATCCGAGCGAAACGCAAATGGCAAAGACTACCGGTAGCTCGCTATTCGTCACGATCCCATTACACCTGAATGTTTCATTTCAGAGAAAGGGAAGGTTTTACATAAAAAAGGTTAATGGTGATACTGATATTAAATAATTCGATCACTGAAGTCAACCATTTCTGTAGAATTTCGCTCAAATACCACATTACGCAACAGATGCTAAAACATTCAGATTCACTTGAGGCTACAGCCAGAAAAAAATGGACTTATGCTGCCCTCTTGTGTCTCCAAAACAGTACAGCAAGAAGCTGTGAGAAACTGGTAACGTACAGTACCATGTAGGAAGGAACGTTACATTATACGGCGTTTTCCTCAAGGCTAACACATGGTTTTGAGCTGGTCTCTCAATGTTTCCATGTCTTCCATGATGCGATGAAGAGGACTTCTGCACTTCAACAGCCTGTAATACTTGAGAACAGAATCACACGATGGGCTTCCAGGAGAACAGCCAGAAAACTGTCAGTCCGTGCAACATGCGAAAGTCATTATTAATAAGCAAATGGAATACAACAACACACATAAATAATAAAGAGACAACAGCGCATCTGGATTTGGTACTGGGGTGTTTTTAATTAAAAATATTGATATTCCACAGTTAACAGTACATCAAGCCAAAAATCCATGGATGACTAAGGCCATTCAATGATCTCAGAAAATATATCATATTTATTCAATAAAAAGTACGACTGGGAAAAACAATAACTGACCACAGGTGGAGACATCTTTAACCCTTGCTAGGAAAGGCCTGTGAAGCCTTACTGAGGGCTGTCAAGTGCTTCATTACATTCGGACTATGGTTTGTGTCTGCATGAGCGCCATGTCCGCCACCAGGCTACTACAAAGAGAGACTCCAAGATTCAATACAGCCATTGCAAAAAATATGGTTGAAAAATCAAGTCAGACTGACAGTAGGCAATCCTGCATAATTCACATTTCATGATTAGGCATGACCGTTTACTCTGAAAGGAGGAGGGAAAAAAAAAAAAATAGCCACAGGCGATACGTTTAGACAATGTTATTTCACTGTTTTAAATGATCAAACGACTGCTCAAATGACCGAAAACACAGAAACACAAGAGCCATACCGATATGACGCTGTACCCTAAAGTGTGGGTGGGCCTGGATGACATCACAATGGTGTTTCTTTCTTTGATTCGCTACACAGCCATGGACCTCTGTTTCATTACATTCTAGATTCTGTTTGATAAAGATTCTATATACGGCCAAGACATCAACCCATACACTTCATATTGAAAAATCAGTCTCAGCTGCTAAATATTCAATCACTGGAATTCTTTAACTTACCAAAAAACTGCTAGCACTTTAGATACATTCCATATCAACTACCGATTCATGCGGCTGTCGTCCAAACACTGACTCAAGCTATGCCGACCCAAAAATATGACATCAAGCCTGTGCGCAATCAACCGAAGGACGGATTTTAAGTGCAGCTGGATGGACTGAAGCCGTTGGTTTAATGCAAGCATGCGCCCTCAGTGCGGACCTTAAGTGAAATCCCCTGAATTTTTGGCTTTAGCATTGAATTCGCCATTTGACCTTCCTCCCTGAGACATACACCGTTTGATCCGAAGGGCGGGGTTCCCCCGAGGGAAAACGGGGTCAAACCTCCAGCATATGTGTCCCGTTCCGCAGCTCGAACAAAATCATGGAAAATACTTAAGGGGGGAGTTCATTTTACATTCATAAAAGTGACTGTTTCTGTAACCAATTGCAGACTGATAGCATGCAACCTGAGTGGGAGGTGAATATCAGCACGACCCCAAAATTTGGAAACTGGGGGTGGGGTGGGGGTTACTGAATATTTGTTTGAACCAGGACTCCTTTTGGCCCCAGTAAGGACACAGAAAAGAGATTTTACTAAACATGAGGCACATTCTTCAAACTGCACTTTAGAATTTTTACACACAGCTCCATTTAAATGTCTTGCCCTGCTAGACGGCTCCCATTATGAAGCTCAGCATGCTAACAGGCAACTGTGTGTGGACTTTGTCAGGACTGTGGATCACACTGTTATATGAACTGGAGTGCCTTCGACAAGGGAGACGACTGGAGAGAGGTCCTTTTTCCATCTGATTTTATCCGGCCTTAAAGCTGACCCAACCCCACTACCACCAGCACCAGCACCACCCCCCGCCCATGCCCCTCCCCTTAGCCCTCCCACTGCCCCTCCCATACCCCCTCCCTCACCCTCACATAGAAAAGTGGAATCTGCATTCAGCATTGTGTCAAGTCTTTCAGCAGGTCTGTCGGCTGGGCTCCAGGAAAAGGGACTCCTTTTTAAAAAAAAAAAAAAAAAAAAACCCGAAAAATAAACTCTTTAAACAGAGCTGAATGTTATCTTCTCCTGGAGGGCTGCAGCTCACAGCTCTGAGTGTTTAACAGTATCTGGAGGAGAGAGGGAGACACAAGAGTGGGCATGTCAAAAGCTGGGTGCATCTCTGGCACACAACACACTACACACACACACACACACACACACACACACACACACACACACAACCTCTCATACTATTTAGATATGTCAGGTTATCTTGAAGGTAGTGATACCACATCGCACACCAGAGTCCTTTGGGCTCTGGCTACAAGCCCTTTGAGCTTTGCTTATGACGCCTATGAGCCAGCTGTTTGTAGCCATCACAGGACCGGGTGCACCACGGCACTGCGAATACCCGGATAAGATGCGCGTGCACTTGCTTCTCCTCTGTAATTTACTAGCTCAGGAGCTCACAGTCATAGACAGCTGCCTAACCTGTCAGTCAAGCTCAGATATTGGGGGACCCCTGATGCAAAGGTGGCCCCTCCGTGTAACTCTAACAGCGGGGACAGTCACATCCATTTCTACCCTGAGAGGAAGACGTCAGCATTTGGCTCAGTCGTTAAGGCACAGCGCGGCGGCAAGCTCACCTGTCCTGTCCCCTTGTGTCGTCTTGTTGCTGTCGGAGACCGCGCCCTTCTCCTTCTCCTCTAGGAACTTGTTGTAGATCCTCTTGATCTCCTGGTCGTAGTCGGACCACTCGGCCACGATGCGCACGGCTGCCTGCAGCTTAGGCTCTTTGGTCTGCGGGTTATTACACTGTGGGGGGGTGGGGGGGGGTGTGTACAAGACAGTCACGCAGCCTGCTGTCACCAAATTCTCGTGACATTTTCACAGACCACATCTCTCTCAAGGACACAAATGCCAGCATTGCCCATCACGTCTACTGGATGTTTAACAAAGCCTTATAAACCCCTGGCATGTCCAATCAAATGCTTTGCCTGGTACTGTACATATTTCACAGAGATCACTGTGGATCTGAGCTGACGTAGACCATCACTGAATTCTCAGCTTCAGCACAGCCTCAAATAGCAAACCTCTCCCACACACATGCATATGCCTATACCCAGCAGTCCCCTTGCCCCCCCGCCCGCCATACCAGATCGATGGTTTTGGCCTTCTTCTTGGATGTGTCGTCACACCAGGTCTCACACCAGAGCCACTCCTGGGGGAGGGACTTTATGGGCACCTGGTGGATCATGTTGTTGGGCAGATCCTGGAGAAAAGGACAGAAACACCCTGGCATGAAGGGGACAGTCTCTTTAAGAGGACAGAAGCCAAGCTTGAATACTCTCACAACGCTGGTGCTGAGGGCTGACCAGCTCCTCTAACACGTATTTGAGATAGCATCCAACACTAAAGTTATTGGACAGCCTTATCTTTTCACAGATTGGAGAGTGTTTTTCCCCAGGATTCACTGGGGCTTGCAACAGTGTCAGACAAGGCTAACAACACTCCCAGACAAGTGAGTGTGAGCATAAAACCAATCAAGCCCTACCACAAGCTAACTTGTGCAACCTGCCTAGACAGCCTAAACTAAGGGAAACTAAGTAGACACACTACCAGACATCACAATCACCAGATCACAGAATCCAGAACACAGTGGAATCCGAAACAGATCGGTAAAGGTTTTGACAACACTCCACGCAACCCAACGGAAAACAGCACCTGATAAACTTCAACATTTAAAAACCAACTGAACTTCTTACACCTCAGTTTGACATTTGGACAGACCACCTGCGGCATGAAGAAACTCAAACTCTGCAGTTTACAGCCGTCAGGTTCTTGCTTAGTTTAAGCGTCTGCTGGTGCTAGACTGTAAGCTTATATATGAAATGTTAATGACATTTAGAGTGAAGACAGCTGAGAAACTCATTTTGGAAAGTCTCTGAGGATCCTAGTCATCTTTTTTATTTCTAGCGTTGCGCTTTCAGTTTGACACTTTGATGCATGTAATTTACAAATATTGTAGCCACTGTTATCAATGTTCTTTAATGAATTTACATTCTGCAAATAGACACAATATACAGTAGATACATATACCTATGTATTGTAAGCTGATTTTTGGCATTAAATTTGAACAACAAAATTAAGTTCCTCCAATCCTATACATGTTCAACGAATAGCTGAACTCACCTGGTCCAGGTTGGACAGGCTGTTGGGGTCCTGGCTCAGGCCCTGGTACTGCCCCCTCAGCCGGTCTCCAGCTGCTATCTTGCGGAACTTCTTCAGGTCCACCACGTAAAGCGCACTGCCAAGATACACACACACACACACACACACACACACACACACAGTGAGCGAGTGAATGAGTGAGGGGGGCTCTGTGAGTGAGTGAGTGAGTGAATGAATGAGGGGAGGTGTGACGGAGTGCCGTCACTACGGTTGAGTATGTGCTCTGACTGCCATACCAACGAGCCTGGCTCTTTGGCGTCGCGGTCAAAGTTGCATGTTTGGTACCCCGTAGACCCGGGTTCAAGGCCAGGCGGGGTGACTGCTCTCGCCCTTCGCTACAAATGGTGTCAGAAGTGGGATGGCTGGCTGCGAGGCCATCGGAAGCGTGCCTGGTGTGTGAGCCGTATGAGGGACCCCCAGGTTAGGTTGACCCCGGTGTGAAGGACCCCAGAGATGGGTGAAGCACTGGTGAGTGGGGCACCCTGGGATGGGAGAAGTACAGCACGAGAATGCGTGAGGGACGCCATGGTGCGTGAAGCGCATGGGTGCGCTTCCCGAAGGGGAGGGCAGTGTGACGGAGTGCCGTCACTACGGTTGAGTATGCGCTCTGACTGCCATACCAACAAGCCTGGCTCTTTGGCGTCGCGGTCAAAGTTGCATGTTTGGTACCCCGTAGACCCGGGTTCAAGGCCGGGCGGGGTGACGGCTCTCGCCCTTCGCTACAGGAGGTCTGTGAATGAGTGAATGACTGAGGGGAGATCTATAAGTGAGTGCATGACTGAGGGGAGGTCTGTGAGTGGGTGGATGGGTGAGGGGGCTCTGTGAGGCAGGACCCAGCTGAGACACTCACTGCCTCTGCTCCCACATCCCAAACAAGACAGATGTTTAGAATATTTAAGCACACAGCACCCAACACAGCCTCACCTCCCCCCACCTAACTCCAACCACACGCCCAGGCTCTGCTAACTTCACACTACACCGCTGCCTTCCCAGCGAGGTTCACCCCGCGGGGCCCATTACCTGATGTGGTACTTGCGGCCCGCGAGGTGGCTGGCCCAGTACCCCGACTTCCAAAAGCGGTACCCGTCCATCTCCCTGCGGCTGTCGCAGAATGGGGTATAGCCGTAGGGCGCCCCCTCCAGGTCGAAATCGCGTAGTTCCTTCAGGTCTGTGCGGACGATCTGGGGAAGGGGAACACAAAGCGGGTCAAATCTGCTCCCTGGAAAAGTCCAGGGTTTTTTTTTCGTACATGTTGCCCATGCCAGCTTGCTCCTGTTCTTCAACAGCTCATCTTTCATGGACCGGCCCACTTTAAAGCATAAAATCTCAGGCTAAGACTGATGAAATACTACCAGTGCTGTCCTTCTCTCCGTAGCCTAGAGGGGGCAGCAGAGGACTGCTTTTAAACATTCCCTAGGTTTCAACAGTGCGGTTGTTAAAATATTTACTGCTCTCTAAAAAAAGAAATGGTTACACGTCCCATAAAAAGAGTGCCATTCTCACAGGCTGGCTGTCTGACACCCCTGCTGATTGGATGATTAATGGAACTGGTGCTCTGACAGTGTAAGTGATTGGACATAAGCTGGCAGCAGCGTACAGAGGAGAATGCATGTCATATGAATGCAAATGCAAACAACTGAACAGTTAACATGCATTGAAAATTACATTCAAATTTACCTCAAAGGCCGAATCGAAATGACATTAAAAGGGAGAGAGCGAAGGTATGTTCGCTTGTAGCCACATATTAGGCAGTCCCCTAGATTACTACGATCAGAAAATGTCAAACGAAAACCACACTGTCAATTAGGGAGAAAGAACTCCAAAGCTGTTAGAAGCATTCACATAAACAGCCAATCAGCAACGGTGTTGGACATTAACCCAGAGGCAATCTGTGCTCTTTGTCAGATATACCGAACAGACTGCATTTTAACAAAAGATAATTGAATAACAAATCGTGACGCTATGCCACCGCTGCTGGAATTTGGCTGGGACGGACGCAGGCTCTACCTGGTCTGCGTCGACGAAGAGGAACTTGTCCACGGCCAGGGGGAAGAGCACGTCCAGGAAGAGGATCTTGTAGCCCCAGATGATCCTCTGCTTCTCGGTCTGCTGGTGCAGCCAGCGCGGCCACTTGTACTGGACCAGCTCGTACTGGAAGCCGTACTCCGCCGCCATGTAGGGGATGAACTCCTGCGGGGGCCACACCCACGTCAGCAGCCATAGGACAGCTGGGCTCCCCGGAATCCCAAAGTAGGAGGGGCTATCGTGTGTTATTAGTAGCTCACTGGCTGATAGCAAAAAGGGTGGAGCTATCATGTGCTATGAATGGTTTGCTGAATTTTAACCAAAATCAGCAGAGCCATCATGTGTGGTCAGCTATTCACTTTTGTGAAACGGAAGCCGTTTGTCATTTGCTTGGTAAGTATGAGTCAATGATTGATTGAATGCAGTTGCAATAATAGATAACACCATTTGCTTGTTGAAAGAAAATGGGAATTAAATTACTTGCTTTGGTCACCATTACGCTGTCTCCATGGCAATGTGCAAGTACACGTACTTAAATCCACCACAGTGTTTACTCCAGCTTTTTAAAAAAAAAGCTGTTTTTTTTTTTTTCTTAAAATAGCGTTTTTAAAACTCAAACGCATAACAACAACATCCTAACAGTAATTCAAACCTGCAATCTTTTGATCATAAGTACAGTCCCCAACTGCTGCTCCAGACAGTTCAGGAAATTTAACAATGCAATCTTTCTCTCCAGCAGAACCCATTCTCAGCAGGATCCATTTCTGAATAACAGTCTGTTGCTGCTTTAACTGACACGAGCGGGGCTCTTTACCTTGAATGTTGGGGACAGGTAATTCTTCAGAAACCAGAACTTCACGGGTGTTTTTGTGTGCTTCAACACTGACAGCATCATTATCCTACAAATAAACGGGAAAAAATACATCCCTGTGGTAAAGAGTTGATTCAAACTGCAACATACGTAAAATAAGAAAGACATCTGAAATATTTTGTCATGGAAGGAGAGGGAAAAAAGTTCAATGCGATGACTGTCCCTCAGGACTCACCTGAGGAACCTCTCATACAGGTGCCCCGAGGCCACAGAGAAGATGTTGATGACATCATCCTTCTCCTGCTTGGTCTCCTCTGTCTTTGTCCCCCCGGTGAAGCCTCTGCAGAGGCAAGAGGAAGAGAATACACACAACACACTGTGAGAAACTGCACCGACTGGAGAGGGGGCGTGAGTACACACACACACACGCACACACACACACGCACACACACACAGGAGGGGAACAAACACGCCACCTGGTCAGCGACTCCCAGAATCCCGAGTCATTCTCATGGGTGCCGTCGCTAAGCAGCTCCTCGTTCATTTTGTCTGGCTTTTTCTGAACCTGCAGAAGCAAGCAGAGGATGAAGCTAAACGCAGTAGAAGTAACTCCTCACAGGGGTTATCTATGCAAGGACAGACTGAAGCTGAGGGTATGTATGCAGAGCGTTACAAGGACAGACTGAAGCTGGGGGCACAGGGCAGTGAGTATGCAGAGGGTTACAGGACAGACTGAAGCTGAAGGTATGTATGCAGAGCGTTACAAGGACAGACCGAAGCTGAGGACACAGGGCAGTGTGTATGCAGAGCGTTACAGGACAGACTGAAGCTGAAGGTATGTATGCAGAGCGTTACAGGACAGACTGAAGCTGGGGGCACAGGGCAGTGTGTATGCAGAGCGTTACAGGACAGACTGAAGCTGAGGGTATGTATGCAGAGCATTACAAGGACAGACTGAAGCTGAGGGTATGTATGCAGAGCGTTACAAGGACAGACTGAAGCTGGGGGCACAGGGCAGTGTGTATGCAGAGCGTTACAAGAACAGACTGAAGCTGTTTAGACAAGCAGATACAGGGAGACAAAGTGGAGTCCGTTCCCAAACGAAAGGTAAGTTTCCTAGACAGCTTTCTAGCCCAAGTCTCCCAAAAAGAGCCCTTGTCCTTCCACTGCAGGCAGAATCCGCCCCGTAACTGCAGCCTGTTGGTGAGGACAGCCTCTCCCCTGCATGAAAGTTCCCTCTTACTCTTTATGAACTGTAGTATGCCCAGCTGTCCGGACCCATTCTCACAACCTAGTGCTTTTCTAGTCACTTTAACCGGCATTATGGGGGAAGGACAGACTAACATTATTTGTGTGGCTTGAATTTGAGCAGTGGAATGGAGAGATCAGTGCCGTGTCCACACTGAATGAGAAAGCACTCAAAAAAAATCAATGGTCTGACAAGGGTATAGACTGCAGTGGACACGGGCATGAAATACATCAGACGTCAAATGTGGTTGTATAATTACGAAATACCAGGCAGACAGTCACAGACGTCTGCAAATTTAAATAAAATATCACTCTCATTAGACATCAATATTCATGTGAAAATATGAAGGAGCCGAGGGAGGTGGTAATTGAAAACTGGTAATTAGTCTTTGACAGGCCGGTCCGAGGGGCTGGAGCGGGGTGATGTAAATGGAATCTATAAAGGAATTCGATACGCGCCGCCCGCGTGGCCGAGTTTGATGAACGGCGCCTCGGGTCTGAGGGAGACACGCTCGCTGTGACTGCGCACGGCGATTGGTACCTTGACTTTGATGATCTTGCTCTTGAAGTTGTTCAGGACCAGGATGACATCGTCGGCTTCGGTCGGCGAGTCCGTTCCTTCGTGGCTGCAGCGGGGACAAGGAGGCGGAGAAGAGGTCAAATCACAGATGCTCTTTTTCATCACGGCCAGATGTTCTACTCCAGTGTTCCTTCCGTCATTCCTCACTTCCTTATCGTGGGGCGGCAGTGTAGCATAGTGGTTAAGGAGCAGGACTCGTAACCGAAAGGTTGCCGGTTCAATCCCTGCTGGGACACTGCTGCTGTACCCTTGGGCAAGGTACTTAACCCACTATTGCCTCAGTAAATATCCAGCTGTATAACTGGATAACATTGTAAAGAACTGTAACCTATGTAAGTCGCTTTGGATAAAAGTGTCTGCTAAATGAATAATTGTAAATGTAAGTTCCGGTTGGTAACAGGAGGTGCCTTAGGTCAGTTTCTATGCTACCAATAGGTTATATTATAGACCATGCTCCTTTAAGAACATTCATAATGAGCCAGCCAATCTGAGCACGTACAGCTTAAGCAGCGGCAGAGACAGAACCTCCAATGTGAAGCAGAGTGAGCTGAATATCTGGTCCTAATACAGAACATCTATGGCCAAATGCTTGTGGGAATTGTGATATACAGCTGCACTTCCAGATCATTGATAATAACTATTGCGTATGGTAGCATGATGCCAGTTACTGTTTCTATGCTGGATCATTTTTTGTGAGTATGATGCCAATTAATGTTGTTCTTCTGGATGTATGATGTAATTATGCTAATTGAGAATAATCATTAGAGAGAGTTTCCAGGCAGGGCACTTTCTTTCAGCTTGGTTCTAATCCACTATAAATCTGGCTGCTCTGCGCCTGTTGTTGTTGCTGTGACAGGTATTTAAGGTATCTGGGGCAATATGAGCCTTGCAAGTTGCTTTGGAGAGGAGCATCTGGCAAAGAAATTGAATAAAAGTAAATAAAACAGAGTAAAAGGGCCTGTTGGCTGAGCTGGCATTTTCCTGGCACATCTAACAAACCACTCCCCCCCGGGGTTTACTCTCAAATACCCACTGTTTTCAGGAAAACTAAAGCTCCGGTTAGATTCATATTAAATCTAATTGAAGCAAACTGCTGGTCATTCCGCTGAGGACAAAGCGCTACCCGGTGTAAGCCTCTGAACATCACCAAAAGGGAACAGAACTGGCAGGGCACCGGGACATTGGAACAGGTGCATTCTGGGGGATGGTTTGGGGGCAGGGCAGCACTTAGCACCTGTAGATCTTGTAGATGTCGTCTGAGCGGCCCTTGCGCAGTTTGAGGATCCAGGCACCGGGGTTGGCCTTCAGCTGGAAGTAGCCCTGCAGGAGGGAGAGGGGGGGAGCGAGAGAGGAGGAGGTCAGAGAGCGCAGACAGGGGGCGCCACTGAGGGCGGGCGAAGCAGAGGTGGCCTTGGGGTCTCACCAGGTTCGCCATGACGATGGTGTCCACGATGACG
Source organism: Megalops cyprinoides (assembly GCF_013368585.1). Lineage (NCBI taxonomy): Eukaryota > Metazoa > Chordata > Actinopteri > Elopiformes > Megalopidae > Megalops > Megalops cyprinoides. The sequence continues at coordinate 7,916,712 of NC_050602.1, forward strand.
GGGTCGGAGGGGGTGCCCAGGGTGAACTGCAGGCCCCGCGGGGGCTGCCCCGTCGTCACGTCGAAGCAGTGACCCTCCAGGAGCAGGTACTCCAGCTCGTACTCCGCCGCCACAATGCTCTCCACCTAGAGAGAGAGAAAGAGAGAGAGAGAGAGAGAGAGAGAGAGAGCGAGAGAGAGAGAGAGAGTTTCACTGTAAGAGACATATCACTGTAAAATACACTCACAGAAACCACTCAGCACCTGGACAAAGAGAGACAAAGACCACCCCACTACTCACACACACAAGACACTGTGTCAAACTATACTGATTGGACAGGGAATACGAGCACACACACACACACACACACACACACACACACGTACACAGGACACCGTGAGAAACTACACTAACACTAGGAGCGAGAACTAAAGTACACATACACAGAGAGAATGAGAAAGCGCACACACAAGCGAGGGTGAAAGAAGACACGCGTGCACTCTGCCCTTTCTCCTAGGGCACGCACGTACCTCCTCCAGGTAGATGTTGTCCAGGTCGTAGCGGGTCCGCACGGACTCCACCATCCAGCTCTCGGGGGTGTTGAGGTTGAGGGTGAACAGGGGGGAGTGGGGCATGTCCAGGAACTTGGCCACAGGTCCCAGGGCGAAGCTGTTATCCGCCATGAAGGTGATCTCTGGCTCCAGCACGTAGCGGTAGAAGCTAAGGAGAGAGGAAACTCCCTCACGTGACTGTGGCCAACACCATTCTTAGCACTAGCAGCAAGGAGCAAAGCACGAAAGCCAAAGGTCTCCGGTTTGATTCCCAGGTAGAGTGCTGCCATTATACCCTTCAGTAATTTATTTAACTCAATTTGTTCCTGTTAATACCCAACTATATAAAATGGATAATATGTACGTTTATCACGTTGCTATGGCTAAGAGCACCTTTAAAGCAGGTAACATAATGTAAAGCAATGGAAGTAATGTGATTGTATACGGCAATGCTACAGTTTGTTTATGGCCATATTGGAATGTCAGACAGACATCTTTGGCTAAAGGGCAAACTTTAGTACCACTTTTCTCCAAAAGAGAAAATCCACAGTCAACGTTATTAAAACAGATCTTCACATATACATACAGGCGAAAACTTTTTTTTTTTTTGCCATCGAGGCAGAAGCCAACTCATTAAAGTTATGTAATTATATGAAGTCCTATTTCTGCATGGCTTTGACCAGCGGCCCAGCTTTATTGCTCCACTTTTCAATTTAGTTCTCAGTTCTCTCAAGCCAAAAAAAAAAAGGAGAGAGCGCTCGGAGCCAATCTAATTTTGTCAGAAAGAAAGTGCTCCTACATTCATTGCGAAGAGGGGCCGCCTCCATGGAGAGGGCCTTTGAATCGGGCTGGCGACGTCCCCCATCGTGAAACAGAGCCACCGGCATTCCCTCTCTCTCTCCCTCTGTCCCTCTCCCTCTCTCTCTCTCTCCATTTGCTTGACAGCTTTGATTTCTTCCGGCTGGTTTGTTGCGTTTGGCCTTTTTAATTGCCGTGTTTACCAGGCTGGCAGTCAAGCGTGGGATGAGGGGAATTGCCTTGCCCTGGCTGGCCTTGCCAGCGAGGCTGTGAGGCAGATGCACACTCGGTCCTGCACTGCGAGAGCTCTCTCTCTCTCTCTTTCTCCCTCTCTGTTTATGTGGTATCAGTGGCTGCAGGCCTAGCACAGTCCTACACTGTGAAAGCCCCTCACCCCTTCTGCATTCCCAGTGGCTGTATGTGGGCCTAACTCAGACCTGTGGAGTTTTTAAACCACAGAATGAGAGTCCTCAAGTGCTTATCTTTATTCCTTTTGGTCAAGCCAACTGAGGACTAAGCTTTTCACTTGGTGTTCACATTCATGTATTACAGCCCAGGCACCGCAACAGGAAACCAATCGAGTTTCGCCAGCAAAGCCAAGCTGGGCTGGAGCACGGCTTGTTACAGCATGGATGTCAGCGGAAGAGGGGCGTTCCTGGGCATTCTGAGATGCAGCCCTTTCTTCCTGCTGTGTCTGTGTTCGTCTCCTCTCCTCTGAGGCGGGCCCTTACCTTTTCAGAGGCAGGTCGGACAGCTTGGACTGGCAGTTCATAAAGACCCGCAGGTTGACGTTCACCAGCTTCTTCAGGACCTGCCCAGGGAGACAGAGAGAGAAACATTCTCTTCAACATAACCAGACTCTGATGCCAGCACTAAATCAAAGATACCTGCAATTACAGCGCTTATTACACACAGATCCGGTCTCCAATTACAGTGCAGACCCCGCCTCTATTTACAGTGACAGAATCATACTGACCCCGCTTCTAATTACAGCACTGACCCCGCCTCCAATTACAGCACCCACTCGCACTGACCTAGCCTTCAGTTACAGCACTCACCCCGCCTCCTATGACAGCACTGCCACATTCTCACAGGTACAGAAAAAGGGAGGCCGGGAAGACAGAAGTACCGCCGCACTCACCAGAAGGAGGGGGGCCAGCTTCTGGGCGTCCCGGGTCACGGGGTCCACCACGGCCACCACGTCGAAGTACACCTCGCCCTCAGTGGGCCTGATCTTCACGGCGCTGTGGGAGAGGGGACAGGACTCACGGTTACCCACAGACACCGGGGCTACCCGTTTGGGACATAACACATCACATTAAAAAACACTGGGCGTGATAATTGATCATAAATTATGTTGGAAACCACATATAAATAAGGTAAAGACAAAAATGTCCAAAGTGGTAAACAAATATATAACTGAGGTATGATCATTATTGCGTGTGAAACGTTCTGAACTCTTGTTTTTGCCTCTATTTGTTTTGTCTTTGTATAGACTAAACTTAGTAGTGAAAGGGCTGCCTATCAGAATATGTTATGTAAAAAGGGTAAGCGTAATAAGCTAAAGCTTCAGCCTACACCTTTTCGTTCAATATTCTTTGTTTTACTCTTAATTTAATGGCTTATTGTTATTTATTTCTATGTGCATTCATTTTGGAGAATTGTTATTAAGGACCGAGATAAATTATTACTACTACTACTTCTACTTCCTGTCAAAGTGAGTTAAAATCATTCCCTCATTCTCCAGGGCTGCTTATGCCATGATGACAATGGGAGCGAGGAAACCTGGAAACGCAATACAGTTCACTTCCCCAGTCAACTGAACTGAAATGGAATTGACCCCAGCTCTTTTCAGGAAATCATCTGTTAACATGTACCTGCAAAGGAGGCGTAGCGAATGAGAAATTGCAAGTACTTGAGCAACACTACAAAGGACACTATGGGTCAGTCTGTGATCTCCACTTGTGCATACCTGGGTTGCTCTCTGAGATGAAACCCAGAGAAAGCGCTTGGATGGGTTTACCAAACTTTTATGTATCAGCCTAGTGAGGCCTGCTTTGTGTGTAAAGCTAAGCACCACTTAGGAATATGTATTAAATAAGTGTGAGGTGAACTACTGATTGTTCTTCAGAGAAAGGTCCTGTAGGTCTGTGGTTGTCTGGTGCGGGTGTGACTCTTGGCCACTAGAGGGCGCACCTGTATCTGTCCTCGAAGAAGGCGTACTCGATCCTGGCTTCCCCCTTGGGCTGAGAGGACAGCAGAGCGTCGACCTTCATCACCAGATCGCTGGCCCTGTGGTAACATGAAAAATACATACAATCAAGGAGAGTCCAGACGGAGCCCCTGGTTTCTGCATCACGAGAGGGTCCAGTGGGGACACCGCGGCAGTAATCGGCATGCATCACACTCTGCTGGCGTGACAGCACTTTAACTGCATGCAGAGTTTACCGTGAGGCTAATTAGCATGTCATTTACCAGGGCTCCAAGCCCACTCTTCCAGAAACGGCACACGGAATGCAAAATTAATAAAGGCCCTTTTTTTAAAAAAAAAAAAAAAGAGACTGACAGACTTCATTAAATCTGCGTAATTACTGCAGAGTATGCTTCGAGAGAGCTCGCTGGACTTCTCCAGCCTTCACGAAAATCAGATTTCTCTGTGCTCTAATTAACAGCCCTTTTTGCACCTTTTCACTGGCGATTGCCCCGGAGAATAGATGCAGAATCTCCCAGAATGCCCAGCACCCGACCCTGCAGTGAGTGCTGCTCCACATATCACATCTGCGATTCCTATTGTGTAAATGTCCAGGCACACCCCTCCTCCAAAAATTTACTGAACCGAAGTTATGAATATAGTTAGAGCCTTACTCCCTCTTAATAACCGATGTAATTGCTACTTTATTTAGAGTAAGGGGTTCATATATGTGTCCTTTGGTCAAAGTGTCCGTTTCCCGCTAGTAATCACACTTCCAGAGCACACCCTGGTGTTGCTCCTTGGGAGCGCAGAGTCATTTATAGCCTTGTGTATTGCTGTTGTAGCAGACTCATGGTGTGCCTAGCTCCATCAGGAGGGGAAATGTTGCCCCCTGGAGTCTGTTGCAGGAAGAGAACATGACTTGGAAGGCGGCATTGAGCACCCTACCGGTCTTCCTCCACACCCAGCTGCTGGACCTTGCTCCGGATTCGCTCGCCAGACGTCTTTAGGATGATGCTCTCCAGAAGCAGGAAGTCATCCTGGTTGAAGACCTCCCCTTCCTCCAGTGGACCAATGATCTGCAAGGATGAAGGGCAACACAGTTTGTATGGGGAAAGCTGGTTTCCAAGTTACAATAGTTGCTGGAGTTCATGTTAACATTCTGAGCTGTGTCTGACTGACATGTGTCTGTCTAAGGCATGTCTTCCTGAGTTCTGCCTGTCTGTCTGTCTGTCTGCATATCTTCCTGACTTCTGCCTGTCTGTCTGATTACATACATAGCTGACTTCTGCCTATCTGTCTGATTACATATCTTCCTTAGGTCTGTCTGTCTGTCTGCATATCTTCCTGAGTTCTGCCTGTCTGTCTGATTACATATCTTCCTTAGGTCTGTCTGTCTGTCTGCATTTCTTCCTGAGTTCTGCCTGTCTGTCTGATTACATATCTTCCTTAGGTCTGTCTGTCTGTCTGCATTTCTTCCTGAGTTCTGCCTGTCTGTCTGTCTGACCGCACGTCTTCCTGCAGTCTGTCCATCCGTCTGTCCGGAGGCCGCTCACCCGGCCGTTGCTGATGACCGCCCTCTGGCCCTTCTTCAGCTTCAGCACGTCGCGGCAGAAGGCGGCGTGGGAGAGCAGGAAGTCCACCTTGGGGGAATCGTACGCGCTCTTGAACAGCGGGACGTCCATGCCCTGGGAGAATCGGTCCAAGAGCAGAACGGGTCATGACAAAGACAGCGAACAGAGGAGCCAACAAAGCAGCAGGGCTACAGAGGCATCGCTGCCCGAAGACGCTCACCCCGACGGCGAATTCAGCGATGTCGGCCCCCGAGGCCAGGGCCCGGGCCGTCTCCTCCTTGGCCATTTTGGTGATGAAGTTCTTGGCGTTGTTGGCAGTCTGGGTCTGCATGGCCGACCAGATGGCACGCGCGATGCGGCTGGTGTCGTTCGAGGGGGCCTCGCTCGGATTGTTGATCATGCCAAGGCGGACATTATTACTGGTTTTCTGCATGAGAGGAAAAACAGAACCAGCAAAGTTTTTTTTTTCACATCTTGACAGCATCTCCTACACAGACAGACACCATAAAAGCTCATGTTGTACACAGCTGTATGTGGATCCATTCTATTTGCCAATGTTGTTCTTATTATTAGCGTGACAAGTATAGCATAATTGATACAATAAAGGCTAGAGTAATAGTTCAGCAAAAGAGAAGATGCCATTCAGCTGAGATGAATGCATTATGGATAGGAAGAAATGCACTAATGACCGTTTAATGTTCGTGCGGAAATTCCTTCATACCATGTGTCTTATTGAGTCATACAGCAGCTGTCGCCCAGACGGATGGTCGAAATCTCCCACGACCCAGAACGTCACGGGACGGATGTAGCTGTCATCTGTTAATTAGGGGAGCAGAGGGGGACAAGGATCAGGGCGGGGCCTCAGGGGCAGAGACCCGGAGCGCTCGACCGCGCCAAAAACTCCATGCAATTGAGATGGATGAGTCACACGACAGAGGGGGCTGCTGCCGCCCCCCCCGCCAAAACCCACCCCGGGAGGGAGGGGTGGGCGAGGAGGAGTCCCAAATGTGTCGGAGCCAAGGCAGACGAGCATCTGTGTGCTAACGGAGACCAGCAAGCTGTTCTCATGATTCACACACTTCATATTCGCCAGGGAATTCTGTCTGGCCGCCGAAGCACGCTGAGAAACATGCTACGGTAGTTAGGATACGATTACCGAAACACTGAGAACATGTACTGCACGTTCTGCCACCGGCCAGGGCTGTTTTTGTATGTTCGTATTTATCCGTCAACGTGTGAAGGGTGACAGACCTCATCTGTCGGCCTGTTTTGCCGATAAAAACATGACGGTGGACAGTGACCGAGGCCCACTGGCTCCAGTGTAGGCACTAAAGTTCCCCTTCTGGCACCCAGACAGACAGAGAGACAGACAGACAGACACACACACACACACAGTTAACACACACTGTTAACAGAGACAAGCTGTCACGCATGTTGAGGGAAATGCGGAGGGGGAGGACAGAGCTGACAGATGAGAGCAGAGGAGCAGGCAGAGAATTACCAATGCTGTCCCTGGTGGCCATTCCTGGAACAGCGCCGGAGAGGACACGACAGGAGGAAATGAACGTTTGTAGAGGGAGGGAAAAAAGGAAATATTAAATCACAAAGCTAAGGGAAAGAAGATTAAAGAGAGAATCAGGAAAAAATAAGACCCTCAGCCCTTCATTATCCCAGTGCTGGGAATGACAGGCAGAATGGTTTCCACACCACAGTGAACACTGGATCTCTCTCCAGTCTGCTTCAGTCTGACTGAGCTGCTAACAGAAGGCTGCTCTTATTTGACATTCCTCTTGTCACTCTGCTTTATATTCTGTGAAAAAACAAGTTGGAGGTTTGTTTGTGCTAATAAAAAGTGAGGCTGTTTAGTCCAAACATTTTTGTTACTGTACACCCCCACGGCAGTTTCAATTAACTTAATTAGCTGATCAATTAGTAGTACTAGGTCCAAGCGGGCAACTTATTACCTTTAACCCCAGAAGTTGAATACCAGTCAAACTGACATTTTAAAGGGTTTGAAATAAATGGAAACAAGTTACAGTACCCCCTCTACCTGTATCCTTCTTTTAGACCAAACACAACCTACAACCCATACTTGTAAGATATTTGTACTGCCTTACACTTGTTAAGATATGCCAAATACAGATCACTATATAAATAACAGCTCCATTAAATCACATTAACTGAGAGCTAACCTGGACTGAAAACCGCAAAACATAGCAGATTCCAGGACCAGGGAAACAGGAAGCTCTGTTACACAAAGTGATGAAACTGAAGCTTCATGAACCCCTCAATGCCAGAAGCCTCCATGTACAGTACGCACCAATAAAAATACTGTCTGCCGTGGCAAAACACTGTAATTGGTTCAAGTTGATGAGCCATGGATCAGCTAGCATAGACAGATAGCCACTCTGACCTTCATGAAGCCTCACTCTCCCAGGGCTGTGTTTCCAGGTATAATGCCTTACAAAGGATCTCAGAGAATTTGACTTTACTGTGCTAATTTTACTTCATTTGTTTACAGAAGAGCGCAGTGTACGTTATGTACCTTATTCCTTAAAGAGGAATCTAACTTCATATGCATGTGAAAATTGAGTGCTAAAATCTGCATCAGGGGCTCTCACAGGTTTAATTACAGAATACAGGCAGCGGAGGAGCCATCCTAAAAGGGGGAAAAAAATGGGAAAATTTGAAACTCGCACTTCAGTTAAATATTCACACGTTTTTTTCACGCGCGACATTTATCAGAGCGCGCCTCCCTTTCGACTCCCCTGTCGTGCACGACAGGGGGCGCCACAAACCTTTTGCGGCACTACGGGGGGGGTGGGGGGGGGGGGGTGGATGTTTGAGGACGGCTCCCGTTTTCCCTGCGATAAACTTGGCTGGGCTGTTCGCTCGGTGTGACTTCCTAAGTGTGCCGAGTCTGAACACATCATTACCGCCGTATATCGCCTGCAGCTGCGCGGGGATTAGAGGAATCAGGGATCATCCGCTTTCGCGTAAGCAGCAGTAAATAACGCCCGCCACTGCCGAGCGCCAGAGATTTCGCGGGTGTTAGCAATGGCGGCGCTGCTACCTTTCTTTGTCATGTAGTTCATGCTGTTGGCGACGGCTGTGCTCTTCTCTTTGCTGTCCAGGAAGAGGAAGCGGGCGTAGTCGTCGACGAAGTGATTGCCTGAGAGGAGAAAGGGGAGGGATCGTTAAGGGGACTGGCAAATCAGTATTCGCTAAAATCGTCTTCCACAGCTAGATGCTTTCCCTTATAAATATGCAAAACTAAGCAATTAATGAAAGTACGGTGATCCAAGTCTAACACTGTAAATAATGTATCAGCACTGATATCAGCTTTCAGTCTGGCCAGGATCAATACTGCAGAGGCTTTTTATGTCAAGAGCAGATCTCTAGCCACAGATATATGATGAAAAGGTAGCACAACAAAGTAAAAATGTGACATTTTTCCAATTACTGTTCAAGTGTAGAATGCTCTAATCAGCGTTGGAGACCAAGGTCAAAGATCTAACCACTGCCAAAATGAGGAACTCTAGGGGAAAAGATGGCGAATTTCCTGAGGTTTCTGAAAATGGCATACATTTCAGGGATGGAAACAGCCCTCCCAATGCACAACACTTTGAGCCGTTCCGGGTCTTACTGAAAGCAGGCGAGTTTCTATGTCTGTATTCACAGATGCTGATTTTCTTTTTCTGCACTTTTTTTCCCCTCCCTCTGCAATGAAGTTAGTCCAGTTCAATCACCACTTACGTTTGCATTTTTGCGTACATTAAGTACAACAGAATTTTAAACAGCAATTTGAGCTCAGTTACAGGCTTAGTTCAGAAGAAAATAAAATGTTCGCTTTGCTGTGTTTTCCGAGAGAAACTGATGTAATGAGCCTTGAATATTATTCAGTGCTGGTGATCGTTCTCCCTCCTTGTAAATGAAGTGGTTTACATAACAAGACAGCCTGCATTTAGAATCAAGTCAACAGCGCGAGAGTCTCGCATTCTCTGGAGCCCGCTCTGTTACAAAGCACTTTTATATTTGTGTCATAAACACGCTTTTCATAATGAAATGCAATCTTTCCCGATGAGAGAGAGGGGTAATTTGTGGGGAAAGGGTGTGGGGAGGGGGGGGGGGGGGGGGGTGATGTAATGACTTTCGTGCCAAAGTGTGCTAAGATGGATGTAACGCGAGGGAAATTTCATTAGTAAAAATTTCATGCAGTTTTCATTCAGTAAAAATGTTCCGGGAACAAGGTGCTGCCAGAGCGGGCCGTGCCAGGCCTGACACTCACTTGTGCTGGACAGGTCCAGGTATTGTCTGCTGGTGGCCAGGATGCGGGAGTTGATTCGGGGCACCACGTTGGGCTGGTTCATGATGAAGTCCACCACGTCCTGGTCGCTGGTCAGCTCACCCTGGGCATGGGGACAGGAGACTCGGTCAGGCCATCCTGACGAGGTGGTGCACCCCAAGACAAGAGGACTCTGCATACAGACATGCTAATGGGGACAGCCTGGGGTCTGTGTGCCTGTAAACTAATGACATTCTCTGTGTCTGAGTTGCAAGTTTACATATATGTGTGTGTGTGTGTGTACGTGTGTGTTGACAGACACTCTCCTCTCTCCTCAGTGCACATGTTGGAGGGCGTCTGCAACCTGCTCAGAGAAACACCCTTCACCCGCAACATCCTCAAGCTCAGGATGTGTGCTTGTATATATGCAGAGGGGCAACTTGAGCCCATTTTATGACTTGTTTGTAGCCCAGCCCCTGCTGGTCGTGATGATTCAATTTCCTGCTGTATTTTCGTGGCATTTTCAGACAGCCCCCCTGCAGGGAAAGTCATTGCTGCTGCTCTTGGTGAGGGGTGTGGGAAACAGGGTCAGAACTCACCAGGTAGACAGCGCGCTGGAAGAAGCTGGTGGTGTCCAGGATCTTGTGCATGGTGACGGTCTCCAGCTCGTCCGGGTCCAGCTGCTCCTTCTGGTACGGCATGCCGTTGTACAGCACCACGGGCAGAGGCCCCACCCCGGTCTGCTCGTAGTAAGCCCTCCCCTCCTGAGAGGGCGCCAGAGAGCACAGTTTGAACAGTGATCCTCAGAGACCTATATGACCATATATGACCTTTGCTGAAAGCAAACCTCTTTTTTCAGCAATTCACACATGGAAGTTAAACAGCTGAAGAGAAAATGACCTTATGTGATAATAGTTTCAAGCGAAACCCAAACCGAATATATACGCGTACTGGTGGGTAAAGAAATGAATGAATAAATAACACATTTGTTTCTTAAATGAATGGTACACCAACCGAGAAAGGTGCAGTGACTGTCAAAGTGAAAGGCAAAACAGCGCCCTTCCCATAATAAACTAAAGTGCGGCATCAGCAGTACTGCCCGGTCCAAAAAGCCAGCCTCATCAAAGACATCTGAACAAAAGACATACTTCAAGCTAGTCTCTGCACTGGCGTGTGTTGTACAGTCAGCAATGGTAAAAATAATCCTCTAAATAAGGATGATTTAGAGAAGTCATCCAAATTAAACCCGGCACACATGTGGAATGAAGCAATACCTCTCGCATTCGCAGAATTATTTAGGCTTAGGGTTGGGTTTGGGATTTGGGATGGCACATCTGGAGGCCTAGACATGGAACAGACTGTCTTTGTGGACAGGCCCCTCCAGGCAGATTTGCGACTAGCTACGGGAAAGAAGGAGGTCCTCCGCTCACCTTCCTGTTTTTGTCGTAGGCCGAGTCAGATCCCAGAATGCTGCTGACTTCCACGTAAGGGTACCTCTTCTCCAGGACGCCCACCACGTGCTCCACCTTCAGCTTGCCCCCGCTCGGGACCCTGTTGAACATCTGCAGGCACGCAAAAAAGGAAACTGTCGAGACCTCCGAGATGCAATGTCATAAGCCGTGCCTCTTCCGTCTGCAGACTGTGGACCTTCAGCCTAAAGAGCCAATCGGGCCAAAAAAGGCAGGGGGCGGCAAAGGGTAAAGGTCACTGGCTGCAAGAAGATAGGCGTGACCCTCCACTTCTCACTCTGGTGCAACATGCCTCGCAGTTCGGAGCAGCCTGTCCAAACGGACTCTTGCTCTTGTTGGCCTCGGCCCAGGGATGTGCGGCCAGCTTTACCCACTGTGGGACGATTTTGGGGGTCACTGGGCCACTTACCGAAATGATGCCATCGAAGGCGTGCTGGTTGTCCACCTCATCGGCCATGTAGTTGAAAGCGCGCAGCAGGGCCACGCCGGCGTCGTCTTTCCCGTCCACGTCCTCGGCGTCGGAGACGACAAACACCACGCCGATCCTGCCGGCACAAACGGACCGGCGTTTACACAAGGGAACGCGTGAGCGACCGCTCAGGGCACGGGGAACGCGTGAGCGACCGCTCAGGGCACGGGGAACGCGTGAGCGACCGCTCAGGGCACGGGGAACGCATTCACAATGAATCATAGTTACTTCTGTTAGACGGGACTTGGAACAAGATCTGAGCATTTGGTCTCTCGTGGAAAGAACAGTTGGAAGCTGTAGATGTTGCTAGGAATGACAAATTTTATCTCCAAAACACAGTTTATCTTCCTCGGAAAGTGAAAAGAAAAATTGCCGGTGACTCATCAAAAGCAGGGCTACCTCGTCTGTTCTGCCCGTCTGAGTGAGACGCTGTTAAGTCATACAACAGAGGAACAGCAATCACTCACGACTGAATGATGCTGCTCCTCCAACAGCCACAAAGTGCTTTAGTAGCCTTACTGTGAGGGAAAGTGCAACAGGTGATGCACGGCAGGTGATTTGCAACAGGCTATGGATGTGCAACAGGTGACGGCCACAAGCGACGAGTGACAGGTGATGGACGTGAGAGACGTCACAGATGTGCGAAGGGTGACAGCAGCGTGACGGGGACGGTGCAACGGGCAACGCGTGGCAGGTTGGAAGGTGCGTCGGGCTCACCTGAGCGGAATGTTGTTGCTGAAGAACATCTCTGCCACACTCAGCAGCTCTGCAGTGTTCTCATGGGTGGGGTCCACGATGACCACCTGAAACACAGTCATTACACTGACTAATGCACTGCACTCTGATACAGGCCTACATGAACACAGTCACTCCACTGGCTATTCAACTGCACTCTGATACAGGCCTACATGAACACAGTCACTCCACTGGCTATTCAACTGCACTCTGATACAGGCCTACATGAACACAGTCACTCCACTGGCTATTCAACTGCACTCTGATACAGGCCTACATGAACACAGTCACTCCACTGGCTATTCAACTGCACTCTGATACAGGCCTCCATGAACACAGTCACTCCACTCTGATACAGGCCTACATGAACACAGTCACTCCACTCTGATACAGGCCTACATGAACACAATTACTCCACTGGCTATTTGACTGTACTTTGATACAGGTGTAAATGAACTGAAAAAGTGGCAAAAAAAACCCCAGAAAATGTGACCACATAATTTGCCATTTCTGCAGAACCAAATTTTCCCTTCAAAACTGGAAGACCAGGGTCCCCAACAATAATCGTGCTGCTCACCTTTACTATCAGTTATGGATAATTCTGAACACAGCTCAATCTCAACAAAGATTACACGAATACAACCTAATATATTAAATGGTTAAAAAGGCTTGCAGGCTACCTACAGAGGTATAATAAGACCGAAGCAGTCACACATAGAATAATGAGGCGATAAACCAGAGCGATATTTAACACCCAGCACCGCGAAGCTGCTGAGCGTGCAGCAGTTTCACACTCCTATAGCTGTGCGGCATCACGCAGAGATCTGCACGACTGCAAATCTCCACAGGCACATTAAAAAGCCAGCGAAGTGTACAAGGCGTCCAGCTTGTCAAACCACATGGGTGCGTGTTCGGTTCCCAGAAGAGACACACTGTACTGTACCCTTGAGTCGAGCAGTTAAACTGAAACGCTCCGAGCAAAAGCCCATCTGTATAACTGAATAAAAGTGTGTAAAGGCAGTAGATAATTATATTGAGCAATAACATAACAATAAACCACGTCCATTATATTAGATTGACTGAGTAGAGGGACTTGCACAGCTTACATATCGACCATTTACACAGGTAAATATTTACTGAAGAACTGGTTAAGGACTATGCTCAATGGTATAATGGCAGTGCTCCACCTAGGAATGGAGTTGGCAACCTCAGGGTACTCACAAAGTTGTGGAAGTTCTTGCGGATCTGGCGGATGACGCCCGGGAAGGTGGGGCGCAGCAGCTCCTGCACGTTGGAGGGCCAGGAGGCGTAGCGGCCGTCCGTCTCCAGGTTGTTGATCCACTTGGGGAAGAGGGGGAGGCGGGGGGGGGGGGGGGGGGGGGGGGGGGGAGTCAATCAGCCGTGTTACCCACGGAAACAAGCAACCCCCCGTTACCCACAGTGACCAGAATCTACCCCTCCCCGCCCCACCTGCACTTGGCTCAGGTGCTGTAGGTGCTTGTGTTCGTCAGGACTGGTGCGGAGACAGCCTGACTTCCCACGCCCACAAACCCCAGCTATTCGCACAAGCCAATCAGGACAGTGTCTGTCTACGGCATACGCCAGCAGGAACTGCGGTCTCTGTCATCCATCGCCGACTCCAGCCGAATTACACAGGCAGGCAACCAATTTAAAAACGCGCTTGCTAAAAGGTGCGCGCTACTTTGGAAATCACTCCCATGGATACGGATACAGAGTAACAACAAAGAAATAGAGGGCTTATGACAGAACAGAGTCCAGGATTAAAGAAGGTCACACTGTCAATAATGTTCCATTTCCCCGAGCTGCTTCCTCCAATATCACTCCCTGAATACAAAAACGTAGCCTCTGCTCCTTCATTTTGGGCGAGATAATTATTATTATTCAATCATTTGCCAGGCACTCTTATCAATGTATAAAACTCATGGCAACATGCAAATAGTTCATATCATAAAGGCTGCAAGAACAAGGGAATGGGTAGAGAGGAGATAGTAAGACTGATAAAGCACTGAGATAAAAAAAAAAAAATAGTGGCAAGATAAGCACAAAGCCAGCCTGATACTAGTGTGTATATGTGTATGTACAGAGATTAAGATGACAAGGAAAACCCTCCCCAATTTCATATAAAAGAAAGTGCCTGACTAAGAACGATAAGAACTTTCACAGGGTAACTGTAGAGCGACATGAAAGCTTTATAAACTTCCCACCAGCATATAACACATGTGCATATACACACGCAGTTCAACACCAGGCTAGTCCCAGCCTCTCTGAGGGAAGCAATCAGAGGTAGACAGAGCCACTTCCAGGTGCTCTGAATGAGCCAATCGCAGACAGACAGAGCTACCTGCACCCTGTGTGTGAGTGTTTAAAGGCAAAGGGAGGAGATGAGATAGAGTCTCAGCCCCTGCGTGTGAGGTAGCGGGAGGGCAGAGAGCGGGGCTCACGTTGATGGCGGGGCTGCGGATGTCTACGGCGTAGTCCGAGTCGGACGGCTGCACGTTGAGCTTGAGGATGTCGTGGATGAAGGGCGTCTCGATGAGCAGGCTGCGGAGGCCCTCCATCACCCGCGCCTCGTTCCTCAGGATGTCGAACACGCTGAGGGGAGAGGGGAGAAGTCAACGCGCACGCGTACACACATACACAAACGCACACACATGTACACAATTACACAGTCACACACACACACAACCATGTGCACATACACTATATGGACCATTACATTGTAATGACATTGTATTCAAATACATATTCTTTAGTATGGAGTCGGTCCCCCTTTTGCAGCTACAACAGCTTCCACTCTTCTTGGAAGGCTTTCCACAAGATTTTGGAGTGTTTCTGTGGGAATTTGTGTCCATTCATTCTGTAGAGCATTTATGAGGTCAGGCACTGATGTTGGACGAGAAGGCCTGGCTCGCAATCTCCGTTCATCCCAAAGGTGCTCGATGGGGTTGAGGTCAGGGCTCTGTGCGGGCCAGTCAAGTTCTTCCACACCGAACTCATCAAACCATATCTTTATAGTCCTTGCTTTGTGCACTGGGGCACAGTCATGTTGGAATAGAAAAGGGCCTTCCCCAAACTGTTGCCACAAAGTTGGAAGCATAGTATTGTCCAAAATGTCTTAATATGCTGAAGCATTAAGACTGCCCTTCACTGGAGATAAGGGGCCTAGCCCAAACCCTGAAAAACAGGTGTGGCCAAATACTTTTGTCCATATAGTGTATATACGCACAGGCACACACATCATATATATACACGTACACGCACATGTGCAGACACACAGACACAGACATTCATAAACATACACACGCGTGCGCACACACACACACACACAAAATATAAAAGCCTTTCTCTTTCCGGTGCTGACCTAAAGATATCCTGTACGTCCAGGTCGACATGCAGTCCGTTGATGAAGAGGGCCGAGTCTCCTGGCTGCAGGCCCAAAGTCCCCTTGAAGAACTAAGAGAGGGAGACCATGCAGGTAAACCATTATGCATACGGCAACATATACACCACAATCACAGACATCCCCTATACACTGCAATCACGGAGATCACCACCCGCACACAACAATCACTGATATCACTGGCCCTACAGAGCAATTACTGGCATCAATGCTCATACTCCACAATCACCAAACAGTGTCAGATTGATGCTTATTACCCCCCGCAAAGCATAAAAAGACTGGTCTCCATCTACATGCAAGCACAAGTTTAGCCCGCCGCCATCTAGACGATTACTCTCAATAACAGTGAACCGCAATGCTGCAAACCTCACGAGTTTCATCTACTCTTTTCAGACAAGAAAAAAGGAACTGATCTTCCAGTTGTTAAACGTTTCGTGATAGAACACCCATTTGTATTTCTTTTTATGTATAAGAGGTCATTTCAGAAAAATCAAATGATCTGACACAATAAATCTAATCTACCACGATTTCCATAGCCTATGAGCATGTAGACCTAGGCAACCATTATAATATAAAATAAAAATTACCATTACCAAGGAGCTATATGTAAACAGCATACGAAAAGCAAGCCGGAAAGGTCTATGATTCATACATACTCCAAGACTCTATTTGAATATACTTCCCTACTTATTTTCTCATTTATCAGTCTGTTCCAATATCGCCACGTTGCACCGAGGTGAACCTTCCCAAAACGAGAAAGAAAGAATAAAAAAAAAAAAACACTCAATTTGTCATGTGTCGGGTCACGCAATTACGGCGCGAAATGAAAAACGGACACATTGCCACGTTCTCATTTAGGCGCGGCGAAATTACTCCAATCAATAACCAGCAACAACAAGCGCGATGACGACAGAAACACAAAATGAATCGCAAACACCATAATTACGCCATTAGGCTTCCCCGGCAAACAAAGCTAATGCGTGCTCGCGCGATTTCTAATGAAGGGCGGGGAGGGAGGTGGGGGTGAAAAACATAAATAAATAAGAGAAAAGCAAACACAATGGAGTGTGATCACTCATTTCGCTAATGCCTCACGGCGAAACGTTTCTTTTCGGGAACAAATTTCCTTTTCAGCGCTGATGTTGTTCACAATTTGCGAAAAGAGGGGGGAAAAAAAAGTTATTACGTATTTCTCAGGTTGAATTATTTCCCGTGCCTGCCGAACTGACATTTGCCTTTTACTTTGTGCAAATTGGCACTGCTCGGTATTACGACAAAGACTACTCCAGAGACTACCGGGAGTTGAGCCCTGTGTCGATGTGTGAGCCGGTAGCACTTCTGGAAACTGTGCCTGCAAGTCAATCAGAGGCTTAGCTAACACCTACTTTCTGGTTTTCCTCAATCTCCTTCCGAATCTCCGAGTTCACCACAGTCCTTGTTATGGACCTAAAGAAAAAGAAAAAAGTTGGGTGTGGGGGGGGGGGGGGGGGGGTGGTCGGGGATCTGTCAATCAAATGGCCTCCACAGAAAATAAACAAATACATGAAGTTTGACCACAGGTGAGAGCACACATTACTAACAAACATGAGTTGAAGATAATATTGGCTTTGTCTGTGAATTTCGCAGTCATATTTTAAATTTATAACATAGCTGGTGATGTGAACACTAGACACTATCGCGCTACAATTGTACTTCACTGAGAGGTTTTTTTTCCAGTTGGTGGAGCTACCATCTGGGCACATGTGACCTGCAACCTTCTCTTCAGAGGATGAACATATTAACATTACAGCAGTGACTCACACAGCATGCATGCTTGAGAAGGGACTCTGTGTTCCTTTAAGAGACAGACTTGACGCAATTCTCAGGGTGCTGGTTTTCTCCCTTGGCCAGAAGCAGCTGAAGTATTGTAACATCCCCTGGAGTTCTGACAGGCCATTTTTCACACAGTGTTAATTAAACTCTAAGTTTTTTTTTTTTATCACCACCGTTTTGCAATTAGATTCCTCTCCGAACCACTAGCTCACAACGTAGAAAGGTTTAGTTTTCACATTGCTTTCAGCTGGTCCCCCCCCCCTTTTCCTGGAGTTGTGGTGCGTGGGAAAGGCACAGACTCGTCTGGTTGGGTGGAGGGAGGGCGGGGCTGTACCTGGCCTTGGTAGGGAAGTTCTGGCTCAGGTCCCTCATGACCGTGAGGGCGTCTACCGAAGGGGCGGCCAGGATGCGCGCGGCAGTCTGGAAGCTCAGGTCTGAGGGGAGGGGGCAGGGCACAGACGCAGAGTCAGACAGGGACTCACAGTAACCAACAGAGAGACAGAGACACAATCAGAGACACAGGATTAAAGACACAAAGACTCAAGACTATCGGAGACAGTGAGAGAGAGGCAAAAGACTCACAGAGACACCATCCAAGAGAATCACAAAGACAAAGACTCACAGAGACACAATGAGACACCGAGTCAGAGACACACTCAGAGAGTAGTCACAGAGACATACTCAGAAACACAATCACAGGGACACAAAGACCCATAGAAACATCATCAGACACAGAATCAGAAAGATAGAGAGTTACACAGTCACGCGGGCAGCACAGCCAGCGTGAGCTGCTAGAGAAATTAACCTCATTAAAGTCCACCTCACGCGCACCACTGAAATAAGAAAATGAATAACCCTAATTACTTAGCAATAAATGTTGCGCTCACTGAGCCCCCTGATAAACCGTGCCAGTTCCTCACTCTGCAAACATCGCCAAGGATAATTAAGAGCGGGGGAACAGTCCCTGGGCACTGTCAATTCCCAGCAATGTAGGCGCATCGGAGTCGTGAGTGAGCAACCAGTCCTCTGGATGCGCCAAAATGGCAGACTACCCTGCAGTTGCGTAAAAGGCCCATGGGTACCGCCATGACTGTTACCCACAGAGGATGCCAGGGAGAGATGCACACCGCTCTATCCAAGGCACAGGTCTCTGTAGTAAGGCTGGAGGGGACTTTGAGGAAGCTTGCAGACCCACCTTGCATCTGCCACACCTTGAGCGGAGCCATCTCATTGGTGCTCTCCACCAGGTGTTTCCGCAGCTCTTTGAGCTGCTCCTTCAGCTCCGGGTACAGGGTCCTGGGAGAGAAAGATAGAGTTTAATGTGGCAGACCGCTCCTTAAGCTCCTAGTACAGGGTCCTGGGAGAGAAAGATAGAACGTAATGTGGCAGAGAGTGACAGAAAAAGGGGAGAGAGTGCCAGAGATAAAGAGGGAAGGCAGAAGGAAAATGACAGAGATAAAGAACGGAGAGAGACAGGGACAGAGAAAGAGTTAGAGAGAATGAGACAGTCAGTCAGTTACAGGGACGCAACCTCCTCAGGAGTGAATTCACAGGAAAATCTCATGATTATATTCCTGTGTTACTCTGCAATACGGTTTGGCAGTTCCCACCCATTATTCATTCTCCAGGTCAGGTGAAAAGACGATAGCTTCAAGTTTCAAACAGAATTGAGACAGGTATAGCAATAGCATGATAGCAGAGGTCAAACCCAAGGCCCAAAACAGGCCCAAACTTGCATATAAGGTCAGAATGCGTGATGTTAGAGAGTAACTGATAGACAGCTGCCACTCACTTCAGCTTCCCAAAGAGAAAGCCCTGCACCTCGTCCACTGGGTCATTCTCTCCAATCACGGTCGCATTCACATCAGCGCCTGAAAAGAACCAAAAGGAAATCAGAAAAGCCTCAAAATAAATACAAACATAAATAATAAATCACAAATGCCTGCGTGGTTTACTTGAATTCCTATTTATGGAAGGCTTGTGTTCTCAAAAAGTGCTGCGGGCATCTGAAATTTGCTAGAGATTCGTTCAGGTTGTCTGCTACGCTACATTTCACACAAGAGGAAACATTTGTCATTTGGGCTGTTGTAAACAGAGGGCCATCTGTGGTCTCAAAGTGACCGCGAGACACAAGAGAGCGGACTGACTTCTGGAGGATCTCGCTTCTGGCAACGTTACAAAACAACGACCAAACATCAAAGCGGAGAGAGAGCGGGGGATCCAAGAAAATCGGATTTACCTTGGACCTGGGTGTCATCCTTGGCCTTGTACTCCTGGCTTTTGATGGCCAGCTCCACCCCGTACCCCGACAGGTACACCTTGCTACTGCTGGGATTCTGGTGGAACAGAAAAAGCGCGCAACAGCTGACTATTGAGCCGTCTTTCAGAAGGACGCACGCTGGGTGTGGCGGTGCGGCGACACGCCCGCGGCCGCCGCGTCACTGCGAGCCGACACTCACCGCAAGGTAGTGGCGCAGGACGTAGGTGACCTCCCCCTTGTTGGCTTTGGACAGCATCAGCTGGTGCAGCTTGGGGAAGTCCCTGCTGCCCACCTCGGCGTACAGGATTACGACCGGGGCGTCCGGGTTCGAGCCGGGAAACTTGTGATCTCCTTTGAACAGGTAGGGCTTTGGCCTGGGGAAAAAGGTTAGGCAATGGTGTTCAAGAGCCCACTTAAACAAATTATACATAAGAACACATACGTAGTATTATATGTAATATTCACACTATATATGAAATATCAAAAAGCTTACTCCTACATAGTACATGTTTGAGTAACTTACTCACGTAATACTTTTTTAAGACAGTATAAACATTTCACAAATAGCCACTATAATCAATAATATTAAATTGAAACCAACTAATAACTTCAGCCACAGCTATTCAAAAGCAAACCTATTCAAAAGCCTTCATTTAATGTAAACTGGTCATGTATTAATCCTATTGTGATTGAAATATAATGTTTATTACGTTTATACATCACTCACATTTTTATTATATTCCATATATTACATTTATATTATCTTACATTTATATTTACACTGCATTTCAAATGTTTTAGATATTACAAAATGTAATCTAATATGTGCATTTTTTCTGTTATATAATGCATTCAAGTTAAGCAGGGGCCTGACAAAGTATGGAGATCCTTGCTGATCAGTACGGGTGAAGTGGCCGTTTGGGATTTGGGGTTACCTCTCGGAGGCCTTCTCCAGCAGGCCCTTCAGGCTCTCCGCGCTGCAGGACCTCTCCCCATGCACGGTGAAGAAAGCGGTACAGCCCGCGGGGGGCGGCTCATTGGACGCGATCTGCCACGGAGAGAGAGAGAGAGCGCAGAATGGCCACCGTGCACGTTAGCTCACCTTCACCGCTCAATCAAGCAGTCCTCTTCAACAAACAGGACAAGAGGTGTTATCATACAGCGTTATCATACAGCGCCCACGGTGCTCTGGAGCGGACTGGTGGGTCAACATGCAGATCTGGAACAGAAGACCTTCTGTCTGAACTATATGCTGTGACTCTACGCCTGTACCAGAGCTATCTTTATCGGTTTATTAACTGGTTTAAAAAAGTCACTCTTAATTAACCCTTTCGCATCTAACTTATTTTATGCTATGTAGCACACGTGTTAGGTTACATGGTTCGTTATGTTTTCATTAGCGTTATTAAGCTTCTCATAGTTTTCACCGCCGCATTTGCTATATTTTTTAACGTTAAATCGCTGTTTCCTCAAAGCTAACATTAGCTAGTATTTTTCCAATGTAGTGTTCTAATTGCACCAATTTTACCGAACGCACTAAACAGCTAATCACACCGGTGTGAGCATATGAGTGAAAGGGGTAATACGCTGCAACACATTCACCTGCTTTAGGCCCTTAAAAAGCGTGACCGTGGAGTGCAAACTGTGCCATTCATGCTATGAGCACTGTAACCTGGGGGTCACCTGACCTGCTGGAAGGAGTGCACGGTGGCGGAGTAGGCCCTCAGGGACAGGGCGAACTTGAGCAGGTTGAGCTGCACGGGGCTCAGGAGCTGGCTGGCCCTCTTCAGGATCAGATGGTAGTAGGACAGATCCGTGTCTGCGGGGGAGGGGGAGACGTCAAGCTGTTAGACAGCGGCAGCCATCAGGCGTGAGCACAAACACATCCGCTCTCTCTCTCTCTCTCTCTCTCTCTCTCTCTCTCTCACACACACTTTCCCTCTCAAAATCAGGCAAACATCCTTCAGCTCAGGTGCTGGACTTAATTTAAAGCCACCGAAAGGAATGACAGCACACTACAAATCAACAAACCTGTAAGGGCGTGTCGTCGTGAGTGGCAAATCGAAGCCCTTTAAATAATCATAACTGTGCTTTAATCGACTGCGAAATGTCAATGGAGAAACAGAGAAGCCCCACTGGGTGCTGAAAGACACGCCGCTTCTTAATTGCCAATCCAGGAAAATAAGCATAACGGTCTTATTATAATGAGCGGATGAGGAAAATCGAAATCTGCTCAGTGGAGAAATGCTGCCGACTCTCAGATTTCCTCCAGAGTGCAATGACAGCTGATGTAAGGCTTCGGGAAGCAGATGCCTTCATGCAAGAGTGACTTTAATGATATGAATGAGCGGGCAGGGAGCTTCTCCCAGATACACACACAAATAACAAACACAGCAGCACAGCAACACGGTGCTACGGAGGTGCGTTTAAGCAGCTGGGCATTGTGGGAGCTGCAGGTTTGATTCCCTAGTGGGACACGTTTTCTGCCCTTGGGTATCGTGCTTAATCTGAACAACTTAAGCAAACATCCAGCTGCATAATACATAATATTTAAATATGTACTTCACCCTCAACAAGGGTGCTGACTATGCAAATAATCAGTGATGATTTAAAAAATGATAAAATCTCACCATCGTGATCCATTCCAATCTCCTGGTTGAGATTCACGAAATCCCAGAACTTCTCCTGGCTCTCCTCTGCAAAGAACTCGCTGCAAGACAAGGGCAAAAGAGATGAGCGTTGTGCATGTTACTACAGCGCAATCGCTGCGCTCTGCTGGTATGATTTATCATGACAGCGGTGGCAGCTCCCAGCCCTTCGCCGCTGCCTCAAAAGCCACCCGATATCACAGATAGGGAGAGAGGCTGCATGAACCTCAAAATGGGTAGCACTACCACATATTGTGAGGGATGTACTGGTCACTGATTTGTACCGAACCTCATGCTCTGTTATGGAGAGCAATACCTTTTGATTGGTTCATGTGGGTCAGTGATTGACAGCACATGGTAACAGAACCCACTGCAGGATTCATTTACATTTACGTTACATTACATGCATTTAGCAGGCACTCTTATCCAGAGTGACTTCCAGCACAATAGAACATAAGTGTATCCATTTAATGTAAATGAGCAACACTGACAGACCAGGCTTACAACACTCCCAGACCAGTGAGTGTGAGCATAACGCTATTGAAGCCCTACATGTTAACTAGTGCAATCTGACAGAAACCAAGTACACTACGATACAACATTCCCTAGAACACAGAATCAAAATACAGTACAGCAGCTGTGCGCGAAGGGCAGTGTCAGCATTCCAAGGGCCTTACCTGGCCTCCAGGAGAAGAGGGGTGGACGGCCATTTTGTGGTGAGCGTTGTCGTCACGGCTTTTGAATCGCCGCTGACTGTGGCCACAGACACCCCAGCCAGGAGTACTGCAGTTAAGATCCACATCCTATGACCAGGGCCTGAGACACAAGTTCGAAAGAGTTACTGCCTTTCTCACAGTAAATATTCCTCCTGATGGGGAGGTTACTAGCTACAGAATCACTGGCAACCACAGCAGAAGTATTGATAATCAATTTACTATGACCAGGTATTCAGCTTCTGTGTTCCCATAATCCTCTGTACTTCCTTATCCTGGAGGTTCTGGCACTGTCTGCTGCTCTTATAGGCTAGCAATAGATTTAAACCACACCCATTTTAGACCAACGTTCACAAGGGGTCTGCAAAATTAGAACACTTACATAGATTCTCATATGGATTCTACAACAGCAGAGACAGAATTTTCAATGTGAAGCACACAGAGCTGAATATCTAGTCATCACAAACAGAATATCTGGTAGGGTCACGTCATTACGACCAACTAACTTTGTGATGGAGATTATTAGCCTCCAGTCAACTTAAACATGAAACTGATCTTTCGCCAGATATCATCACAAAATCATCAGTTTCATGTATCAACATTTATTTTAGCGACGTGCTGTGTAAAGTACATGTCATCTCCGCCCTCCGTCAAGTGTCACACCTGCTTTGACCTGAGAGTAAAAATAATGGCGTGAATCCTAACCAATTAGCGCTTTCAGCGTGGCTCTTTGGTAGAGGGCTCATCCAATGAGCGCAAAGACAGCACATCCTGAATTGCGACATGATTTACATGAATAAGCTAACTAGTTGGTAAACTGAGAAAGCGGAGATGGCTCGTTAGCTCAAATTAAGTGTGCAATTTCCAGCTCACTAGAACAATATTAAACGTGTGTCAGTGTTGAACCAACAGTTTTGGTAAGACATCGAGCTAGCTGGCTAGCTAGTTAAGTAACCTGCTGACGCCAGGTAGCTAGCTAGCTACTGATGTCTCCACTCCCACTAACAAGATAGATTCCCCCACAACAACTAGCTACCTAAGTGATAATGTTGTTAGCTAGCAAATATACTACGAAGCCCTTTAAAGAAGTAAGATAACACGAAGGAAATATATGTTAAACGAAACTAGCTATGGTCGCTACCTGGGAAGCTTAAGAAAGTGAAACAAATAACACCATGATACTTAGCAACGTGAAACCAAAATTTTGCTGTTTCTCTTGAAGGCTTTACACACATGAACAAGCCTTGTACCATATCTCTCACTGTGGAAAATGCAAAACATCATGCATTTGGATGATAAAACTGTCTCTTACCAAAACCGGCTTCCCCGCTTCCGAGGGCAGACATGTTTGGGAGATACGGAGAGGTCCTACGTCTACGATTTGGGTGGTTTAGTTTTGCCGGTTGAAAAAAAAAATAAATCTGAGAAACGCGTTGCTCTTCATTTTATCGAATGTATATTTTCAAGATTCATGAGTCCAGCTTAATACTTTGTCTTAAATAAGCAGACAACTTAAACCGGCGAAAGAAACTTCAGGTCTTACGCAGGCATCTCATTAGACAAAAGGTAACCATTTTGGCTCAAGATAGGCCGTGGAAAGCGCCCTGGGGTACGTTTCGTCTTTAACAATACATATAAGATTACCTACAAGGTAACAAGAAGTTAGTGTAAAAATGTATTGTGATCCATTATCAGGTTCTCAGAGCAGAAAGCGCACAAGGAAACAATTCACGTTAGAGCTAACATGGCTAACAATGATTCATGATAATCATAGTGACTGCTCTTTTTGTTGCGTGTATTACATACTGCATTTTAAACTTTGTAATGATTATGTGGCATTATTAACTTATGTTTTGTTCAGGGGGTTATCTGCCCATTAACCTCAATATTAGGTAATCCTCTAGAATATTGTGGGGATAGTTGTGCATAAAAAAAAAAAAAAAAAAAACATTAAACAGGGTGACCATATGTCCTCTTTTTCCCAGACATGTCCACTTTTTGGGACACATTTTTTAGGTCCCAAAAAGAGGACATGTCCGGGAAAAAGAGGACATATGGTCACCCTAATTAATATGATGTTGTCAATAAACTGAAAATATCATTAACAGTGGATCATGAACATCAACAGATCACAACCAATAGTATTCTTCTTCACCTAATACAACACCAGAGAAATAGTTTCATTTTCAGATGAATAATATTGCATCATCCCTGCCAACAGGGTATACTGCCATTTTTGAAAGTGCTGAAGTTATGAACAGAAGGCACTGAATACTTTGTGATGTGCACCTTAGTCATGCAACAATATGCTATATTTAAAGCCTGTGTATTCTTGTATCCTGTTTAGTCAGTAGAGGAATGTGTTATCTGAAAGTGTTTGGTGGAGGGTTGGAGATATAGCCACTTTTCCAGGTTGCATGCTGTGGGTGGCTGAGTGCAGATTGCCCTCATCCAATCGGACACATATAGATTTCAATTAAAAACCTTTTTCGAAAGAAAGAACAAATTGTTTGGCTCTTTCTGTAATTTGTTGCAATTGCAGTTTGTTTGCAATCTGTAATTTGGTTTTCCACATCCCAAGCTATGAATATACACAAACTGCTCTTTGTACGAGAAAGGTTCAGTCGGGTTTCAGGCTGTATAGCACCTTTCGCAGGGGCTAGCGCTAGCCTGTCTGTAGTTCACTGATGCCACAAATTCCGACGGCCCAGCAACACAGCACCCCGCGGCGTATTCCAAAAAATCCTGCAGAATGCTGAGCACTTCCTCTCAAATTGGGGTTTACTTTTTTTAATGCAACCAGATTGAAGGATCCGTATAAATGGTGAAATGTCAGTTGCCTTGCCTCCTATTCTGTCAACTCCTTCCTCCTCCCTTTTCTATTTCTCTCCTTCTCCCTAGTGCCATATGAGCGATAAATGCACCTGCAGCCCAGCCCTTGGGCTGTTTGTTTTCTTTTTCATTCTTCTTCAGGAGTCTGTCTTGACTGCTTTTCCCTGGTTTCAGAGAATGGTTTTCCATTTTTTTCCCTGGGTTTTCTTTTTTCCCCCCGGAAAACATACTCTATCCAGCGTCCATGCCTTTGAGGCAATACAATTATAAACAGACCCTGTAACAAATACATTTGGTGACTGATTGATTCCCCCCCCCACTCACTGACTGAACAGCGAATAACAGTAACAGCATCTTACTGCTTTGTGGTGAAAAGTCCAAAGAAGCGCCTGTTCAGTTCTCGATCAATGC
This sequence comes from Megalops cyprinoides, assembly GCF_013368585.1. Lineage (NCBI taxonomy): Eukaryota > Metazoa > Chordata > Actinopteri > Elopiformes > Megalopidae > Megalops > Megalops cyprinoides. The sequence goes on from NC_050602.1 coordinate 7,942,860, forward strand.
TTGGGGGGACTGCGGGGTGGGAGGGGGAGTGGGGGTTCCAGTGCTGTGGATTTCTCCTTTAATTCAGCCGTTTGATTCGGTAGAAAAAAGTGCCCCATTAATTATCGTGACAGCAACGACCTTCCTAGAGGGGGCCCGCGGGGGCGTTTGTCCGTCAGGGGGTGACGTCCCCAGTGAGAAATGGGAGGTTGATTTTAGTGCCCCCGGGCGACATGAAAAGGGTCCGTTAGGGAGCAATGCAGACCACGCGTCGGGAGAGAATGCATTCGGCTCTTTTAGGATGCAGACTCCGCTGGCACGAATTTCAGCAGAGGACCTCGCTCATTCCGTAGCGAACATGAATTTTGTATGCACGCGGGTCCTCCTGGATGACTAATTAAATTTCTGGAGTCATCGGTGGCAAGCTTGCATAACGGGGACACGTGGGCCCCCCATGTTTTGCACCCCCCCCCCAGGTTGAAAAAAGGCACCAGCATTCATCAGGCTATGGAAATCACATTGGGAATTCAGTGGGGGGGGGGGGGGGGTGCAGTTTTTATTAAATGTGGTGCCACCTGCTTTTGATCATAGCTCCCTCTCAATATTTTAGGAGGCCCTGCTACATTTTTAACATCGGCATGTTTGCGCAGCAATCCCCCCTGGGCTCGTAACTCTCAGGAAAAGGACACAAAATTCGTGATTTATTTCCGCTTTAGTGCGACGGCACAGATGGATCGTGGTTGTCAGAAGTGGGAGCTCTCCAATTTCCCCTGGGCCCCCGACACCCCAGTGCTGCTGGCTGTAAAACCCTCGCCTGGTCACTCCTGTGGGAGGAACACACGGCCAGGGAGAAAAGAGCCCATGTGGAGCAGTAACACATGTTACATTATAACGGAAAAGGTCAAATTCAAAATGCAGTAAACTGGTTTTAACATCTATGTCAAAATTTTATGTATTTATCATTAACAGTTATCATCAATTGATGATTTATAATACATCAGTTCTTGCCACTTTCATGTAACATATAAATGGATCAATTATGTAGTTTTTAAGGCTATATTGTTGATTTTACAATATGCCTGTACAGTTACATAAAATCATTGATGATGTCAGTGTCTGTGATGATGTCAGTGTCTAATATGTGCAGTATTTTTAGATATGTGTTATAAATTCTCCACTCAAAAATTCCTCCGATTTTGAGAGATACATTTTAACTAATGCAGTGATTTTTTTTGTCCCAAGAGGTGGATTTTTACCTTGATGTAAGTCACACCGTTTTGGGGACGCTCAGCTGAGACCGCGTAAGAATTCGTGAGGATCGCGGAGCGGCGAATGCACCATCACCATGGAGACGCGTTGGCACGTCGCTCCGCTCTCTGTGAGGCGGAGGCTCAAGCCGGCGACGGCCCGGTTCAGAGGCAGCATCGCTGTTTCTTTCATCAGCTGAATCAGACTCAATCTGTGAGTCACTCGTCTCGCCTGAGTGATGAATTCCAGCCACCCACTTGCTGTTTGGGGGGGGGGGGGGTCGGATTGGGGGGGGGGAGTAAGGGGAGGGGGGTTCGAGAGGAAGATGAAATTTCATTCCACTTTATCAGGACAATGAGCCTTGCGGGAGAATCTCCCACTGAGCACAGTACTGATGTAAGCTCCAGCACACAAAGAAACATCAAAATGCAAACGATGAATGTGTGCTCACACACCACACCATACATGCATGCCTACATACGTATGTACACTCACACACACGTACCAGTGCATGTATGTACATTCACACACACATGTACCAATGCATGTATGTTCACACACCACACCATACACATATGCACACGTATACATGTATGCTCACACACTATCCGCTCAAGCACACACAGACGTGCACACACACACACACTCACAGCGTACCACAAAGCACACAAGCATACAGATGCACACACGCACACCACACAATACACACATGCACACACACATTCACAACCTACCACATCACACACACATATGCGTGCATATACACATGCACACACATGTGCACACACACACACACACACACACACACACACACAGATATATGCTTACAGACCACACAACATAAAAAATACATATGCACACACCACACACACACACACACACACCGCACCACACCAAATCATACACACATGCACACACATACACCATACCATACCACACCACACACACACTCACATATGCACACACATATGCACATCCACATTTACACAAACACCACACATATTATGCACATTCACAAATGTACAGATGTAGAGCACTCTCCATATTTATTTATACCCCTGGCTAAATAAGACGGTAAATATGGAGGGCACTGCACATGTAGACCACACTCACATATCAGACCTAAACACACACACACGCACACACTCAACAAGGATGCACTCCATATTAACAGGGGCAAATATACAATACAGATAAAGGACTCCTGAGGAAGACTATGCATCATCCACTTAAGAACACACAAAAGCCCTTTGCAGGGTATAATGGATGTAGTATATAGAGCTTAATACGTATGTACATAATATTGGATGTAATATACATAGGTTAAAATGTTTATGTATAATATTTGATGTAATAAATAAGATACAATGTGTATATTTGTAATTGAGCATGTAATATATAGAATATAATGCATATATATATGTAATATTAGATGTAATATATAGGATATAATTTAGACATATAAAATATGGAATGTAATTTAAGAGTTCCCTGTGTTCAGTTACTATACCAAACAAAAAAGAATGTCCCAGATTATATGAATGTATCTCCATCTCTTTCCAAGAGGAAAGAAATCAGGCTGCAAAGGGGAATGAATACATGCTGCATGCCTTCACAGGGTCCAGTGGCAGTAGATGTTCTGTGAAAGGATTTCATCAAGGGCTAATGTGTATCGGTCTGAGGTATTGGTATTGGTCTAAGGTCAGTTTTGGAGGCAAGCTCTTTACGTAACAAATGATAACCCAGGACCACCCCTGGATGTCAGCATGAATGCCAGTGTTTAGTAGGATCGTTGTATGTCCTAGATTAGGTTGTGCAGCTCCTCTGCTGTTTAATTCCAGGGCGGCCTCTTTTGATATATAGGGCTTGTATATTTTCAGGGACCTCATTAATCACACGCGATCTGACCTCTGCTTATCCCTGGGGCTTTGTAAAAACCCAGAGGAGGGGTGAAAGGTCACCAGGCAGCTTCCACTGAATCTATTTTTCTACAAAGGCCAAATGTAGACTGGAGGGGTGTGGGGGGAGGTCTGTTGCTACTGCACTTCAGGTAAATCAGTATAGATTCACTGGCGTCTTTTCACTGCTGTGCATTTTGTCAGGCAGTTTGTGAGCACAGTCCTGCAGTCATGTGATTTCCAAGCATATTGTTTATAATATGTCATAAAATAGGATATATTACACTGTTTATGTATTCAAGTACCTTCTCTGTACACACTATGCACATACAATTTCACATGAAGAAGGGGAGACATACATGATATATTTCCTGTGTTTATTTTTATAATGACTTTGGTATACCTTGCATTTTTTGAAAATGTGAAATTGTTATGTGTTTGAATGTGAGAAATCATTATAAATTTGATCACAAAATAAAAGTATCATTCAGATTTTGTGGGGAGCAAACAGCTTATGGACAGTACATTTACATTTATTCATTTAGCAGACACTTTTATTCAAAGCGACTTACAAAAGTGCATATAGTGGGCTGACAACAGGCACAAGGGCCAGATGTGTACAGGTCATACAATGCAGATAGTGCTAAAACTGAGCACAAGGTCAGTGTATCGAGACAGAACTAATCTGATCTAAGGTTACATATATCGAATACAGTCACTGGGACAATAAAGTGCTGCTATACTACCTAGGCAAAAAATACAACGCAAGAGATAGTGCTACAAGTATGAGCCAAGAATCTTAGATTTACAAGCTTAAATGGCAATGGTGTCAGTCCAGGTAGAGTCTGAAGAGGTGTGTCTTCAGCCCACGTCTGAAGGGTTGGAGTGAAGGAGTTGTTCTCAGGGGGGGTGGGGTGTTCATTCCACCACTGGGGGGCGATGATGGAAAAGCGACATTGAGAGGAGCGTGGGCCTTTCGTTCTGTTGGTGGGAGGAGCGAGGCGTCTGGATGTAGCAGAGAGAAGTTGTCGAGCAGGTGTGTAGGGTAGGATGAGGTCCTGGAGGTAGGTCGGGGCGGTCTTTTTTGTAGCAGAAAAGGTGACGTGAGGGTCAAGGTTTTGAAGTGGATCCTGGCTGTGACCAGGAGCCAGTGGAGGCATCTCAGTAAAGGGGTGACGCGGGAGAACTTTGGGAGGTTGTAAATCAGCCTAGCAGCTGCGTTTTTGGTGAGCTGCAGCGGCTGGCTGGGAGGCCTGCAAGGAGGGCATTGCAATAGTCCAGGTGGGAGAGCATGGTGGCCTGGACAAGCAGCTGGGTGGACAGTATCTTTGCAAGGAGGAAGTTCTAGTCTGCCACCAGTGAAGGAACATAGGTATTTTGGCAGGAATACGGGAATGACAGAGAAAGCTTTCAGTGAGAAAGACGAGCATGAATGACAAAGAGCAAAGCCTTCCCCTCTGCGCCTTTGCACTGGGGACTGACTGCATGGAGGTCAGGGGGTTCAGGACTGTTGTGTTTTTATGAACAGAATCAGCTTGGAGACCATTTTACTGCGCTGTAAAAAAGGTCCTTGTCCCCCCTCCCCAACTCGCATCCGGTTTTTATTTTCGGACTTTACACGGTCGAGAAATAAGCCCCCAAGCGCTGCCTCGCTCCGCCACCGAGGTAAATCTTTCGCGGCCCTGACAGGGCGAAGTCTCAAGGCTAAAGGGCGTCCCCTCGGTTTACGACCCGGCACGAGCGGGCCCGATTCCGAGGCTGCTGCCGACCGCAGCCCCCCCCCCCACCTCTCTGACTCCATCGAGGCCGCGTGCGTTATTTATGCGACTGCAGCCTTCGCGCGGTGCAGCCGAGCCTCACCACACAGACGAGGGTGGGATTGGATTGAACCGTACATCACGCGTGACAGCGTCGGCCATTGTCACGGGAGGAGAGGCACAGCCTTGCTTTATCGGAGGTCAAGGTTCCCATATTATAGATCAAACATGCCAGAGGGGGAAAGGTGATGGTGGATTTTCCTCTCCTAAACAGCTGGGGTCTCCGTCCATTAACCCCTCCGTGACGTGCCTTTTATCTCAGTGCAGCGGTGGCCAGTGGCGCTTGCCAACCTTGCTGGATGCAACAACATGGCCAGAGCACTGAATTTCACACCACCAGACCCTGTTATGTACTTTTTACTGTACTATTTACTGTACTATTTAAGTGGCCATATGCGATTCAGGCCCTACTTGTTTTGGTTGGGAAAAGGCCTAACGCGATGCCAAATGTCAACATTTAGGAGGCTACTGATAGGATATGGGGGCAGCTATAAGCTTTCACAAGAGCTGGAAAGTCAGACTGAGAAACCCATGCCCTGTAGCTCTGAGGTGAGAATGCCTCTTACCTCGGTGAGGGGACAGGAAGCCGGTGAAACGAAACACCTCGCCGTGTGAAATCGGCTCTGTAACGCTTATCCCGCTCCGCGCAGGCTTCAGGGAAATCGCCATGGCAATTACCTGCCATCGCGCCGTGCCTCTCTCTCTCCCTGGTAATACATTTTAATCACGTTTAATTGCAGCATTGGAGCTAGGCAATAAAAGAAATTAGTATGGAAATGAAATGCTAATGATTATTAATAATTGCAATTATTCCTTGTTCGGGAGCGAGCACGGATGAAATTGCACCAACAGGCATGAGGGATTCTGTGCGCATCAGTCAAAATAGTCCGTGTTCATCTGTGAGATCCGCCAGGAGGTAACTGCCCTTAACACTCAACACGGTGGTTCCACAGTGGCAGAAATCATAAATTTAAGTGTTAGTCAGTGACACCATCTGAAGTAGCGGCTGCAAATAAAATGAATAAAAATGAAAATGGATACTAAATAATATGATTTAGCAACCAGAAGTGATTTTGTTTTAAGGCTTTCTTCAAAAGCACACAGCGCCAGGTTTAATTTTTGTGTGCCATTGGGCGATCTTTACAAAATCTTAATCCTATGCACATCCCAGGTGAGCCCCTGCATGTCGAAACATGTCCGCAGTCATCAGACCAGATTCTGAAGTGTATTTTCACTCCTGTTGGCTCAGCACTGGAGTTGTGTTCCCCTTTTTGGACTTTGCCCCCTTTCAACGCCCTCCCTGAGGCAGACAATAGCCTGATGATGGCTATCGGTGAATCTGAGCCGCCATCGTGACCGCCACCGAGAAGATCGCCGGGCGAAATTCATTCTGCACGCCCAGGCGACGGGTCAAGACTAACCGCGTAAATTTTCTTGAGACTACAGCCGCTGATGGAGGTTTGGCTGCCTCTCAATTCAATGTTCTTTTCGGCTCTTGTGATAAGGAGTCCTCTAAACAACCGTTCAATTTTTCTTTTTTTTTCTTTTTTTGCAATAACCAGTGCTGGAAAAATGAAGATAATTTGTCACCTTGTCCCTGACCTTGGAAAAAGTTAGGATTTTTATTTTTAGCTTCCTGTCAAATCTTAAATTGTCTCTGTCACCCGAAGATAGAGCCTGCACTTAATGTGGGGATCCACTGCACCCTAATTTCCCCAGTTTGAGATGAGGGTTCTGTACGAGACATAAAAAAGACTGCCAACAGCTTTAACAGCAAGAAACAATGTATGAAATTGGTTTCTTTTGGGTGTTTTCTCCTTTAAGAATGCTCTATTCAGAATCATTGATTCTTTTTTCTTTCACACCAAGTATGTCCCAGTTTGTCCCCCTTGTCTAGTGTAAAGTAGGAGTACATAGTGCTCAGCCTCCAATGGACCCACCCACAGCTATAGTTGTGTGTCTGTCTGCTACTGTAATCTAACACATCTATAGCTATAGCTGTGTACCTGCTTGCTGCCTTCTTACACATCTGTGTTGAAGTAGACAGAAAAGACTAGGAAATATCTTGTGCCTTTGTGAGATGGCTACGTGCAGCTTATTCTCAATGCTCGCCTGTGTTTTGTTTGTGTACAGGTCTGCTGTAATAATCTGTGTAGTTTAATTAGAAATCAGCAGCAAAAAAGAGTTATTTCTCTGACAACTTTGTCTGGTACAATCAACAGCAGCATGTTCACTTTGAAGGTTCCACCTCACTAGGATAACACCCGAAGCAAAGGGGGCCCCTGCATTCCTTCTTTCCCCGCCACGTCTGCTGATGCCGTGAGGGTGACGGAAAAGCATCAGCGTAGATGCATGAGGCTCGTCTCGTCTGTCGTCTCTCTTCTGATGAGACCATTCGAGCGATCGTGATGGAGCAGTCAAGAGACAGACAACCTCTTTTATATAAAAATGAAATCTCTTTATTGGTGGCTTGACGATCCATTCTGCATGAATAACAGAAATGCTCAGAGCGATACGCAGTTTAAGAGCAGGACAAGACACCCTGAACACTCTGCTTTTCACCCCCGGGGGCGATTCCGTCACCAGCTCCCCATATCCCGTCCCTCCCCTGACACAATTCAAAACAGACCATGAGGGGGTCCGTGAGGTACATTGACTGATGTCACTGTCAGAAGGTGGGAGAGACAGCAGAGCAAAAAAAAAGAGTGGAGTAGGGGCAGGGAGAGGAAGAGATGGGGGGAAAGCAAGGGAAGTAGTTTAGTGGAGGAGAGAGATGGAGAGAAAAAAGATGGGAGAACAGAATAAGAGAGAAAGAGATAAGGAGAGAGGGAGAAAACACAGTGTGCTGTGACTTTCTCAAAGGTGGTCTCTCACATTGTTACATGGTCAGACTTCTATCAATGTACACAGGGGTTGGTACCTACAATTCCCATGAGGCCATGGGACGACCTGTGAAAGACAACCAAGGTGGACTGTGGTTTTAATGCAGAGAAACCAGCAAAGAGAATGCTGGGCTTATATTGCACTGGCTTAACAGAAACGGCTCACCACCACTTGCTAAAAAAAATAATAATAAAAAAGTAATTTCCCGTCTGACTGCAGTGTTTCCACACTTATAAATTACATGAATCAGGCTTTTGTGCTATAAAAAGGAAAGTGTTGATAATCCTATGTCATGACACGTTTTTTTTTTTCATTCAATTAACACAATTCAAAACAGGTGCTATCTTAAGACTTCAATTAATTTGGAAGCAAAATATGGTATTGGGCAGATAGCAATATGAAATCAATTTACAACAACTTCAGTCTTTTTTCTTTTTTTTTTGTATCCAGTTTTTCTTAATAACTTTCCCAAAATGGAGTATAATTTTAGTGAGCTTCCCCACATGATTCAATCAGAATCAAAACTGTTTGCTTCAACCACATGGCTGTCCCTGGTTCTTTTCATGTCCATCTACTTTATTTCACTCCCACCCACCCCCGATACACCCCTCTGTCCAAACTGACGTGTCAACCGAGGGTGAGACCGCACCTCAAATCTTGAGTGCAGTACCGTAAAGGCTTCCATTCTCCTTATTCTAGTACTGGTCTACCTTTACCTCCTCACTTATGCTACTCTGAAAGATTGTCAGCCCCTGAAGATGAAGAGAATAGGCAAGGAATGGGCTCAGAGACAAACAAATGCATGTGAAAGCACATACACAAATGCACACGGTGGCACACATGCAGAGCGGATGAGGGTAGGTGGTCTGGAATGACGCTGAGCTGGAGGAAGGCTTCTGCGCTATTGCAAATGATTTGGCTAAAATCACCCAGAAGGGGTGCCTGACCCAGTAAAACAGGCAGCTCCCCCCTCCCACCCCCTCAGAGACCGTGCCACTGCTGACAGAGACTACAGCCGTTACCAGAACATAACCAATCCCTTCAGTCTCAACACTAAACTGAACCAAGCAATGGTAACATAAAATGGATATGCCTAGGTAGGTGCTGAGAGACTCAAAACTACAGGGCTCGGCTGACTGTCTGTACTGCTCACCTCCTATCTCCCTTTGACCCTTCGTACCAACCAAATCGGTCGGCAGCACAATAAGGACTTCTAAAGAAGCTGAATCTAGGGAGAAAAAAGAAAAAAAATCAAGGAGGGGGAGAGAGCCAAGTTGCTTGTGTTCATATGTTAGTGTTCCCCAGAAGACATTAATACAACCACAGCCCACAGAATGCATGATTCATCTGTCCGTACAGAACACGACTTAAAACCAGTTTAAAAACGAACAAACCGAATAAAAGAGATATTCAAAAACGATATCTTCTTTTCACTGATGCGAGGAGCTGTGAAATCGCATTCGAAAAGCTTTTCAGGCGGCTTTCTTGTTCTTGCTGTCATTACAATTCATTGCAGAGATACAGTTCTCTTAAAATGGCATGTGCCAACATTGTCTGATTTTTGCAGTCGAATACTTTGCTGATTTTTAAGCAAATACCTCTCACACAATTTTTTTTTTTCATATATTTTGAAAATAATCTGACGTTCCTTTTTTCTCATGTCTTCTTCACTTCCACTGGGACTGTAACCCACGGGCGGCCTCTGTGCTGTCCCATGAGTTTGTTCACCAACTCTCGAGTCTGGAGGGGGCGTGGCGCCGCACCGCTCCGGAGGCCCTGCGAGGGATTGTGGGTGCCTGCCTCAGCCGGCCGGGGGGCACCGCCCACCCCCCTGTCCCCCGCCCCCCGTGCGGAGGACACCGCGGGCGCTAACGGACCGAAATGTCACAATCCCTCACAGCAGCCACACAGTCCCTTGCCTCGGCCACCTCCCTCGTCTCTCGTCTGTCCGTCTGTCCGTCCGCCCGCCTCCCGGGAGGGGTGGGTGAGTGGGTGGGGGGGGGGGTTGGGGGCTACCACCGATTAATGATGTGGTTCATGTAATCCTCGGTGGGCAGCCGGGCCACCTCCTCGGCACCCTCCTCCCGCGGCGGCTGGGGGAACTGGGCCTGGTTCCGGAGCCGCTGCTCCCGGCGGTCCAGCTGCCGCTTGTACTGGTAGCGCTGCTGGAAGAGGTCCTTGGCGTAGTCGTACAGCTGCATGTCCAGCTCGTTGAGCTCCTCGATGCGCAGGATGGTGTCGTTGTCCACGTCCACGCCGGCCGCCCGCGTGCTGTTGTACTGCACGAAGGGCCGGATGAACTTGAGCCGGAAGGTGCGCTCGAACAGGTACTGCGTCTTGCGCTGGAACTCGGTCAGGCCGAAGAAGGCCATGTCGCGCAGGTTCTTCTTGGCCGACTCCAGCAGGATCTGGGCGCGCTTCTTCTCGGGAACGAAGGACATGTTGTAGCAGCCCACCAGGCTGAGGTCGGCCAGCATGCGCACCTGCCGGTTGTTGGCCAGGTTGTAGGGGCAGTCCATGAACTGCTGCAGCGTGCAGCCCGACCAGTCCGTGCCCTCGTAGCAGGCGGGCAGCTCCTCGGGCGTGGGCGTGCGCCCGTCGCACATGTGCAGCGACGTCTTCCAGGTGGCGCCGCGCTGCACGTGACGCCACTCGCTCAGGTAGCGCGACACCGGGTCCCGCAGGAGCGTGATGTAGTAGAACTTCCTGCAGGGGGCGACAGAGAGAGAGAGAGAGGGAGCGGGGTTAAAATAGCCAAAGCTCCAATCGCACTTAATTCATGTTTCTCCGAGCCCCTATCAAAACCCTGACCCTTATTTGACACCCCTTTGACATTTATCTGCTTGAGGTCCTTTGTCAGTAGATGACTGAAGGTATTTAAAGTGCTTTTTGTTCATTCGTTCCTGCTCAGCAAACTGCTAACACAGATCAGTATTCAACCTAATTTCAATTAATTCGTTTTGGAATTGATTGTTAAAGGACCCGAGGCAATGAGCTGAACAACCAATTAAGCTTAATTGACAGAGGCTACCTTTTTTTTTGTTTTTGGGGCACAGAGTAACTGGTATAAACTGCAGAACACTTTATCTTCCCTCTAACAGCAGCACACCTCCAATGACATATTTCAGAAGATGATTCACGGCAGACAACTGTCAATAGATGTTAAAATCAGATCCGCATTAAATTAGCCACTTACTGAATCTAATTGATAAATGTAAGTTTGAATGAAAATGAGTTCACTTGGTGGGCCCACCAGGACTACGATGCGCTGCACCGTTCGGCCTGCAGGGTGCGCCCTGGGGACAGTCTAATCCCATTAGCTTGTTTGAAACAGCATCAGGCTTGTCCCCGCCGATGCTCCGGCACACAGCTGTGAATAAATAGGGCCCTTAACGCCAAAAAAACAATCCAGAAGACTACGCAGCAGTCGGTCACTTTGTGATGCCTGCTCATTAATCATTGATCCATCTAGTCAGGGCCAATTTATGTCGGATTAGAGGATGAGCTTTATTTAAGCAGCTGAGTCATTTTCTTCTTCCCAAACTGACTGCGCCGAGCTGCGCCTCTCCCAGCTGAAACAGTACAGAGAGGAGCCGGGCGGAGGAGAGAGATATTTATCTCCCTGGCCCCTGATTAAGACCGCCGCTCTGCTTCATTTATGAGGGATGGTGAAGGACAGAGGGTCTGTGGAGGCCCCGCCTCACGCCTTCCTCTCTCGGACCCGGCCACACACACGTACAAGAGAAAACACACTCCCCACACTCCTTCCAGGGAGTCACACTGAATGCGATTCCTTCAGTCACCTGTCTGACCCCTCTCTGAGACACGCCAGCATTAGGCTACGTCACCCTCAGGCCAGCTGCTGCCTCCCCAGGGGGTGTCCTTTTACACACAACAGCAATTCACACTCACTGCACGCGATTAATAAAGAGCTCCACGAGGCCTGGTCTGGCACAGCGCAGGAAAGGATGGAATGGAGAAAATGATGAAAGGAGAGGATGGGAGGAGGAGGAGGAGGAGGAGTGCGATGGGGGGGGAGTGAAATGCAAACAGACGGTGGAAGAGAAAAGGGGAAGGAGGCTGGAGGTAGGAGAGACAGAGCGAGAGAAGGAAGAAAGGGAAGAAAAGAGAGAGATGGGTGAAAGTATGAGGGGTGAAACCACAGGGAAAACAGAAGCAGATAAATGGAGAGGAAAAAAAAGGATGGGGAGGGGAATGAGAGAGAGGAAGAGAGAGGAACAGAGGGAGAAACCTAGAGAACTCCAGATGTGGGAGAGAACTGGCAGCTCTGGGAAAAACACACTCTTAACTGGGCGGGTTTGAAGAGAAATGGTGACATAAACAGATAAGGTATCAGGGGGAGGGAACAGGTGTAATGTTGATAGAGACATCAGGCTCCTGCTGCAGGTGTCTACAGGAAACAAGACCCCGCTTTTTAACCCTCTACCAGCCAGGGTTCCACAAATAAGGGAAGGAGGGTGGACTATTCGAGTGGATCTCGCATGTGCCGACGCAGCGTACACCCAACAACCTCCACCGCAAGCTATGAACCTCAAAAACCACTCGTCTATCCCAGGATGTGAGAACGCGTGAAAGAAAACTCCAGGACGTGCTTCTCTTTTCGCTTCTGCTATGGAGTCAGAGGAGGGCCGAACGGTGCCACTATGCCACCGGCCTTATGGTTGCTGACTTCCAGAGACCTCTCTGCTCTCCAGTGAAAGCCCAGCCCGCTTTGTCATGTGAGCGGGAGCTGTGCTTTTGTCTCTGCGCCACGTCCCGGTCATCTCGTGGTGACGCCATAATGACGTGGCAGTGTTGCCACCGTGTTACATCAGCACCTTTGTTTGACCCGTAACAGGTGTCCCATTACCGGTCGGAGACAGGAGAGAAGGAGAGGTAAGAGAGGGTGGAAGAACAGGGGAAAGGAAAGGGAAAAAAAAAACCTTTTTGACAAATTGACGAGAGACATGGAAATTCTGTCAACGTCACACCCGGACCTCTGCTCCTTGGCACCCCCCCCTCGCTCCCTCCATGCTGCCATACACCCCCCCCCCCCCCAACACTCGCACCTCCACCCTGTCCCTCTGCCTCTCGTGCTGACAGAAAGAGATATGACACTCCGATCCAACAGCGAAGCTTCCCGGCTTTCCGAGCAGAACACCCTCTACAAACACGACAAGACAGATTGCCCTGTAAAATACACAGCGCTGCTCAATGCAACCGCTTCCCTCCCAGGCCCCCGCAACAATCAGCCCGCAAAGATTCATTCATCGGGAGAGAGAAGCTTCAAATCTCAGCTACAGGCCCAGGTGATGACTGGGCCTGGCAATCGATAGATGAAGAGCGGGATGCGCTTTCAGGGGGTGGAGCGTGAAGACACAGTTGGGGGGAATGAGACTCTGGTTAATGTTCCCCTGCATGTGCCCGTTCACGCACCCCCGCCCCCTCCCCCTCCTCCCCTGAACTCTCTCAGGCGTCGTCTCTTTGTTCAGCCAAAATGGAAAGAATTAGCTGCAACGGAGGAAGGCTGAGCGAGCGCAGAGTCAGCATGGGGCCAGCGATGAGGCAGCGAAAGGCCAGCACAGGGCCAGCGAGGAGTCCGAGAGGGCCCGGCGAGGAGCTGGCACAGAGCCGGTGCTGGGCCAGCGTGGTCCCCTGCTGCCTTTTTACTGCAGCACGCCCCCCCCTTTAAACACAGGTGCGGCGCGCAGCCTCCAGAACAGGACGGCCTGGGATCAGTCCTCAGCCGCGCTGCAAAGAGACGAGGGAATGCCGCTCGCCAGCTCCCTCGGCCCCCCTGCTAATCGCCGTCCCGCTGGTCAGGAGAGAGCGGCGGGCCTTAGCTCCCGCATCGCGGGCGACACTGGTGCTCCAGCAGGGCCCAGAGAGCCAGCGAGTGCCCTGCCTGTCTCCCGGAGAGAGCAGGAATGGCAGCGCGGTCAGCACTCTGCATATTTGGCCACGCTGATTGGGTGACTTTAGACAGACTCCTCCTTTATAATGCCTGGAGGATGACAGGAAGAGTCTTTCGCAAGAAAACAAAGCAACTATGAATTTGACTTTCATTGTTTGCCTTTGAACAGACGGCGATTCACTACCTGGAACCAAAACAAATGAGTAAATAACAAAAACTGAATAAAGCTCTCGTCCTTGTCATGCGATTTAAAAGGTGGGGGTCCCGCAGCGGCCACTAGATGGCGATAGAGGCAAAGTCTTGCACTCGCCCTCTCCTCTGCACAAAGGGGCCGTTTGTGTGACCTCATCTGTTAATTAATGTCTTCCTGGCTATTACACAGATGCGCTCGCCGGCTTTCGTTACGCAACGCGTTTTGTCCGCAGACGAGCGATCGAGAACGGACCGCCAGAGCTGACGGTGTCAGCGCAATCGCGCTCTGACGGCGAGCGCCTGGAAGGGCGATGCAAAGGCCGCTCCGCTTGCGTCGCCTCTCGGCCCAATGCGCTCTCATTTTGCCATTTGGCACTTTGCCTCCTCGGGCTGGAACAAAGCGCCGGTAACCGGAGTGCAGCGTTATGGCTACTGTGTAAACTCATTTGCACCTGTTTCATCTCAAAAGCAATTTGCGAAATCCCGTTCACGCGGGTCGGTTTTAAACCGGAGGAGGAGAGTGTTGATTCCGAAAGCGCCCCGGTCTACACAAATATGCAAACATCCGACCAAAGCCGTGATGTTTGCATAAGCACTGGAGATGTTGCGCCTGCATCTTTATTTGTAACTTAGTGCATTCACGTTCTCAGGGTCTGGAGTATGCAGTTTTACTTAAGAGCTGTGACAGAGAGCACAGGCTAACAGAGAGACAGAGGGAAGGAGGAAGAGGAAGGGAAAGAGGGAGGGAAGCAGGGATGAAACAGACTGAAGAGAGTGGGAGAGAGGGAAAGAGAGAGAGAAAAGAGGGAAGGAGGAAGAGAGCGTATAGAAGGAGTTGAGAGTGAGGCAGACAGAGAGAAAGGGGAGAGAGGATGCTCTGTCAAGTTATTGCGCTTGCAGTGCAGAGGGAATGGAGGGAGACTGCTGGCATAAGCACATTAGAGAGACAGAGATTGTGCGTAATGAGTGGGAGTGTGTTTGTGGGGTGGGGAGTGTGTGTGTGTGGGGGGCTGTGAGTTTGTGTGTGGGCGTGGGGGTATTGTGTGGGTGTGTGTGTTTGTGTATATGTGAGAGTGTCCTAGTGTGAGTGTGTTTGTGGAATTGTGTGTGAGAGTGTGAGTGTCTGTGTGTGCGTATATGTGTGAGTGTGTGTTGTGGGGCTCGTGTGTGTGTGTGTGTGTGTGTGCACGTGCATCAGTGTATGTACGGGATTGTGTGTGTGTGTGTGTGAGTAAGAGTGTCTGCATATGCGTGTGTGTTGCGGGGGTTTGTATGTGTGTGGGTGTGGGGGAGCGCATGTACGCGTGCGTGCGAGATCGTGTGAGCTGCCTGCTCCATGTTAGGCCTGATTAGAGAAGTCTACACACGCCAATAAACAGGTAATGACCTCGCAGTCCCCACTCCCACTCTCCGTCAAGCCAGCCAATATTAATAACCCATCCCAGAGCGGCGTGATTAATTCCTCTGAGAGAGGCCGCCAGCTTCCACACCACCATAAATGACTAATGCTGCGTGTGTACGCGTGTGTGTCCAGCCGAGAGCGGTCATTACACTGCCAGAATAACACACACACGCACACACAGGGGAGGGTGAGGCGCATGAAAGGAGTCTAGGACAAAGCCCTTTCACTCATTCAGCCTAATTTTATTTAGTCATTTATATTTTAGCGCTCATAACAAAATAACTGCCACAGAGCGGTTTACAGATCACATTCCGTATTAACTATTCATGAGTTCCTCTGAAATCCCTCTTTTTCTCGCACGAGAAATGATAAAGATTCAAGAGGATGCTGTCAACTTTGTCTGCCTCTAGGATTCAGGTAGGTCAGACACCAGACAACAGTGGTGTGTGTGTGTGTGTGTGTGTGTGTGTGTGTGTGTGTGTGTGTGTGCATGTGTGCGTGTGTGTCTATGTGGTACATTTCCCCATGGGAGTGAGTGAGTGTAAGAGTGTGTGAGTGTGTGTGTGTGTGTGTGTGTGTGTGTGTGTGTCTATGTGGTACATTTCCCCGTGGGAGTGAGTGAGTGTAAGAGTGTGTGTGTGAGTGTGTGTGTGTCTGTGTGTGTGTGCGTGTGTGTGTGTGTGTGTGTGTGTGTGTGTGTGTGAGGGTGTAGGTAGATTGCCACTCTGTTCCTCTGTCCTCACTCTATCCCTGGGGAAAAAAAAAGCCAAAAACCCCTAATCTGATGAGTCATTTTTCAGTGAAGGAAACAAAATGTCGGGTGGAGAATCGAGGAGAATCGGGGGACCCCTGCGGAGCCACCGCAGGTACGCATCTTTCGACGCTCCTGGGACAGACCCCGATCACTAACGGCACCAGTGTGGCCCACCTCCCCTACAGACTGTGCCAATTACAGGGAGTGGAGCTCCGCCCCCTCCTTTTATTCCCGCCTCACGGGGGAAATGACAGCGCGCGCCGCAGTCACGGGAGATCAAACGGCAGTCCCGGCTCAGGGTGACGTGACGACACGAGCGATGCTAACTGCCGCTGACAGCACACAGCAGCCCCCTGCTCAAATATACACGCCCGTCCCACCACCTGCTACGCTCCTGTTGATGGTGTGGCTGGTGTCTGCTTTGAAAGTGGGGCTGAGTGCAGCTCAGAGGCGGACTGGGCAGATCCTGTAGAGAGTGACAGTCAAACCCAGAGAGGGGGAGGGGGTCGTCCCGGGCTGGGTTGGGTCACTACTGCGTCCTCCACTGTTGGAGCAAAGGCAGCCTGACTGGGGTGCTCCAGAGGAGAGAGGATAGAAGGAGAAAGGAGAGAGGGGCTCCATATTGATTTTCAAACGCTGGAAGCCACGCAGCTTTGTTTCCTGAGATACCCAGCAGCACATACACACAGGCAAACACACACACAGACACACACAAGTAAACACACACACAGACACACACACAGGCAAACACACACACAGACACACACACAGGGAAACACACACACAGGCAAACACACACACAGACACACACACAGGGAAACACACACAGACACACACAGGCAAACACACACAGACACACACACACACACACATCAAAACACACATACACAGAAACACATCCACCTCCACACACATACACACACACACCCAAAGAAACACAAACACAGGGAAACATGGAAACACACACACACGGAAACACATCCACATCCACACACACACACACACACATACACACACTCAAAGAAACACAAACACAAAGCATTCTGCAATGGGGGGTGGCACGCCTGTACCCAGCGAGGCTGTTGGGCGTGGCACACAGGTGCGCGGTGGCCCCGCAGAGAGACCTCTCCGTCAGCACCACTGACTGTACCTCCGCAGCCGCTCAGAGGTAATTGGCCCAGCCGGCCAGGGACAGGCCGGACCAACAAGCCAGAAATATATATATAAAAAAAGCTCTTATTAGCAAATATAAATATGCCACTTGCAGCGCGGCCATGCGGAGAGAAAGGTCGTGTAGCCTGAAGAGGAATTAGAAGAAGAGGAAAGCAGGCAGACAGACCATAATGAGCAGAGAGGGGAATGTAATATCCCAGCTTCTGAGGGCTCGGGGAGGAGGATATTCGGGTCTGGTTTTGACTGCACTACGGGGACTGGATTATACATGGGAGAAGGGGAGAGAGTGACGCTAGCAGGGTGTATTATGCAAATGGAGACGTGCAGCCGGATCTGATCTGACGGGGCCTTCCTCTGATGGGCTGCGTGGAGTCTCGGGGAACGCTGCACGACCCCCCCCCCCCCCCCCACCACCATCCTCCCACTCTCCACCCCAATTGAGGCATCTGTCTCAATTTCCCTGTGCCTTTACCCAGCCCGGACTTCCCCTGACTGAGGTCTGACCAGCATCTTAAAACAGAGGCGCGATGTAGTTTGGCGGGGGGGGGGGTGGCATTGTTTTTGTTGTGAAAAAGAAACTCTCCGCCCGGCTTCACCGGCAAACGAACCCGCCCCTTCAGCCAAGCTAATGGCCTCCTTGGCAACCCCCCCGGTCACGGTAATCACTACCATAATACACCGCGTGGCACTCGGGCGGGGAGCTAACCGAAGGCTGGCGGCCGCATG
This sequence comes from Megalops cyprinoides, assembly GCF_013368585.1. NCBI lineage: Eukaryota > Metazoa > Chordata > Actinopteri > Elopiformes > Megalopidae > Megalops > Megalops cyprinoides. The sequence continues at coordinate 7,960,846 of NC_050602.1, forward strand.
CGTGTCTGAACGGAGGCTCACTCTGACAGGGCACGGAAACCTCGGCGACCAAGTTCGCCGCAGCAGCATTGATTCTCGCTATAATCTGCCGTTGAAGTTCGCTAAATGTTTCCTCCGATGGTTGACGCATCAGTGCGGTACTTTGACCACATGAATGAAATCTGATGCTTTCTGGTGTAAAGCGGCATTCAGATATTTGTGCATTACTCATGTAATTATATGTTTCTGTGCATTCGATTAGCCCGATTGAATTCTTTCCATTCAGCGATGGGCAGGGAGGGGTATGCGATACAGAGCACACGCCGCTGGACTCTGTTAGAAGCAGAAAAAAACCCTCCTCCATTTATCTGTTAAGCATTTCGTGGATCAATTTCCCCTGACTGCAGTTAAAAAGTGTCTGTGAATATGTATGCATCAGCTTAGAGTTAATGAACTCCATGCAGCCCGGTCTGACGCAGTGAGGGAGACAGGCCACACGCACAGACACACACATACACGCACACACACTGCGATTCTGTTTCACAAACAGGCACACAGACATCTCTCTCTCTCTGTTTCTCCCTCACAAACACACACATGCACGCGCACACGCACACACACACACACACACACACACACATACATTCTCTTCTAAATACAGACACACAGAATTCTCTCTCTCACACACACACACACACATACACACACAGATTCTCTTTCACATATAGGCACAGAATGTACACACGTGCGTACACACACACACACACACACACACACACACACACACAAGCTTACTTTTTTAATTAAAAAAACAATGTCAGTTATGCTGGGTGTAACTTGAAAGGCAGAAACAAAAGCGATAGCGCGGAGTGACAGCACTAGAGGCAATGAGACGTGATCAAACCGTTTGTGATCTGAGAGAGAGGCGTCCCAACGGAGCGCCTCACAGTTATATATAGCCAGCCGCGGCGTGGCGGAAGTGGCTCTGCTCTTGAGGACAGAAAGCCATAAAACCCCTCACAGGTAAGAGAGGAGAGGAGCTGAACAATTCCCCTCTATCCCCTAAAGATAACGTTCAAGAGGAACACTTATGCTGTTAGTTTGCAGGAGTGAGCAAACAGATACAGGCATTTCCTCTTCCTCTTTCACACACACAGGACACACAAGTGCACACGTATGCACTAGGCTTTTAACAGAACATGGCTAATTGATAGATAATTATAGATTACTTGGATCAGTATTCAGATGTTTGCTGGTTAATATAAAACTGAGGGAAACCATACAGAGGCACCACTGTTTCTTATAGCCCTCCTTCTGAACACCATGCAGAACAATGGGCTCTTAACTCTCCCTGACCTCTGAATGATAATCCCGATAAAGACCTCACAGACAGTCTGAGCCTCACCCCCCGACCCTGGACTGGAGCTCACTGCCTGTCTCTTATCCTAAATGAGCTGCCCGAGTCCTAGCTGAACAGACATGCTAGACGTGCCTTATCCACAAAAGGCAGATTTTCGCTCATTTAAAACACCCTGTCCAGTTTCGTTATATACGCAGTGGTATCTTCCCCACCTCCCAAGCTGTGTGTCTTGGCAAATTCACCATTCTGCACTGCATGCCGGTTTCAATTTGATTTGATGAACCCACGAGCCTATTTCTACACTCCGGATGTGGAGATTCATATGGAGGCTCCGTGGCAGCCTGTAGACCTCTGCCTAACTCAGGCCAAGCTGTGACTCTGCATTTTAGTTTAACAGCCGTGTCGGGCAGCGTTTGCACGGCGCTGAGCACAATGGTGTCTTCGTCAAAGTCAAAGAAGTTGACTGAACCTGGTCGTTCGAGGACGGCAGCTGGTTGCTTCTTTGGTCAGGAGGCTTCGGAGAACGCGGCTGGCGGTCCACACACAGACACGAGCGCTCTGGAGAGAAACACCATGCCTCTCGACCGCGCCACACCGCACCGCTCTGCTAAAGAAATTACAGGCCTGCGGGGCTGCAAGCTCAGATTGGCTCTGCGGGCTGAGGACGGGCCGCCAGTTACAGAGCACTCAGGAGGCCATTTGCGCACACCCCACCACTCCGAAATGTATCATTTCTCTCCTCAAGGAGAGCAGAACCTCCCTTCCAGACAACAACTTCAGACAGAGAAGGTATCGACTGACTCTGAAACTCCATTCTTCTCCAGCTCCGAGGGATTGTGTGTGTGTGTCTGTCTGTGTGTGTAACGCAAAAAATAGGAATATAACGCAAAAAAGACTGTAAAGTACAAAACCTGATGATTCATAAGCACACATGTACACGCGCACACTCGCACACCCACGCGCACACACAGAACCGCCGTGCAGAAATCAAAGCAATACATTTGCTTCCCTCCTCGTTTCGCCACCGGAGGCGGGCGGCGCGCCCGTGTCCTGACCTTGCCGAATTGCTTAGGCCGGTGTGATCACTGAGGCGGGACGATCCGCGGGGGTGAGGATGCAGAGGCGCAGTAATTAATTTCCCGGTGACGGGACAATGAACTCGAACAGGTAATCTGGGGGATATATGGCCTCTCCGTCAGGATGAGATGGAGGCCATCCACCTTTAACGTCAGAGCCCCCCCCCCCCCCCCCCTCTCCCACCCACTGCCTGCCACCCCCGCAGAAAGGACGACCCAACAGCAACGGACACTATCCCAGGCACTGGTCAACCAAGCCCACCCTCTCGCACAAGACTCAAACACGACTCCAAACTCAGCTCATAACTTTGACATTGCTGCTTTGGTGTCAATTTTTTTTTTTAAAAAAGGTACAAATTAAAAAACGGGTTTTTAATCGCAGCGCTAACTGGCGTGGAGGCCCGCAGAAGCACAGGCTCTTCCTCGTTCCTCCCCGCTTCCCCTCCCTCTACCCTGGATGGCCTCGCTGAAGCGCTGCAATTAAAGCTGCTCTGTATTCCGGTGTAGCTCCACCACGCAGCCTGCTAATTGCGGAGTGCAACAGCAGCGTTATTACCAGGGAACGCGTGTAGCCGCCTTGGGCAAATTAGCACCGCTTTCACGCTTTCAGGCCAGGTGGCTTTTAAAACACAAAAAAAAACCCCAAAAAAATCCCTCCTGTCTACACCTTGACCTCCCAGACAACACCCCAGCCCCACCCACTCATGCCCACTCTCCACTCTCACCCCCCCCCCCCTCCCCTCAGCCTTTTAAAAAGGAAATGACGAGTGCTTAGACGTGTTGCTGTGGGCAACAAGGCTTTTTGGAAAGTCATCAGCCCGAGAGGCCCAGAAAGCCATTCACCAGAAAAGCCTGGAAAAGGACACGTGTTTGCACACCTTCTTACCTTTGGAGTGCCATTCAGGTAAGGCAGGGCCAGGGGGGAGAGCAGGCATTGCAGACCAGGAGAAAACCCAAGATGTCAGCAACCAGGCAGTTGAGGAGAAAAGAAAGAGAGAGGGAGAGAGGGAGAAAGGGAGGGGGGGGAGAATTTCAATTAGGTTTCTAATGCTGTCAGAGGAGCCGGGCTAGCGCCGGAATGATTTATCAAAGTTATTGCTTCTCTCGGTAATGAGAAAACATGTCACACGCCGAGTGCGGGAATATGACGGGCAAAAATGAGCCGCCTTTTGTCTTGGAAGGGAAAGAAAACAAACCAGTGCTGGAGACTAACATTTCGTACACGGAATGAAATCCTGATTTATTTTCAAAGCCCCGGGAAACATCGCTCCGAAATTTCCCTTCTGTTCGGGGGAACGGCACCCCGTCTTCCACCCTTACAGGCTAACGCGGAGGGTTTTTAAATTGGATGTTTTTTGTTCCGTTTTGTTTCGCGCTTCACTTTGGTACAGGAGCCAGCCGTTCCCCCCACAGAGCCAAATTTTGGCCTTGAGGGTCCAGGCAGGCTGGGCGCGGAGCGGAGGGGAGAGGCGCATGGCTTTCGGTCGGTCCCGGGGTTGTGTTCACAGTGAAAACAGCTTTTCCGTGGAGCCTGGCCCACTCCTACCTGCAGCCCGAGCTGCTCTCTGACAGACAGGGCCTGCACGCCCATCTGTCAGTCTGTCAGGGCCCACCGAGGGCCCGCTGGAGATAAACAGCACGACATTCTCCTGTGTGGGGGCAGGCTTTGATGACAAAGGGAACCTGCTCATGGCTCTGAAGCCAGGTGCTCTGAGGCCTGAGGATCAGTGACTGTGTGCCAGGAGAGAGGCAGAGGCATATGTCATCAGGGAAGCTGATATATACCCAGAATGCCGCAGGGTGTAAGGAGGTGTCAGTACAAGCCTACCAAACAGACTGCAGGGTTTTCACATCTACTGCTGAGACAACACATTCTTTATGCACACTCACACACACACACACACACACACACACACAGACATAAAGGTACATATATATATGCATGGAAAAACAGACAGGCATAGACACATCCGCAGGCAAGGTATACACACAGGAACAGGAAAGAGACCCAAAGCCAGTACAAAATGGAAGTTATCTGAGCACGCTTATGAGTACCGAAGACCTGAATGCACTAAACCCTGAGCGTGAGGCCACTGCACAGCCTGACAGAGACTGCATTCTTCACTCCAGCTTTCCCCCGCCTCTTGCCTCCGTATCCGAGCGCACGCAGACAGGGCGTCTCGGGGTCTTATCTCCCTGATGAACAATTCAGATAAGAAGGAATGTAAAATACCTCCAGGGGGAACACATGTAGCTCTCATTCTTTCAAGGGCAACTGATGGGAAATGCAGCTCTGTTAAAGAAGCCATGTGGGAAATGTAGTTCTGTGAAGGAAGCCTGAGTGGAAATGTAGTTCTGTGAGGAAAAACTGGTGAGAAATGGAGTTCTGTGTGGATAAGCCAGCGGGAAATGTAGTTCTGTGAGGGAAGCCTGAGTGGAAATGTAGTTCTGTGAGGAAAAACTGGTGAGAAATGGAGTTCTGTGTGGATAAGCCAGCGGGAAATGTAGTTCTGTGAGGGAAGCCTGAGTGGAAATGTAGTTCTGTGAGGAGAAACTGGTGAGAAATGGAGTTCTGTGTGGATAAGCCAGCGGGAAATGTAGTTCTGTAAGGAGAACTAATGAGATATTTTGCTGCATGAGAAACTGGCGTAAAATGTAGTCCTGCGAGAATACACTGGTGGGAAATGTAGTTCTGTGAAGACAAGTGATGGGAAATGTAGCTGTGTGAGGAAAAACTAATGGGAAATATAGCTGGGTTAGGAGAAACTGGTGCGAAATGTAGTTCTGTGAGAATAAACCGGTGGGAAAGGTAGTTACGCGAGGAAAAACTGGTAGGTCTGTGACAGTGTAATGCTCCCTGAGTTTTAGTCACATTTATTTCTCAGGATATTCTTAATACTCACCTCAGTAAGGCAGAGTAGACAGTTTAACTATGCTATTTTTCCCTTTTTTTGTCAGAAGGGTTATATTATTCTAAATCATGGTCTAAAAGAGTCATGCCTCAACTGCATAAATACAAGTTCAGCCCATTCAGGCGAAGCTGGGGAGCCAGTGCTGACACATGTTGAATTACTTGAAATGTGTGGGATATGATATACGGCGGCCCCAGCCTTCAGATGGAGGAATGCAGATGAATTTCCCCGAGCCCAAAGCGGCCCTTCCCTCAAAGTCCATATTTCACCCCGATCCAAAACACTCAGCGCGCCTGCTGCCGGCTGCGACTGTTTACACGGCATGCAGCGGACGTGAGAGTCCCATGATTCACGGCGGCGGCGCCGAGGCCCAGATCCCTTCAAAGGCGGGGTGGAGAATGCGTGCCGACGGACACCATGACTCCCCGAGTCTTCGACTGTCAACGATGGCAGAGAACGATCCTCTCCAACAGGTGTGTAAGCAAACCCCCACATCCCCACCCCCCCTCAAACCCATGATTTACAGAGGGTGTGTGACATTTTGGAACCAAGCTGTGACAGAAATGATGTGTCACCAGTGCGGAGCTGGAAGCCCTGGGCTGTTAGATGTCCCTAGTGAAGGCACACAATATTCTCGCAACACTGGTGTGACGTTGGATGGACTTGTCACACAAGAAATAGCTGGGTCACCTCCAAACCGCAGTCTGAAGCTCAGAAAAACTGTATTCTGTTTAACGCCCTCTCTCCCCCACCCCCCGACAGTTCCTGTTCCCCCCCCCCCCCCCCCCTCTATGTGCTGGTGCCGCTCCAGTACCTTTTCTTCCTCGCACCCGGCGCCGACTCACCCAGGCGATTGATTGGCCCTCTCTGACTCTGCTTATTCAGCCAATGAGGCGTTGCCCTGCGCGGCTCTCTGCATTACAAAACTGCAGTCTGTCGTATCGATCCCAAGGTCAGGGACAACTCTCTGGTGACCGGGCAGCCCGCTCCGCCACCTCCGCCTACGCGCCGCTGCCAGAGAGCCACGCTCCCTCCCTCATCCCCACCCCCTTGCCCCCTCCCTCCCGCTTTCTCTCCCCTTCTCCGTCCTCCCTCCCTGTCGCTCCCTGTTGCTCTCGCTGTGTGGGGCTGTTCTGGGAGAGAGAGCCGGGCCTCCTGCAGCTCGGCAGAGAGAGAGAGAGACGCTCCCGCTCCCATCAGCACGCCGCCTCCATGGGCGGTGAGAGAGACACTTCAGGGATTCCCCAGGCTGACGGCTCAGGTAGGATGAGCCTTCCTTGGGAGAGGGGCTGGCAGGGGTTGAGGGGGGGTGGAATGCCCCGGTCCCGTCGGCGGGGTCCGTCTCCGCCGTCCCTACATAAACGGGACGTCCTGCTGCTGTGTGTGGCTTTACGGCGGCCCTCATGACACGTGACCTGCACGGGGGGGACGTGCGCCGTCCAATGCAGAGGCGGGAAGCACTCACGACACCCAAAAAAGAGACACGTCGTGTCTGCTCACTGAGCTGCTCACAAAGCAGGCTTGAGAGATCCGATGCCAACATCAGAGAAATGAAAGAAACAAAGACAAATTAGGAGAGCCTCATCTCTCAGAATACCAGGGGGATCAGAGCTGAAAGACACAGATTTATAAACAAATACATGCAAGAGGGGACGGTAATGATGAAAAGGCTTATTTTCCCCACAACACCTTTCTGTGAGTCCACAGACTGCAGCCAGTCCTCAGATCCCAGACAAGCGTTTGGCTAACGTTGCTGAAATGCACCTGAGTGCTGATCAGCGCAGCAAGATGAAGAGATGAGGATGGTCGAGAAGGCCGGCCAGCTCAACCCTCTGCCAGCAGGCATACCTGACGATACGAAAACGTACAACCCCAAAAAAAAAAAGGACGACTCATATCGAGCACAGGTGTTGAGGTTTGTTTTCATTAGACGGTGCGAACGGGGCGTGGTTTCGGCTCTCCCCCTCTCCTCCCCCCTCCTCCCCCCTCCCGGCTCCGGTCTCGATCGCCCGCGCTGGCGTCCCCTCCGTCCTGACCTCCTCTCCGCAGTGCTGAACAGACAGAAAAACACAGAGCTCCTTCACTCCCGCTGCTGCAGTCATAACTCACGGACAGGTGAGCGGGTCCGAGAGGGGAGGGGGGAGAGAGGCCGACCTTGAGCCCGGAACGGGAGCTCTTCCTGGCGCTCATCACGGTGGCTGGGGGTGGAACCGAGCCGACCACCCGCGCCCCACCTCCTCCTCCCCCCGCCGCCCGGTCGACCTGCGGGGGCAAGGAAGTGGGTCAGCCCAAATCCCCGCCCCGGGCCGCCCGTCGCCGGACAGAGCACCGTGTGCCTTTGCTATAAATACAGCGCTGGCCCGCTTTAGCGCTCTCCTTCGGTGCCTCTCGGGCCTTCTCAATGACTCTGCACCTCCGCGCGATAATTAAAACACGCGTAAGGCTGGCAGAGCGGGCCTGTCCCTGCCTGCAATGCCGTTTCATTTGATTTTCGGGGGCCATTTGCATTCAGTCTCCTTTCCCTGCGCGGAGCTCCAAGGACAATGCTCACGCTACACACACACACACAGGGAAGGACAATAGCATTGGTCAACTCAGAGCAACGGCTGGATGAGCTAGCAAACATCCGCCACACAGAGAGCAGTCCACTGCCGGACCAATAACAGCCTGCCCCAGGAGAAGTGGCTCAGTGATGTCATCCCTCCCTCACCCGGCCTTCTGTGCTTAATATCCTTCCATGGCGAAGGGGAGGGGGTGTGTACCAGGGACTCACACAGTAACACAGCCTGAGAGAAAGAGGCTCAGACGCCATTAGACCAAGCAGAGGCAGAGGTGCATGTGAAACAGACTCAGACAGAACCAACTCCAGCCAATGATCCCATATCAGGCCCGTGAAAGCTGATCAGCTCCGAGGCTGGAAATAGCCCCAAAGTCGAGACAATGTAGGCTTGGTTGGGTGACAATCTCTGCCTTACCCTGTGTCCACCAATGGGCTTTCAAAAGTCACAGACGCACACACAAAGCTTTGCAAAATCCAGCGGGCACTACTTGGACGCTGTGGGCAAACCGGAATACTCAGTTCCCCAGTTTCAACATAGGACCACAGGGGGTGTAGAGGTCAGATTGCTGGACACAGAGGTAAAGAGTTCTACGTGTGAATGACGAGTGGAAGACTGCTGTTGTACCCTTTGAATGCTGCAGTAAAAATCCATCCCACTGAAGGTGCGTGATAAGATGTAAATTTGTGATCTCAGCAAGGGTGTCTGCTAAGCAAATAGTGGCGTCAACATTAACACGGGCCGCGTGACGGCCATTTCACGCCCTGGTCTGTAGTGGGGACACACCGTGTGGAATGAATCCATTCTACTCCAGCGCAAGTGGATCAGACTGCCTTCCTGTGGACGTGCATGCGTGTGACGCCCCAGCACAGAGAGAGGAGAGCAGCCGCTCACCAGCACATCACACAGAGTCACACCGGAGACCGGGAAGATGTTTGCTTTGTGGAGCCGCGACAGATTCAGCACCACAAAGAGAGCCTCCCGCTTACACTGCACAAATTCCCCAGGGCAAAGCCTATTCCAGCAGACGCTTCGGAACAAAAGTCGGAGGCGAAGAGAAAGGCGGGGCTCCTGGCAAACTCTGGTGCTGGACCCCTGCGATCAATCCTCCAGAAGGGGGCGGGTATGGGCGGATATACGAGATGGGGGTATCCATCGGAAACGAGGCCTTGCATTCAACGCAGATCAACTAAGACCCTGGGGAATTTCAACACCAGATTCTTACAGATTATGGAGACCACTGATTCATCACCTTCACCAGACTGAAGCAAATTCACCCTTCCACCTCTGGACAGGATCCAGGAAGCACTAGCAGGGAGCGAGCTATCGAGCCACACTGCTTAAATTTAAGAAGCACAAAGGGAGGTAATGGATTGATTCACCCCCTGCTTCTGGAGTCTGACTATCCCGGGTACAAGTGGGCCTTACAATTCCTCAGTCTCATAATCTAATACATCCTCCATAATAAACCTTATTCCCCCACAGAGACCGATACAACTTCCAGTCTGTAATCTTGCCTGGAGAGGCCAGGCTCAGAGCCGCTTGCCTCTCCCTCTAAAGCTGATTCCAAAAAATTGCGCCTTCCCTTTAATCCTATCGAGAGGAGGCCCTCGGTCTTGCCCGCGGGTCGCAGCAGGGCGACGGCTTTCGCCTCTGCGGTTGCCGGCGGCGACAGCCCTTAACCCAGGGACGACCCGATCGGAGCACTTAATCCCGCCGACACAAAGCAAGCACACTTGACCGGAATATCCCTTTTTGCCGAAAACGCTTATCCGCTTTCTCCGTAGGAAAGGGGGAGAGAAGGTCTTTCGTAGTTAAGCAGCTGGAGTCTGAGCAGGGCCTTCAAAAGGCAGTTCAGCAGACTCCTTCCAGGGGCAAATAGGAAGAAAAGTCAGAGGTAAGGGACAGCAGTGTGACATAGTAGTAAGGAGCAGGGCTTGTAACCAAAAGGTTTCTGTTTCAATTCCCCACTGGGACAGACCTGTTGAACGCTTAGGCAAGGTACCTAACCCAGAATTGCTTCAGTGAACATCCAGCTGTACAAACGGATAAAACAGTAACCTACCGTATGTAAGTTTCTCCGGATAAGAGTGTCTGCTAAATGACCATAATGTAAAGTAATGTAACGAATAGACATCATGCCACTGGTATCATTTCAGCACTTCACATGACCTTTGAACTTAATGGAGGAGTCAAAATTCAGTCGGGTACACACAAACGGTCTCGGTGGTACAAAATTAAGTGGAGGGAGGCCAGGGCGAGCGCACCTGGATACAGGTCTTCCACAGCCTGTTCCCGCTCTGAGCTATGACCCTGCCCACTTTACCATGCAGCCACAAGCTTGGCAACTAATCCCACTGTTAGGCTTGCGAGGAGTGTCTCACCGCTTATTTCTGGTCCAAAGACATCGGCGATTAAGACCCGGCTGCTCCCGCTCCCACTCTTCCAAGCCCCACGGTTCTCCTGCTGGCCTTCTGTCACCATGGCGACGGGCCATACAGATGAAACGACCAGCAGGCTGGTGCCAGTAAGTTGGGCTACTGAAGGGGTTAAATTCCTCCTAATATTATTTTATTATTTTTACTATTTCTACAGCTCAAGGCAAAGAGCAGATGCTTTTCAGATTCTTTTATCCCCTCTTCTTCACTCCCTCTTTTCACCCTTTGGCAGGCCGCCATCATCCTCCCGACTGGTCTGGGCACACAAATGCAGAGCTCTGGTCTCGTTGCACCCTGAAAAAACACGGGGTCGGAGGACTGCTCTGAGACAAAGCAGGGAGGAAGAGGAGGAGGAGGAGGAGGGAAGAGAGAGGGTGGAAGACCTCCCTCCCCGCTAGTTATTTCTCCTGGCCCTCTCTCTGTCTCTCTCTCTCGCTCAGACAGATCTGTTTTCCGAATTTTTGTCTGGAGGCTGGGGAGGGAGAGTGACAGGCCCGGCGGGGAGCCACTCTTTTCCCAGGCCAATTACCCAGCAGCCACCAGGACACAGAGTGGCACCTAAACCCCCCCGCCACCACCACCACCATCAGGTGTGGCTTCTGTCTGCATCCCTGCTTAAAGCATTTCACAGCAGACAGAGAGGAAGAAACTCTGACCACATCTGCCATATGTAAACCCTGATCTAACGTGTGTGTGTGTGTGTGTCTGTGTATGTGTGTGTATCTGGCTCTTATTCCACGCCCTGCTTATTACATTAGGACTGCCAGTTTCATTTCTCTGCCTTTATCAGCTATCACCAGGAAACACGCGGTAGCTGCTCGTGATTGCGCCGGGCCCAGGTAAATAAACTTCCCGGCTCTGGATAAGGCTTGTTTAAACAGCTCTCCGCTTTCTTCTCTGCTGGACTCTTCTCGAAATCACAACAGAGCTATCAATCAGGCCCCCAGATCCGCGCTTGTCCAAGTGGCTACCTATGACATCCCGCGCCGGTATCACAGTATCACAGAGAAACATTCCTGGGCAAAGAATAACATGCTCTGCTGGTGCTGCGGTCACCGGTCTGGCAAATGTGAGATATTTTCATGTCATGCTGGTCAGGCTGCGGCAACATGGCTGAGCTGCTAGCATGTCACTGAAAAAATGCATTGTGGGAGCGCTGGGTGTTCGCTGGGTAACCCCATCGCTCTCCAGAATTCCACGGAAGATTAGAAACCTGCCCCTTTTCAGAGCCAGAGAGAGGGAAAAGAGGGGGGGGGGGGGATACATACACACACATACTCTCTCTCACTCTCTCGCTCTCCTTCTATATGCACATACATGTATACGTGTGTGTGTATGTGTGTGTGTGTGTGTGTATGTGTAGAGACAGAGAGAAAAGAGATAGGGTGAAGGAGAGACAGACATAGACAGGAAAGACAGTGGGGGAGAGAGAGAACAAAGGAACGAGATGGAGAGAAAAACAGACAAAGACGGACAACTGGGGGAAAAATATTTGAATTGAGAGTGACAGAGCTCCGAAAATATCGAGAATGGGAAATTAGGAGGAAGAAAATTTAGGAAATGTGAAAAGGCGATAGAATAGAATAGACGAGAAAAAAACCTCAAGTCAATTTTGAATTTCAACTTGTTTTTAATAACATCTCTTGATTGGTTCGCCCTTTGTTGCCTTCTGGCGGAAAACACCTCTTTTTTTCCAGACAGACTCCCGCAAAATCAGTCAATCACGAATAATCTTACCTGTCGAGCATGAGCCGCTTCAACCCCCGACCCCCAATTCCACCCTCCCCCCTGCACTCCCCCATCAAAAGCCCGTTCACAGCTCATTATTTCTGCCGACAATGCTGCGCTTTTGAAGAGGAAAAAAAAAGAGACAGAGGAGAAAAATAAAAAAGGCTTTCTCTTGGTGGTGGTGCAACTAGCTGCCGGCCTTCCCTTCTCCAATTACGACCGAGACAAGCCAAAGCAGAGGGAGAGAGAGCAAGAGAGGAGGAGGAAAAGAAACAACAACAACAATGCTTTAACAGATTGAATCATGTTTTCATTCCTTCTTGGAGATCTGCAAGTGAAATGAGCTCCCTGCCAAAACAGTCGCAGTCTGGGTGCATTACATGTGTTCTCACCAGCCCCTTCAGAGCATCTCCAGGCAAACGCGCTGCCCCCTACCCCTCGCCCCTCTTTTGCCCTGAACATGCTGCTCTCTTCCTTTTTTTTGTGAGGGCAGATTTGGATCTCGGCGGAGGGAATGTATTGCCGATTGCGCCAGACCGCCATCTGGAGCAGGGGTGGGGGCGCGGATTAGCACCAGGCACGGTGACGGCGTCCCCTGGAGACAGCACATTTCTTAAGGAGGGTGCGAACGCGCCCCAAGCTGCTGAAAGGAAATCGCCAGACTGGCCGGATCGGCCTCTGTAAAACACTGCCATATTGTAAGCCCCACCCTGAATGGACGTGCATGCTAGGAGTGGCAGCAGGTTCCCCACTTTCGGGCCAAAATAGTTTTTGTGATAGGTAGAAAACTATTTCAGCAGAAATAGTGACGACTCTAGCACCATGGACAACCTCATCCCAGCCAGCTGAACTTCAAGACACGTTTCATTTGCACAATTATGAATATTGTGATAAAGTACTGAAGCTGTCTGGGGAGGCACTTTGCTCAAAGGAAGAACAACTGCGTCTCATCCAGGATCTGAACCTGCGACCTGCTAGTCGCAGGTCTAACTTCTAAACCTCGCTGATACCCTTTCCCATCTGACGCGACTTTCTTTGAATTTAATGCACAGAGCCACCGTGAGGGCTGTCCCACTGAGACACGGCTCCTGATTTCACAACACGAGAAACGAAACAGGAAGCGGAAGACGGAGCCAGGAAAGAGCAGGGTGTGCTTGCTGATTCAGCATGCTTGTGCCGTTTCAGCGCCCGAGTCATTTCAGTGGCCACTCACCTCCAAATGTCAGGGGGTGTTTCCTTAGCGGCCCAGAGTTTGCACGGCAACAGCGCTTAAAGGTGACGAGCCTACACCAACACATGCCCGGCCTCAGCTTATCCGCGCTGGACTCGGCTTCTGAAAAATCACAGCTGTTGCCACCAGGCAGCGGACTGCAGCGCACAGGCGACCGTGCGCAATTAAAACTTTAATTAATCCTGAAATGTGATCATTAACTTCTAAGTAAGCACGTACGCATAAACACACAGACACACACGCACACAACATCTTGTTATAACTGAAACGGTGGACTGGATTAAACAGCAGGAGAAACGCCCCTGCCGAACCCCCCCCACCCCCCCTCTGTCCCGCGTCGGGCCCGGGGCTGGGCGGAGCGGTCCGCAATCTCAGCGCTGAGCCCCGCGTTTCCGCGCCGCCGGTGCCATTAAGCCGCTTATTTACTCGGCTGCAGAGATAAGCTAATCCGCCCAACATATTTACACATGCGAGGAAGGGGAGGGCCGAATGAGACGGGGGGAAAAAACCGCAGGGCCTGTCCGCGTGTCCGTAGTGTGCCTGGGGGACAGGGACCCCCCCACAGCCATCCCACTCCCCCCAAATGAGTCTCCATTCTGTACCACCTTTTCGGGTAGGTGGCTAAGGCTACACTACCAGACAACAACAGCTGGGCAGTTCCGCGCCCCACTTCCGCCAAACCTGCCGGGCCTTCCTCTGCTGTTAGCTTGTTTGGCTTTATAACATTTTATGTAAAGCTCCCTTGCCCCCACCCCCAAAGGAAAGACAGAAAATAAAAGCCTTGCAGACAAGACGAGACAGACGAGAGAAAGGCTGGTGGAGACGCGAAATCAAAGGCATTATCACACTGCAAGGAATCGGTCCCAGACCACGGCGCCTTCAAAGAGACGCGCAAAAATACAGGACGATAAAAAAAGGGAATAACACACAAATAAAATAAATAATGAGAGGATTACGAAAGAGAAAAAAAAGAGAAAATATTCCCATATGCCTGCCAAAAAGGCTGGCAGGGATGGCTTTCAAACGGATGTCCCAGCGCCAAAAGACCTGCGGAGATCTGAGGGATGGGAGGCTGCTGGCTTTTCGGGGGGGTCCGTACCGGTGCACAGATCTAACCCTGCTGTCCATGACCAGTGCTGCTGGCACTGAGGCCATGGTATTCAGAGCCCCTAAAACCAGGCGTCCGTCCTGCCAGAGACAGCCGAGGCACAAACCTTCTGTAGGCCTGACGGAGCCATTAGCAATTGGGGACATACAAATACAATGCGGGATTATCCATCCATTACCATAATTATCTCTCAGCTCAGCTGGCTGGCTCAGGTGGCACAAACCCTATACAAGACTTAAGGCCTTTAAACAATTTGATATCTTTGATGCACAAAGCTGTAAGGCTCATTATTTTGGGAACTCTATTCACTTCCAGGATGGAAGACTGGCACCTGCTGTTGATGCCACAGGCCTCCAGCTTGCGAGGCTCAAAAGAGTCACACTTTTCACTTCAGGGACGGCACCTTGCAGACTTCCATGGCCTCACTGAGCTGCCTTGGGATTGTTTCTTGAGCCTCGGACCACCCTTGCTGTTACTGTTGAAAATGCAATACGATGAAAAAAAAACCTGACTTAAACAATCTGCGACACCCAGAATGGCAAATCACCTACTGCACACGTGCAGTGAGCCTCAGAGCGGCTTCAGTGTCACCTGCAGCTTGGCTCCTCGCACAGTACAGCACAGTAACACAGATCAGCCGGTCGCCCCCCACGTGGCTGTCATACCTGGAGCATTTCTGACGTGCGCACTTTGCAACTGCACCAGGGTACGAGGACATCCGTTAAGACGCGGCTTGAAGTGTCCCCATAATTTTTTCTGTCCCCCGTCACTTGTCTTGTCCACCCACCCACCCACCCACACACACGGTTGGACACACACACATACACACAAATAAAACCGCACGTCTATATTTTCTTTTTACCCTTCTCACCGGCAGCGAAGAGAGGCAGAGATGAGTTTATGACTCATAGACTTATGGGTAATTTCATGGTGACTCATATTTCGCGGAGGGGGGGGGGCTGGAACGTCTGAAATATTCGTATGGGAAGCAAAGGGAAGGGAAGGACAGCGTGTGAGAACTTGCGGCCCCGAGGAGCTCATTCCACAGAAGAGACCTCCCTCATTTAACCGCGGTACCACGCATCGCTGAACGCAAACAATGAAACAGCACAACGTTTACTGCGCTGAGGAGGCAAAACACACATGGTACACAAGGGGGGGGTGGGGGGGGGGGCGCGCTGAGGTCACGTCAGAGGGAGCCTGGCGTTCCTTTGGGCCGAGTCAATTGGATAACGGGAAAGTAACGAGAAGGGAATGAAGAGATTTAAACAGTGTCGTCGGATATTAACGGACGGGCAAATTTTTCGGTGTAATTCCCGAGTCCTTCCGGCACGCCAACATCTGCGATGAGGGCGCCTTGCACCTGCGCCTCTTCAGTCACCAATTACGCCCGGGAGCGCGTGCGGTCTCCGGGAGACGCCGCTCTAACCGCCTGCTCTCTCCTTTCTGCGTGTGGCTAGGAGAGGCTTTACCAGACATCTGCTGTAAGAAATATGACCCGTTCTTAAAAGTCTTCCAAAAAAAAGAAAGTAAAAAAAAAAAAAAACCCTTTCAACCCTCAGACCGCACCTCGCAGTTGATTGTTGACATTGTCTGTTTTTTTTTTCGTGAGAAGAACGGCGCAAGAAACACCTGCGCTCCTGCCCTTCGGAAGAACCTCCCGGCTGCGCTCTACCCTCTTCTTGAGCGGGAGCGCAGGGAACTCGAGGAACTCGAAAGCCTCCTCGTAAAACAGAACTCGTCAAAAAGAGACGTTCTCTGAGCCCTGTCTGCCAGCAAGTGAGGCATATCTGCTGCGTGACTCACGCAGGAGCGATCCGAAATCCCAGTCTCTGCTCTGCCTTTATCTTACGGAGCAGCGCGGCGCCCGTTTTCAGAGGAGGGCGCTCAATTTTCCACCCGTGTATTATGTTCCGAGCCCAGTGTAGCCACACAGTGGTGGTTGTACGGGGGATTTCTTTCTCTCACTCTCTCTCTCTCTCTCTCTCTCTCTCACACACACATACACACACACAGACTCCCAGCCCCATGCCCTACATCTCTTTAATTCAGAGGGATGGTATCTATATACACCCAGCCTTGCCATTTACTTCCTAGCAGCACCCTAATGAGTGTACACTACTGCAGTGCACACTCGTGTAAACGTGAGAGGGGAGGGCCATGCCACACAGGGCTAAAACTGACAGTTCCACACACTGCCCTGGGGACAGCAGGGTCCTGACATCCGGGCCTCTCCCCGCATGCTTTTCTGCTCCACACCTGGCTCTTCCTCCACCTCCATATTCACCCCGCACCTGGCTCCTCCGCCACCTGAACTGCCCCCTTTCCAGATAATGAGCTTCTCTGACAGGAATTGAGAGGGAAGGAAGGATAGGTGTTTTGTCTTTCTCTCTCTCTCTCTCTCTCTCTCTCTCTCTCTCTCTCTCTCACTATCACTCTCTCACTCTTTCTCTCTCTCTCTGGCCAGTCGATGCCAAGACTAGAGGCCCAGACAGGCTAACTTCTCACAAAGTAAAGAGGAGAAAGGAAAGTGTGGGAAATACCAAACGACTGTCCACACTTTCTACTCTCCTCTTCCCAGCCGAACCCCGCTCCCTCCCCTCACCGCCCCTACGCTCCCGATGGGGGTGAAGAGGTGAGAAAGACGTCTCTCCACCCCCCCCCCAGATCTCCCTCTCGCATTCACACACGCTGACGCCGGCTCCCCTGCTCCTGTGGGCCACTGCTCGGGGGGTGTCTGACAGATGAGGTGTTGATGGGCCGGCGCGGGTCTCCCTCGGTGGCCGGGGGAAGGAGGTGTGAAACACGATCCGCGCTCTCTCGCCCCCGCAAGGTCACCAGCCGCGCCCCGGCGCCCGAGCCCAGGGGCCCGCTTTAGCACACTGCTCCAGAGCGAGTCCGCTTCAACTCTACACCCTCTACGATAGCACCCATTCAGGGACGAGCCGGGCCAATAAGGCTCCCTAAGGAATAACAACAACACCACTAAATTCATGTGACAGACCTTAGCTGTACATCATAAAAAGTCAATGTGGCCACTGTACAAGAAAGCAAACTTTTTTTTTGACAAAAAACATTCCAAACTGAAGCCTAAATAAAGGCCAGTTAAAGCCTGTTACAGTGTGTAATAATTGAATCTATTAATCTAGAACAGCAACAAGCCCAGCTTGAGACAGCAGAGTCCTGCAGCTTAAACAAGGGAACAGAGAAGTCTCTCAGACAGAACACCACATGTTGCTCCATCCCATATGGAAAAGAGGAAGTGAATCTGCTGACACTGATTCTAAGATATATTTGCATTATTTATTGGAAGACTCCCTTCCCCTTTATATCGACCACTGTGACCCCCTATGGTTCCCCTGTGTTAAAACAGGTTTCTGTTTTTTTCCCTCCCCTTGTTCTTCCTGCCCTCAGTGTCTACAGCATATTTCCCATTTAATTCTCTGAGAAACCATTTTGGTTGTTCTCAGAAAAACAAGTACAACCCCCACACCATCACTGCCCCCTGCAACCAAAGGCCCATGACAGAGTGTGTATTGTTTTGGTACACTTGACTCGTTAAATTCTATTCAAACGTGATTAATATTCTAGATTACATCCGTTATTGTATTTCATTCTTAGTAATTAGCGTCCGCGGCCCTGCAAGCCGCCCTGGATGAGAATTAATTCTTAGCAACAACATCGTGCCTGGCATTAACTTATTCTTATGCACCGCAGTGTTTTCCTGGAAACTGTGGGCTAATTAAGCACTTTTGACGATTGAACATTCATCACCTGTTGTCGTCAACCCCTTCCCATAATCCATTTCTCTACGAGCTACTTTTTGCTTCAACGTGAGACCTTACACAATTGCCCTTACCCTTAAGAATAAATATTGATTCAATTATAAGTACACAAAATACAAGACCTAAATGTATAATGATATGATATCTATTTGAAAATGTCTTAATTGTTCTTGTCATATATTGTTAAAGACTGTATAAGGTAAAATATACTCTGCAATCATTTGTGTAACTCAAAGTGGCAGCACAATCTTACGTGCAATATGTGCCACGTATTTGACATTTTAAGTATTCCTCACACTTTACTTTATGCTGCTTTGCATCATGGTGGCCATGACAGAGGAACACTATTATGAGTCCTTTAAAGTCAGCCACTTGTGACACTGTCACCGTCACTCTGTAATAATGCTGTGCCTTTTCCCTTCCTGTGCGCGATCTGAACACGGGCGACATGCGGTAAATAAATCAAAAAGCTCATCACAGCGGCGGCGGCAAAAAAGGGGCGGGGCCATCAGACGGCCCCGCGTAGCGGGCGGGCACATTCCTTCCTGATGCGGCTCCGCAATTAAGCCGCTTTTAAGGGGTGGCAGATTGGGCGTAATGAGATTTATTTTAAAACGGCGTTTGACAGTGATTAATGCTCTCGCTGGTGGCTGGTCACATGAACCGGGCTGTTATTTATTTATTTCCCCGCCGTCGTGGCCGCGCCATCTGTCATTAACGAGGTTTCTGTAGTCATTAGCTGGGGTTGTCTTGAGCGAGACGGGGGCCGGGTCGTTCCAACATGCTCGGCGCGCTAATCTACATGAGATTGTAAGGGTATGCTGCCCCCCCCCCCTTCCCACACAGAAAGATCTGCCGTGATCAAGGTATAAGTGCTTTCTGATTCCTCGCAGACATTACATTATATTACATTACGTTAATTTAGCAGTTGCTCTTATCCAAAGTGACTTTCAGAACAGAAGTGTATGAAAATGAAATGAGCAGCAGAGTCAGACCCGGCTAACAACACTCCCAGGCCAGTGAATGTGAGCGCAACACCATTCAAGTACTACAACAAGTTAACTGCTAGCCTGAAACTAGGCAACGCACCTAAATGCATCTAAACACATCTAAAACGATTGCCGCTGCCAGAGGGTGGGGATTAATTGTATAATCTTGGTCTATATGAAATTATCTCCAGGTAACTCTTACCCATTTAAGACACATCCTTTTCCCTGGTAAATGGAATGAAAAGCCAAAGTTATAATAAGAGAAACAAATGGATGTTTTGTTTTGTTTGTTTTCTGTGTGAAGCATTCGCTGTTACAAAATGGCAGTGAGATTATGAGAAGCACGGCAGTGAGAGCTTGCCGCTGGAAGAGGACACGTCGCTTTTGGCGGGAATCACTTCACGTCGTCAGTGGAAGCAGCCAGTGAAGCGGTGAGGTGTGTTTGATTCAACGCCTGGTCTGTGAGAGGAAGCACATCAGAAATCAAGAGCTCTCCCCATCTGCTCATGAGCTCAGCTGTACTACCCTGCTCGGTGCTGCTTCTTGGGGAAAAAAAGCAACAGTTATACTTCCAAAAGGAACGACCTTTGGTGGGAAAAAAAGCTGCTGTTTCACTCAAGGGAACACCCGTGACCTTGTGTTCCGAGACAGTTTGCCTTTGTGAAAACATTGCTGAAGATAACTATGAAAGGAATAAGTTGTACTTTAACAGTAGCGATGTAAAGACCAACCCAAAGCTAGCCTTTAGCCTCCCACAGTTTTCAGACAAACTTAACACCAGACCAACTCATATGCAGCACCACCAAAGCTAACCCCTTCAGCCCTAACGTAATAAAGCCATCGCAGTGAACACAAAAGGTACTGCCGATGATACAAGCCAGGCACTATGTGTCAGAGATGTGGATGGTTGTAGTAGTCATGCCAGCACAGACAAGGTGCTTCACCTCTGAGCAACATCCTACAGCGGGGTGGTAATTCCAGCCGGCCGCGAGCCATGTGCGTATTTCAGCACTTAAATGTCTGTATAAATCCTCCGCCCCCGGCAGCCCCCCCCAACCCTCTTTCCACAGGGCCTCCACCCCTCAGTCAGCAGAAAAAGCCCCCCGTAATTGCCTCTTTATAGGTCCGGACAAAAGTAACCTAATCCCCTCGCGAGAAAGGGCCCGAGCTTAAGACAAAAACAAAGCGACAGGGCGAAGGCGCTAATGCAGTTAAAAACCCACCGAATCATACTCAATCATCCCGGCAGAGCCGTCACCCCCGGCTGCAGGGTTAAGGAGGTCTTAACCCCCTCCCCGCCAAAGCAACAACCCCGGGGAAGATTACCAGACAAAGGGGCACGGAAGGCAGCTCTTTTCACTCTAAATCGTTGGGTCTTCGCCCTTCGATGAGGTTTATGTGTTCGAACAAGTCTCCACAGTCAATTTGTGGAGCTGGTGGTGCACGTATTCGCAGACTCAGCTCCCACGCAACCACACGATCTGACACAATTACCCATTCTGCCTGTGGCCTATTACTCATGGTGGTAATGCAGGACACATGGATGCTTACCTGCACAGGTGGACATCAGAAGGGAGGAGGTCAAGCAGGTGGTTACATGAAAAAAAGAAAAGAGGGATAAATATTAGGAGAATGAATCAACATCACATACATTCACATTTACCGAATTCAGCTGCAATAGCAGAGGATTGCCAACACAGCTCTGGGTCTCAAGAATTGAACATGGTGAAACCAAACAGTCTGAAATAAACAAGCACATCCCCACAGTAATGAGTGGACCACTTAAAACCTGCAGCAGAAGCAGACATCAGCGCAATTGTGCGTGGTATCCCTATTTACTGGTCTTGCTTGTGAAACAGTACATCTGTAATGAGCTACTGCATTAAGCCAGCACATAATGGCCCATTCCGAGTTATTCCTCTTTGTTAGGGAGACACTTTCGCAAGCTCGATGTCAGAGCGCTTCATTGTAATCCCGAAACTGCATTTTCAGGCCCTGATGTTAGTCACTCTGGTGACTAATGGCGATAGCCGACCGGAATTTCAACAGCTCAAAGCGCCTTGCCTCTTCCCAACGTGTTTCAGCGTCCCCTCCTGCAAACAGCACACCGTCTTTGTACACGCCGGTCACATACTGCTGCCGTCAGCATTCACCATGAAAGGCTGCCACCAGCGTAACAGCAGAGAGAGTGTCTAATAGCTAGAAAGCAGCTGTTTTGGGGTATTCTTGTGGGCGCTCTCTTTCCTAAATGCTGCCGCACAGGAGCTGAGGGCGCTCGCAGCCAGCTCTCGACAGAGGTGCAGCGTGGTCCCGTCCCCAATCGGAAGGAATGTTCCGGGCTTGTCCTTTCTTGTAATGCATTCCCTGGGAGCGCGTCAGCACTGAGGACAGGGGAGAGGAGCGTTACAGGAAATAGCTGCCTGCGTGGTGCGGAGAGCCCAGCAGGATTCGCAGCCATGAGCCTTCGTCGGGTGCGCCTCCAGCCCCCCGCCACCCGTCACTGGGGTGCGAGGTCGAAAAAAAGCTCTGCCCGAGGACTGCGCCGGCCCCCACACCCGCGTGAGACCCCGTCTGCTGCTCCGCGCCAAAAAAAGAAGCAAATCAAAGAGGCTCGGCGACAGCCCAACGCCGAGGCCCGGAGAGGCCAGTGCCGGCCCCCGTGGCGCTGTGCCCACCGCACGGCTCTGCCCTCTGCAATCCGCCAGAGGGAACGCAGAGAGCAAAGGCGCCTGGGAAAAGGCCCCGGTGCCATGCTGTGCCATCACATGGCTCTGGACGAGTGAGGGCCAGCTCAAAGGTCTAAGCCCCACGCCGTGAGGGAAATGAACAGATCCAGCCAGTGTGGAGGCCAACCCCATGGCGCCCAACGGCAGGGGGTAGCCATGTAGTACAGGGCACTCAGTGATCTCTCTAGGAAAGGCCAATCTCATTCTATTTCACCTGAGTGCTCGAGTTAACCGACTTCTGCCTTAAACCAGTTTGACCTTTATCTGAGTTCTGAGGACACTGCTGCATTACCTTTGAGCAAGGAGCTCAACCTGAGCTGATTCCACACCCACCCAGATGTATGAACTGCATAAAATATACGCTGAGCTTGCTTCCATGGATGATGGTGCCCAGCTAACCAAAGAAATAAAACACAGTAATAAAATGCCTGGAGTGGAATAACAATGCAGAGTAGTTTTCAGGCTCACTCTCGACACATGAGGGTTTGTGCACGAACAGCATAAAAACTAAAGGATCATGGGAAGCCGACAGTCACTCGTGTGAAGGTCAGGGACGAAACGGAAA
This sequence comes from Megalops cyprinoides, assembly GCF_013368585.1. NCBI lineage: Eukaryota > Metazoa > Chordata > Actinopteri > Elopiformes > Megalopidae > Megalops > Megalops cyprinoides. The sequence goes on from NC_050602.1 coordinate 7,983,301, forward strand.
GCGGGAGCGGGCGGGGAGGGAGAAGCGGGGGCTACTCGAGGGCCGGGGCGGGCGGCCAGCGATGACGCCAGCGACGTGGGCCTCTCCACGGCGGCCCCCCGCGAGCCGTGACGTAATTAACCGCGAGTTAATGAGGCTAATGATGGAACAGATGGCGCTGTTAGGAGCGCGACCGCGGCTCGGAGAAGCCTTCCGGCGGGGATTAGAGCGGGTCTTTGATTGCGAGAGGCAACATTTGCAAAGCAAATTCGCCATTCTGCCAGCAATGCCAGTTTTTTTCTGTCTCCTTTTGCCGCCGCCCCATTCAAGCCCCGAGGCCTCTTTCACAAGATTTTTCACACCTCCCTCCCAAACCACTTCTAACCCACCCAGACGAACTCCTGAGACGGGTCGGCCGCAGTGCAGGGGAAGATAAAAATGTTGTGAAAACAGACTGCGAACTGTTTGGAACCCCACAAAGACCACTGGAGACTCCGCGAGCCGTGTTGAGAAAAGGGGGGCGGAGTCAAAAGACGTCCGCGTCATCGCCCACCTCCCTTCGCTGGTCTCCCATCTCCCAAAAACGCCAAGGTCGTTTCAGAAATGAAGAGCCCCAAATCTCTGCCGTGTCAAAAACAAAAAAAGAGGGGCAAAGTTGAGCCGAGCTGTTCTGTGAAACTGCACTGCAGGCAACTTTGGGAAAGCGGGAGCAACGCTTTTTTTTTATTTATTAATTTTTTTTTTAGCGGCCCGTTTCCTTGTCTGTTTGCTACGATCTCTCGCATGTGTCACCACAGGAGCTGAGCGGTCCCTCTGTAGGCTGTTGTACTGTGAAATTGGGCAGATAACGCTCGGGCCTGCTGATTCTCAGTTTTAATCTCCCCTCCCTTTCGGGGCCAGAGTTTGTTTGATGTCCTCATGCGCTTGCCAGCGTACCCTCTCCCAGACACCCACTCCCCCCCCTCCCTCCTAAATCCGGCAGCCCTGAATTAGCTCCACCGCCCCATTGCAGAACAGGGTTTCATCCATCAATCGCTGTAAACTGATCAAAGTGCGCGGTGAGTAATGGAATATATGCTGTCTGTAGTTCGATCACACCAACAGCACCAGTGCTGCTGTTACAGTGGGGGTAAATGAGAGGACCAGGATTGGTCCTTGATTCAGAGGCAGCGCCCACCCACCCCCCCCTTCCCGTGTGGTATGCAAATGTGTTCTAATTTCCTGCAAAGGCAAATTGACCTCCGAGCGAGCGACGGGGTGGGGTAGAGGCGGACCTAGGGAACTGAGAGCCTAATGAGGACGGCGTTCGATTGGTGCGTGTCTGTCTCCCCCCCTCTTGCCCCACACACCTGACCCATGTATGTATCGCTCCATACTGTTGCACTCAATTCATGTTTTATTTGACTTGGCATACTTAAGCTTGCTTAACTGTACTACTTAAGGGACTGCAAAGCTGCTTTGAATTTCGCCTGTTGCTGACCGACACCTCACCAGCTGTCACAACACTTCTTTCACGCACTTGGGCACGTATGTGTGTGTGTGTGTGTCTGCGTGTGTATGCGCGCATGTCAGTGCTCTTGTGCGTGCGAGCTTTTCAGGGCTTTTCACTAGTGCCATGTTTGCCTAACTTAAGGATGATCCTCTGTCTGAATCCCGTCAGCCCTGGCTTGACCTGACCCAGAGCGGAGCCCGATTCGGCCGATTCTCGGCAGCATATGGCCCGGCCCCGCCCCCGCCATGCCACCTCACCGCGGTAATTAAAAACTGTTAATCGGATGTGGGCCATGACCCGAGGAGAGCGGGGGTGTACTCTTAGAGACATGGCGAGAGAACAGACTGACCCCTACTGGAGGGAGCTGGCAGCCGCTGTCCACAACTCCTCCATTACTGTTTTGTGAACAGGGAAGCTCAACCAGCGGGAGGGACAGGCTCAGTGTAGCACATTGCAAGGAGTCCACCTTAGTGGACAGTGGAGTCTACTGTACACTGACACTGAGACAGAAATGGAATAAATGTACATCTTGCTTTACCAAGGTCCCCATTTTTGGCCACACCTGGGGGAAACGGTTCTTGTTTTTCGATTATGTTTTTTTCCGAAATATCCGAAATAGAAACGCCTGACGTGCTAAGCACAAAACACCTGTGGTCAGAACATCTCTCGAAGATTTGCAGGAAGCCGACGGTAAGAAAGCTGCTGTCAACACAGCTGAGCGCAACAGAGGAAAATGTGTCAGCGCTCGGGCTTCAGCGTGGAGACTCTGAATGCTGCAGTTAGCGTGGAGCAGGTTTAGCCATTCAGAAGGTCACCAGACAGCTGTGGACTGGCTAGCTGTGATGGCTGATAAACACAGAGCTCAATGCTCAACAGCAATTGCAAAGCGTCCATCCTCCATAGTTCTGAAGCGATAGACAGACATGATCTTTGCTGTTGAAACAAGACGGGTCTTAACAACACAGGTCCTGGGACTGGAGCCTGAGTGACAGATGACTCACTCCTCTGTTTCACCTTGGGGGAGGGGGGGGGGTCGAGGGGCAGAAAAGAGGCGGCGCATGAGAGAAAGAGTGCAAGAGGGAGGGAGACTTGTGCCTCTCCGAAACCTCATTAGATCACTTTGCTCCAGAGGGAAATCGCTATAGCAACCGAGGCAGGCGGCTCCCCCGCATCCTTCCCCGCCTTTTGTTCCGAGGGCAGGGACGAGGGCTTCGTGAGGCCTGCTTACAAAAGGCGGGCGGCTGAGTCCCTCCGGGCCCATGCTAACCTTGAGCCGGGTGCGCGGTGAACGCCAAGCGGCGGGTTAGCCAATGAAACGGACGTGGGCTTAAGTGCGCTGCCAACGGCGACACATTTATGACCATTTAGGAAACCACAAAAACTGCCACAAAAAGGCAATAGCTGAATGTTCGTGCCTGTAAAGACAGGCCTCTGCTGAGGAAAGCTGAGTTAATGCCTCGGAGGCCTACGGTGAGGCCTACACAGCCTGCGAGGCCTGCAGCTCAATTTAAAAGCCCGGCAGAGGGAGGGTTGCTCTTCCCTGGGGGCAGTCGGAGCATCGGGACCCTGGAGGGTTGTAGTCAGCCCACTGTGGCCAATTAATATTGAATTTGGAATAAGGAGAGCCTGCCAAACATGCCCCCAAGGTGGGGAGCGGCCATTAGGCTAATTAATGGGGCAGAGATGAGCGGAATGGGGGGGGTTTCTGGGAAAAGCTGGGAGAGAGGGACACAGGTTACTGAGAGTTCCATCATACCTGCTCTTCTGGACTCTTCCCTATTTGAGTTAAGCTCCTGAGAAACACTGGGGAACGCCGCCAGGCCCTTCTGACAGTGCAATCTTGTGCAACAATCTCAGTTCTGCTGTTTGTATTCTCTCCAGATCATTTCGTCAGGTCGGCTTGATTAAATGACACCCGGCTCTTCCGCTCGCTGTGTTTAATTGCACTGTTAAGTGATAGGCAGTGACATCACTAGGAAACGTTTCGGAGCACAAGCAGTGTGTAGGAGCACACTGTCCACCCCTGTCCTGAGCGTGTGCGCTCGTTCACAGCTCTAAAGGAAACCGGGAGGAAACGAGCCCCGACCGCTAAGCTCCGCAACAGTGGGGGTGGGCCACGGGGGCAGAGTGTTGACAGAGGAGGCCAAATATTGCGCGGGCCGCACAACAACTCCCATCAGTTCGTACACACAGCTCTCTCATTATGAGAAGTCAGCAGGGCCCTGGGCCCGAAGCCGGGCCAAACTGGCGGCTGTGAATGGAGCCCATTGTGCACGCTCGTAACCAGAGCACGGGGGGGGGGGGGGGGGACAGGGCGCGGGCCCAGGCGCAGCTGCAAGACCCCCTCTGGTGCTTGATTCCACCACCCTCCTGCTGTGGGCGCCAAAATCTCCCCCGCTGTTGGGGGGATGGGGTGGCTACCTGCTTTTGGTTCCAGAGTCATTCCCTCCCCCGGGGGTTCTGACCCAATTACTGGTCTCTCCGCGCGGCGAGCACAGGTGGGGGCTCGGCGGACTGGCATGGATGAGCCGGGCTTCCCATATGGGTCGGTCTGGAACGCCCGGTGCCAGCTGAACTGACAGAAAATTAGTCATCACTGGTGATGGCTTTAATGCATTCCTGATAATGTAATCCACAGGTTTATAAAGGGTGGGCATACCCTGCCAGTTAGAGCCCACCCCACTCTCTCTCTTTCTCCCTCTCTTGAACCGCCCCTGGTGTGTACCTGACACTGCCGTGCATGCCGGGAGGGAGTGACAGGCCCCACCCACATGCGGACGAGAGACCAGCGAGAGGCAGCGGACGAATTCATTTCATTCCCAGATTTAGTGAGGCAAATAAACCCTCAGAAACAGCGTTCACCTCCTCCGCTGCCACTCTCTCTCTCTCTCTCTCTCTCTCTCTCTCCCTCTCTCTCTCCCCTTACGCGACGCGCTCCAAGGACACCGCGTCACCATGTGGGCGGACAGTCTGTCACGGCACCTGGAGAAGAGACGTCAGTTTGGCCACCTCGCGGGGCGAGCGGCTTGCAGCCCTGCCGCTGTAACAGCAGAACGGCGCTCTACAGCCGGAGAGTCCCATGAGCAGAGAGCACAGCTCTGAGCCCGAGCCTCACGCTGCAATGGTGTTTATGTCATCCCCATGTGTTTAACCTACACTGCACTGAAAGGGCATGACAAAGAACTTAGTCATGCTAATAGCTCACCTTCCCCAAAAATGCCAAACCTCTTCAGCCGTCCCGAAAGAGGCCGGGGGAGCAGTGGATTCAGGTCTGATGCTCAGAGCTCTCAGGGTAACACCTGCGTGCGACAGATGAGGCCTCTAGTCCCGTCTGCAAGTCTTTAATCAGCTTGATTAATCCGTGTCAGGTTCCTAATCAAGCCCTGGGTGCTACCAGGTGATAGAAGCATGCCCGAATGTTTCTCTGCTAGGCCTCCAAGGCCCCCTGTTTGTGGTGGAGGGGGTGCAGAGGAGATGCCTCCTTACTAATACCCAAAGATGCTGAAAAACAAGTAGCGGGAAGGGAGGGAGGAAAAGGAAGGGAGGTGGGCACCTACTTTCAACTGCCATGAGAAGATTCAATGCAATGGACAGTGGAGGTTATCGCCAGCCTTCCCGCGGTATGGAGGTTATCGCCAGCCTTCCCGGCGGTAGGGGCGGCGATGCCCCGGGATGCCTGAATCAGGAAACGCTTTGTGTTTTTTTGCCAGAAATAACCTTTTGCCTACTGCCCCCCCCCCCCCCCCCCCCCGAACAGGAAGACAAACATGCCTGGCTCCGGAGTGAAAAATGGCGATGCGCTCGTCTGACCCCGCTGATTGCCCGCAATTACGGCAGGATCAGCGGCGGTCATTAGCGCGGCGGTCTCGGCGGGGCCTGGGGACATGACAGATGGCCCCCCATATCCCTCCCGCCACACCGTATCCTGGCGACGGAGACCTTCTGGAGGGGTGCTGTGGGACCACTCACTGCCTCCCCTCCCGAGAGCCAAATTTCATCACACCAACAGATACCAGGCCTGTGAACCACCTGATCATGGGATATTTTACTGCGTCAGAGATGTTCTACTCCAATCATCTCCTGTCTCATCTCCTCCCACGGTAACGTTCAGAACTGTCAAACTCAGAGCACTGAGGCCTGCATTAGTTATTATAATGAGCAATTATGCATTATTACTGTCAGTGAATTATGTGCTCAGGCTCACCTTGCTGAATTTTGACATCTCTAGATTTTCCCTCACATTTCTTCTCATTAGGAAGAGCTTGAATGCTGATCCAAGGAAATGATTTGGGATCTCAGGACAGAATGTTTGGACACTCAAATGATCGGTTTGTTCTGTGATAGAAACTCTTCTGCAGAGAGAATCTGTCTCTGTGGGCATCACCACTGACAACTGCAAGAGCTGCCCGGACAGACAAGATGCCCAGGCGTGATGTCACCATTGGCCCATAATCTAGCACATACTGCAGGCCGGAGGGCAGACGGAGCGGGTGACGGAGCGGAGACTGGCGTCTCTGTCCCTGCCCGATCCTCACACCTCCAACGGGCGAGGCGTCCCTGCCATCACACACGGGACGCGGGGACCGTCACCCCCTGAGGACTTCCTGGAGGTGACTCATCGCTGACACAGGCTCATGCCAAAGCGCCGTGCCATTTCGGTGCCACTCCGAATGTTGCATATCAGGCGGCAGCCCCCGCTCGCAAAGTGGCAGGCCTGATGGCTTTTGCAGTTGCCGTTACTAGAGTCAGAGTTACACTCGTCTCAAGTGCCCCACGTCTCAAGTGCCCCATACTGTATGTCCCCCGACAATCTGGAATGACTGAAGGATGAGTGGCAGAGGGAGTCAGAGAGGGATGAGCAAAGGAATAAGTCAGAGAGGGATGAGTGACGGAAGGAGTCAGTGGGGGATGAGTTACAGAGGGAGTTAGTGGGTGATGAGTTACAGAGGGAGTTAGTGGGTGATGAGTGAGTGAGTGAATCTGTGGGGGGTGAGAGAAGGAAGAGGGAAGAGTCAGAGAGGGATGAGTGACTGAGGGAGTCAGCGAGGGATGAGAGAACAAAAAAGTCAGAGAAGGATGAGTGACAGAGGGAATCAGTGATGAGTAAAGGAAGGAATCAGGTGGGATGAGTGATGAGGGGCATCAGAGGGTGACGAGCACAGAGACGCAGGACGGTGACTTCTCCTCCGCTGCAGTCAGGCCCAGTCAGGACAGGCCATCGCAGATCCCAGGCCGGGGCGGGTCCGGCCGACCACGCCGCGCCCGCTCGGCCGCCTGGGCCCTGCGAGGCGAAAAACAGGAAGTGGCAGGAGACGGGGCGCTGAGATCAGAGACTTCTCGTGGGTCATCAATCTGCCGTGCCAGCCTGGGAACAGCACCACCTCAGCGTCTGCCGCTTCACGCTGCGCGCCGGGACAGATCTCCCTCCACGATAAGAGTCCCGGCTGGAAGCCGGCCATGCCCTTTTCCCACACAGCCCTGCGAGGGGCTCTTAACAAAAACCGCGACAGCTGGCCGGGCCGCTGTCTGGAGTAAAGAGCACTTCTGCGCAGTGCAAAAATAGCCAGTTCCTTAAAATGCAGCACAAATGAGGACAACGTGAGGAAATACGGGCTATTTATAAACGCTCCTCTGGTCAGGAAGAGCGACAACTCTCACAGAGGGAGTTTACCTCATCCCCTCGCCACAGGAAGTGGCTAATGGGATGGGAGTTAGAGAGCTGCCGCCTCCTTAGCTTGAACACCGTTTGGATCAGATCGCTCAACGCCTGATTGAGATTGAGAGTCTATTCATCAGTGTTTGTTTCAGAGCATTTCCCATAAATGATTCAGTCCCCATCCCCCACCTCCCTCCCCTTCCCCAAGCCACAGTGCTGTCTGAGGAGATTCACTTATGGCTTAACAAGGCCGTCCGGCCTGCCTGACAGGCCTCAGCTGTCAGCGCAAGGCCTCTACTGCTCTGTTTCTCTGTAAATATGCCCATTAATGATTTAAGGGGGCGTCCAGGGAGACTGGCCGTGATTTCGTCCCCCTTGCCCGCCCTCGCGCTGAGGAAAAGCTTCGGCCGGAGGGTCGGAAATCCCTCTGAAAAGCACGAGGGAGGGCACAAACAGAGCCGCCTGCTCACATTTCTCTTTCTGTGAAGAACTGTTTGTTCTTTACTGTTTGTTCCTTAATGTTCCCTTTTCAGCCGAGGGCTTGCATGCGAGAGCCATTCCCGTGTCATGGAGGCGTGAGGCTACAGAACTGGCTGTCCGCTCGGTGCTGCGGTTTGCGCTGGCGTGGGGTTCGCGGACGGAGGCGGGACCGTGGGTGGCTCGGGGGCGGGTGGCGGGCGGCGGGCGGCGGGAAGGCTGAGGTCGGCTCTAACGGGGGCGGGCCGCTCCGCGCTACGGGCGAGAGGCGGGTGAGCATGATGTACCTCTGCCGCAGAGAGTGCAGGCCCCGGTGCACTGCAGTCCCTCTGGAAGGAACCAGATTATCGCCGCGGAAGATTTCAATTATTATCACTTCCCACCCGCAGGCCCGAGCAGAATGCCTCTTCAGTGGAAACACTGGCGCCGGGAGCCAGGCGCAATGGCGTCGCCTCATGCATCATACTCACCCCGGCAGAAACCACGCAGCCCAAACACGCAGCTATTTAAAAATCCGCCGCTGAAAATAGTTCCGGGCTCCCATTGTTAGCGTGGAGTAAGCTAGTGCAGAAAATAAACTGTCTCTCTGTGACTGTATGACAAGTTCACTGATACGATGGCCGGGTTCCCAGCCGAAGCATGAACCGGCTTAGCGGGGAGTTTTCCTAAAACCCCACCGCCCCACCTCCCCCAACATCTCTTGGAAAAGAGCAAATGCTCTCCTCCGCATCCTAAGCGCAGGAATTCGGAGCTCGGGCCCAGCTGTTGGTTTGGCTTTGTCCCTGCCATGCCCGGCGTCCCCTGGATAAAATAGCGGTCTGGGGCTGGGCAGTTCAGAGACTCCCTGGAGGGCCACGCCTCAGGGCAGTCGCCCCCCATCCCGCCTCACCCCTGCTGCCCCCCCCCAGCCTTTCAGGCTGACACAAGGGGGCTTTTAATTTTACCAGCACCCCCGTGCCATGTTAATGTCTCTCCGTATGGGATAACACCTCCAGCCTGTGCGCTCTCTCTTTCATGGCGAGTCCCGTTTCAAATATGCTGCTGCCCGGCTGAACCCTCATCCCCTCCCTCCACACCTTGCTATCCCTCCTCCTCCTCCACCCAGAACCCAAACCATCTGTGACCACAGGGCCCATCTTGATCCTCTCCGACCTAAATCCCTAAAGCTCGGCCTGAAAGACTGATTTCCATAATAACGTTAGTCCTCGCAACACACACACACACACACACACACACACACACACACACACACACACCCAATCCAGGGTGACCTTGCCCTGGCTGTCCTCTGCGTCCCCCAGAGAGAACAGGAGGAGGTCCGCCCTCAGGTCAAGGTCCTCCCCTTTCCCAGCAGGAGGTGGGGTCGAGGACACATCCCAACAGGATGTGAGCGGACGCGGCGGGGAAAAAGTGAGTGGATGCGGCCAGGAAGCAGTGTGACAATCAGGCAAAAGGCAACGTTCCCCCGAGGCAGTGGCTCGGACATTTCGTTCCACGTCATGTCTCAGGAGAGAACATCTCCATGCCGCGCCGAGCACGCCATTTACCGCCGTGCTGACACAGCACGCCGGCGAGCACTGCATCCTTCAGGAGGGAAAATACAGCCGGTACCGAGTATCGAACTGGGGGGGGGGGGGGGGGGGTAGGGGAGTAAAAAAAGCAATCAAAGGTTTCATTGGTTCCATTAGCAACACATTTGGAAATGGAACTACCAGCGCCTTATCGCGCGATCTGCAGATCAATACCCTGTGCTGTTAAGTCTTATTACCCTGAACATGTGTCTTACTTGTGCGGTTTTCGAAGACTGCACAGTCAAGAGAACACCAACTGCAATTATCTCTCCAGTGCAGCCTGGCTGCATTTCAGATGTCGCCCAAGGGTTGAAGTGGCGTTCCTCCCCAGCTCATGGCATACCCCCCCTCCCCCCCAAATGCTCGCCCATCTCCTCGGGTGGGACTTCACAAGAGCGACCCTCTCCAGGGCACCCTGGCATTGAAATGCCAACAGACAACACAATGTCCTGGAGAGGACAAAAAGCACAAACCAAGAACAACAAAGAGCTTCAGAGAACAACAAAAATGCTTACGAAACGGCAAGGGGGACATCAGAGCCGACAAACAATGCCCAAACTGGAGACAACCAAAGAGCTCACAGCAATTGGCGTGAATACGCAACTAACAAGGAACGAATTAAAAAAAATGTCCTTGGGAACAACAAGTTAAGCTAAAGATAAGCTACAAGAGGAGAAAATATCAATGACGGAGCGAAACGAAAACTTTAAACGGGCGGGGGGGGGGGGGGGGGGGGGGGGTCTAGATTCATACCATACTGCTTACAAGCTGCCTTTGGTAAACGGATGCTTTCTCTGGTATGATATGGATAGCGACATCATCGCTTCGGCAGCATTTTGGCATCAAACGGCCGGTTCTCCTCTGTTGAGACATGGAGAAAGCCCACAGACGGCCGGCGTGGGGGGGACAGCGAGGTGTGTGAGTGTGTTGGATTTCAGTCGGGCGCGCAGGCACGGGCGGGACGAGTCTCTCGAAAGGCTTTATTATTGTTGCCTCTTGCGGGAGGCTAGAGCAGGGTCCGCATTAGCATGCAAATCGCTCGTCTTAATATAAACCCGAGTCAGCCAAGCATTTCCGCCGCTAAAAATCTCATATTCTCCTTTCTCATGCTAAATTTGCAAACCCGTGTAAACATCTATTTTAGCTGAGCTTCAGAGGATCAGCACACAGGGCAGAAAGAAATAAAAGCTACGCGCGGAGACGTTAACACTGTCTGGCTTATTTACATTCAGACCTGACGGAGAGAGAGGGAGAGTGAGACAGAGGGAGAGAATGGGGGAATGAGAGAGAGAGGGACGGAGGGAGACAGACAGGGAGAGAGGGAGAGAGGGAGAGAGGGAGGGAGAGAAAGGGAGTGAAAGAGGGAACGGGGGAGAAAAAGAAGAGAGAGGGAGAAAGACAGAGGAGGGAGGGAAAGAAATAAAGAGGGAGGGAGAGAGAGAGGGAGGGATTTACAAACAGAGAATGACAAGGAGAGAAAAAAGCGAACGCAGAATAGAGCCAGGAAATGGGAAAACTGTTTCACCCTCGCTTAGAGTGGCATGTTCAGAATGCACCACTAAATCCAGAGGAGTGATCAACCAGCATTCTGTCTCGCAGGGTGTTGCAGGGCACTTTGTGGCCTTTGCTCCACCAACCCTCCTGGCAGGGGGGATATTGGGGGTTTTGTATTTGTGTGTTTTTTAAAGAGCATTGTCGCATCATGAGTGATGATTAAAGCAAACAAGAAGTGCATTCGGAAGGGCTCTTCCCTAAGCCTTAAGCTCTCAGGAGCATTCAGCATTAAATATGCAGTTTTATCAAACTTGCATTTCTGTTGCAAGTGTAGCACTATGTGTTTTTTTTTCCTTTCCTCCCCACATATACCAGAGGGAGAATAGGGGAAAGTAGCTTAGCGCGTGAATGGTGTGATTCTGGGAGGGCATTTCCGCCGAGGATAGATGTAAATAATTCACAGACTCGTTCAGTCCGGCTTTCTTGTTTGCTTTGGTTCTTCCGTCTGGCAAAACAAACACCGTTTCCTGGATTTCCGCGTCCGTGCGAGCTTCGGCGCTCGTTTGGTCTGCTTGTTTACGCCGGGGTGGAAGGTGCGTGGCAGGCAAACAGGGCAGGGGCTGACCCCTCCGTCTGACAAAACCCGCCGCCAAACCGCCGCAGTGGTGGCTGCCAGTCACCCTTTCTGGGTCACTGATTCTGTCGTCCCCGCGGGTGACAGCTTTAGCCTCCAAAAGCTTGGCCTCACTAGGGGTTGTCGTGACGAGTCACCACGGTGAGGGGTGGGGCGCAGGGATGGCAGGGGTCACAGGCAGATGGCTGCCACCGGTGACCTTTTTCCTTTAATTACAGTCTATCACACACACGGTGCAGCACAAGGCCTCCCTGAGGCCAGGAATGAGGAACGAGGCAAGAAGGAGGAAGAGGAGTGAAAGGGAATGAGGCTGGAGAGAGAAAGAGGAGAGGGGACAGACGGAACGAGAAAAGGGCTGATCCAGGGGTTTGAGGGTCACGCGAAACGCACCTGCTGGGAGGACAGGCCCATGTGACTGCAGGCAAGTGAGAGTGAGGCGAGACCCCCCCCCCCCCCCCCCATTCCTGCCATTTCCCCATCCCACACACTAAACGCCTTTTCAGTTCTTTGGAAAACATTTAATCAAAACGCAGATGTGTGTCACAGCCCAATAACATTCCGCTCATTATGCGATCAGACAAGCTTCCAGGGAAAACAGGAACATTTCAAAACGGACCCCATTAAGAGGGGGGCAGCTTCCCAGCCACTGCCCAGCTATACGCAGCAGAGTGCTAACACCTGCCCGAGTCTCCCTTGCTTATTTCAGTTCAATCCGGCTGAACCGACTGGTGAGGAAGAAAGCCATTTTTCCGCAGGATTTTGGGCGAAACCCTGTCGCGGCGCGGAGACGGGTCCGTGCCGGCGGCGCTGTCGGGGGAGAAGCGGAGCGCGGAGCTCGGGGACCGTCAGGCAAATCCCCTTTGTCTGACACTAATCTGCTCTTTTCGAGTGCCGTTCACGTGTCTCGCCCGGCTCCTCCTCGGGAAGGAGGCGGTGTTGACAGCGGTGGAGTGGGGACACTTCAGGGGCGGTGAGGATCCCCCCTCCCGGCCCCCCCCTTCACTGGCACACTGTGGCTGAGAACCAGGCCACCGTCACCTCAACCTGAGCGACAACGCTGCCTGCCTCCCATGCATCGAACCTGGTCAAGAAGCTTTTTACAAAGTATGTCATTTGAAAAAATGGGGGTTAAAATGTGACCCCGGTATGGCCGAACCATCCCGCCACAACGATTAATGCCATACGGAGAAAGAGCCCCCTTCCTCTGCGTCGAACGCTGAACTCCTGCCAAACGGCTGCAGGCCATGCTTCCTGCTGGCCCCTATGGCCACGCCGTCGCCAATGGGCCAGAACTAAACACACAAACACCAGGCTCCGCCTCGGTGGCTAACCACCTGTGTGGCCGATGGGGGGCTTGTTGTCACACGCCCCCTTCGCCCAGGGAACCAATCGCCCGACGCAACACAGCACGCCCTTCTCTCCTGCGCTGAGCCGACAAGTTCAGAAAATAAGCAGAGTCGCTGGCACGGCAACCCAGGAGAGAACGTTTGTTTACTGTTCAGTGCAATGGTTGCTGGGGGCACTGGAGGCTGAAAGGGGTTACTCATTAAGGAGGTGTCTTGGAACTTCACGGCCCTGCACTGAAAACCCCCTGCCTGTGGGTGATGGAACTGAGAAGCCACTGACAGCCTGGCAATAAACAGCTGCGCAAAGCTCTCATTAACCAGTAGGGGGTGCTATGCAAGGAAACAGCTGTCCAGAGAGAAAGGGAGAGGGACAGAGAGAGGGAGGGGGGAAAGAAGGAGGGAGAGGGGGAGGGAGGAGGGGGACAGGGAGCATTCCAGAAGCTGAGAGACGGCCCGTTGACCTCAGAGCTCAGACGGCTCAAGTTGTTAAGCTTGGAATGCAGGCATGGAAAGTGTCTTCCTTGGGAATGTTTTGCACTTGCCCCAGCACAGGAAATAGGGATTACAGGGAGGTGGGGGGCGGAGGGACTTTAGGAAAGCTGTGTCCGGGCCTCCTCCTGGCGCCCATCTCCGTGGGGGGGATGCCAGTGGCCGTGGTCTCATTTCACATAACTGGGTGAGAGACTGCTGCTGTAATACTGGAACGGACACAAACAACTGAACAGACTGCTCTACGGTTCTGAGAATTTCCGACACGGAGGTCAATCTCTGAAACAGCTGAACCGTGGGCAAGGGTCTGGCGGGTCATGCCAAGCGTTTAGCAGTTAGCGTTGTTGGGGCCGTCCACTTGGTGTGCCATTATAGGCTTGGCTGGGCCAACCAAAGGCTCTTACTTTTTCTCTTACTACTTCTTTTGTTTATTATACATTACCATGGACTTAGCCAGAAATCACAATGAATCAAACCCAACATAAATGCCTGTTTCTACAGGAGCTCAAAGCAATGGAATTTGTGAGAGAATAACCTTTGGTGTCCTTAACGTTTATCAGAATAGGACAACAGGAAAATAAACAGTGTTTTCAATAATAAACAGGCTAGGCCAGACGCAAAGATTATCTCTGATCATGGCAGCCAAAGTCACTTTCACCGTTTTCTCTCAAGCACAGTTATCAGGTTTGAAAAATGTACATATGAAAATACACAGTAAAGCATGGGATCTAAAATGTATAAAAATATTTCCACATACCATAAAATATACTTCATAATATGAGTATTACAAATATTTAAAAAATATTATTTTTTCATGCAGTATGTACTACTGATATATTTTATAATATACTGTATATTATACATCTAAACTGTATTTTTCTAACTCTGGATGTAATATTGTCAGGCAAAATATTGTTTCAAGGGGGCTACCCCAATAAACTTGAAGTGATATAATGTGAGCATGCAGTAAGGAGATAGGCTGAACGGGCCGGAGTTAAACTGAGAGACGTAGGCAGCCGCGCTTCAGCCTACCGTCACAAAAGGATGAAGACACTTTTATTCCGGAGGCTTCTAATCACAGGGGAGCGTGGCACTGCGTGGGAGGTGATGGAGCGCTCTTTAATCCGCGCGGTATTTACCGCCGCTCGTAATTAATATGCCTGAGGAGGAAGAGAGAGGCTGCGGCTTGGTCAAGTGGCAGGGCAGGAACAGGAGCCGATGGACAAACGGATTCCTCAGGAGGGGGAGAAGCACACAACCAGGTGAGGCTTCTGCTGAGGGAGGGAAAACAAACACTTTCCACACGACTCCGGCAGAATTAACTACGGTGTTTACCCTTCCTTCAAGTGAAGTAGCAGCACATATGTCTGGGGCTGGGTTTGGCCCCCATTCAAATGCGCTTATAAGAGGCGAGCGGGTTTTGTCCTCCCTGTGGTAATTAAGGCTCTGTAGTTAACCAGCCGATACCTGGTGAGAAATGTTTCCGCCAGCGCTGTTGGGGGGGGTCGTCGAGCGAAACGGACGCCCCCCGTAAAGAGATTCAACGGTGCCCTGAAAGGCCCGCGGCCGCTGTCCCGTCGGCTTCCCCCGCGGTTCCAGAGGGTGTGAAACGAGGTGAGGGATTCCGACGGCCGGCTCGAGGGGCTTAAAGCAGCTGAACGTGGTGGGGCTTAGCCTGAGAGGACCCCGCGTGGCAGCCCCCGCCCCCTTGCCGCCCCGGCCCTGGCCGCGATTAGAGCCGCTGATGTCACGGCTAATTTGATTAGCCGTCGGTGTCTCCTGACTCGGCGAACGGCTACGGCGGCTCGAGGAGAACTCCTAAATGCCTGCGCACCACCCTCTACGCCTTTACTCAATTTACTCCAAGTCACTTATACCCTGGATAAAATGAAGCCATTTTATGTTACGTTTGTTTTACTTTATAGAAAATATAAAAGTGACACATGTACATCTAAAGGCTCACAGGGAGGAGCACAAACAGCTCACTGCTTAGGCCTCTCTACATCTCAACATCTCACTCTCTTTCTCCCTTTTCCCCTCCTCCAAATGGTTTTTCCCGAGAGGGTGAGGAACTGCTGGCTAATATCAGCAATGGCAAGAACCAAGAGAGTTTGGACAGGGGGGGAGTGAACATTCACCACCCAGAAGCCATTAAGTCCTGAGTCCGACAGCTAATAAGTTGCTGCAACTGTCACTTCTGAGTTTCACTTTCTTCCAGAAGCCACACAAGAGCCAAGCCTGGGGCTAAGCGGGCCATTTGGTGCTTGTCCTGAACATTACACTCGCTGTGGTACAGCGGGGAACAGGCTTTCGCCCCAACAGCACAAAAGCTTTGAGACACATGGAAACAAACACGGTTTACAGCAGGACCTGGGGATTTGATCACCCCCTGCGCGAGCATTCCAGAGGGACGGTCTACGGCCGGGCTCCATCTGTCCATCTTAGTTTCGCTGGCAGGAGGAGGACCGCCCGTCCTGTGCCCTGTCAGTCGAGACCGTCGACAGGGCCTGGATGAACGGCGGCGAATTAAATCCCGGCTCTCGCTTTCACGGCCAGGATGCCCGCGACTAAGACCGGCGACTTTCCGAGCTTCCCATGAAAGCTAATTTGCTTCGAACCGCTCGTCCAGTGAAAGAGAAATAAACGGTGGCATCGCGCCCGCCGCACGCCGCACTGAGCCCTTGAGCGGGCAGGCCACGAAACGCGGCAGGTTAATTAACCGGACCAGATTAGGCCGGCCGCAGCTACTGGTGGCCTGCTGCGAGGGACGCAATCCCAGAATGCCATTCAGGCTCGCGCCAGGATCGGGGGGGAGGTGGATAACAGCGGCGTTCCAAAAAGAATAACTCCGCCGTTCCCAGATTCGTTATGGACGATAACAATCTGGATCCCTGCGTGGCGGATAACCAGGCCCGGCCAGGCTGTGCGCAGATGGCCGCGCTCGGGTTCAAGCCAGCGGAAGCGAGCTGACGGGGTGACCTTTCGGCCCGCGGGTCTGCGGCACAGATCTGAGCAGAGCCGCCCTCCTCAGAACCCCTCGCCCTGCCTGAAAACCCCCAACAGAACCCCCTGCAGGTCGGGGTGATATGTGGGTTGCAGCAAAAGCCCAGCATAAAGTGCTACACAAATTCCATTCCAATCCCGGCCAACTGGTGTGCTGCCAGCAAGAGCATGAGAGTTTGCTAAGCGGTGACAGACTGCATACATCGTGCGCATGCTCCGCGCCGGCACCCCATGCAGCTGTTGCTACCCTCATACCCTCATGCCTTACAATCAGCAGCAATTAAGCAATCTCTGCTGCATCTGTAGACACATACATTTAAAGTGAATGGAGGGCTCTCTTTCCACCACGGACTGACCAAAATAGAATTCTCGCCATTGTTCTGTGGCAGCCATGTGATAAAGGGGGCTGATTGGCACTGGCGACTCCCGGCAGATCAGGTGATAAGGAGGCGGAGCTGGGAAGTCACTGGAACCAGCCGAACCCAGAGACAAAGTCGGCTCGAATCGAGCGCACAGAAGGCCACAACCTGAAAGCAATCTGCCTGAACCTGAAACAACATTGCTCTTAGCCCGAGCAGTTTCTGAGTATTTGGAGTGTCTGGGATCTACACAATCAGCATCGCGTTTTGGTGACGCGTCTGCCGCAAAGCGGTCAGTGATTGGTCAACCTGACGTGACCACATCTGTTCATGCTTGCATTTTGCTCATACCTTTTTGCCTGTGAGATCATCTTACCCGTCCCCCCCCAGGAATAGGGCAGAAATGCAGGAATGACAGCGGGGGCCCAGCGGGGGCCTAAATCCGTCCCTAATTCCCGTCAGCAGTCGTCCTCCTCCACCTTATCTCAGGAAGGCTACCGCCTCGGTTCAAAGGAAAGCCACAATCTCTTAATACACCGGAAAGAAGTGTTCAAACTGGAAGCCCGGAATGGATATTACCTAATATATATTACCCAACTCTCCCCTCTACCTCTGATGCAAAACACCATTGCCGCTTGAGGGGAAACCAGGAAAATGAAAGAATAAATAATTCATCAAACAGCAAACAAAAAATAGGCTATATATCTTTCATACACACACACACACACACACACTTTCCTCCTGCCCTCTCAGCCTTCCAATGCGGTTGGCGAATCTATCTCCTAACTGCAGAAGCTGGTAACTACCGGGGGGGGGGGGGTCACTCTCCGACCCACAAGGGGGGAATTTGCTTCATATCCCAGGATTCCCAAAACACCCCCTGGCTGTGTCTGTCCGCCCCCATCCACAGCCCCTCCCCGTTCCCTTGCTGCCCAATCAGAGGTCAGCCTCGCCTGTGAAATGCATGCCCCCAGGACGCTTCCCCTCTGCCTCGTTCAGATGCAGCTTCATAGATACACACGTTGGTAAACACTTGTGCACACACACACAACCATACACAGGCTCCAACAGTCAGAGACACACCTATATACATGTGCACACAAACACACACACTCAGGGAAACACACACACACACACACACACAGACACACTCAAAGAGACACACATATATGCATACACAAACATCCACATTCAAAGAGACATGAAGACATGCACACACTAAGACAGACATGCACAGACACTCACACTTAAGAGAAACACACACATTTATGCACACAAACCTGCACACACAGGTACAGCCACACACACACAGGTACAGCCACACACACACACACACACACACACACACAAACAGCCAGCGCCAATTTCTAAGGCACACACCCGCAGGCCGGCCGCGGCTCAGCTTCGACCTGATCCCTCAGTCATAATATTACCGCAGCTCTGAGAGTCTTGCGGCGCTGAAATCCATTTCTACCGCAATTCCCAGAGCTGGGGGCGGGGGGGAGGGCAGATCGCGGCGACCTCCGGAGCAGGGCTACATTACATTTACATTACATTATTCATGTTCTTGGCAGACGCCCTTACACGAGCCGGCATTCAGTGCCGGCGCTTTCCGCGGAAGCCGTGACCCATTTACTGTGCTGTATTCGTACAGAGGTAACGCTGATACAGGCTCTGTACGAACAGGGTGCAGAGCAGAGCGCTAGCCGTCCTGCGCAGGATTCAACCCCCCCCCCCCCCCCTCCCCCGCCATACAGTAATGCAGCACTGTGTACTAGCGCATTACTGCTATGTCTATATTCTGGTGCACTACACAGGTGGAACGCTATAGTGGAGCCTTTCCCATGGAAGGTCTGACATTAGACACACTCGCTTTCTTACGAGCATCTGTAAGGAATGCCTCTCGGCTGCCTGTGGGTGAGACCTCTCGCTCGATAGCCCCCCCCCCCCCCCCCCCCCCCCCCCCCACCCTCCGGGCTGCCCTCCCACGCTTTCCCGCTCTGAAAGTGATCCGGGGATCCAGACCCCCACATGG
The DNA here is from genome assembly GCF_013368585.1 of Megalops cyprinoides. NCBI lineage: Eukaryota > Metazoa > Chordata > Actinopteri > Elopiformes > Megalopidae > Megalops > Megalops cyprinoides. Next base: position 8,001,836 of record NC_050602.1, read on the forward strand.
GACCCGAGCTGGATGCTCAGCTTCTGCATTCCCCCGCCAACAACAGCTTGGCCTTTCTCATCTACCTCAGCCCCAAATGAGAGGAGAGAAAGAGAGAGAAAGAGAGAGAGAGAGAGAGAGAGAGAGAGAAAGAGGGAAGGAGAGAAGGAGGGAAAGAAAGGAGAAGAGACAGTGAGAGAGAGTGGGAGAGATAGAGAAAAAGGAGGAACGTGAGAGAGACAGAGTGAGACAGAGAGAGAGAGACAAAGAGAGAAAGAAAGAGAGAGAAAGGGAAAGGAGGAGAGATAACGCCCTCTGGGACTTCTTGTGGGAAGCCACAGCTGCTCTTGGACTGATACAGTGACATGTCCCCTGTCCCATACTCTGTTCACATGGAATTAGGCCCTGTATAGATCCTGCCTACCAGTGTGGCCCCGTGAAACGGGGGTTTTTCGAAGGACGGCAGTAATTTTCTGTGAATCGCCAGCTTTAAGTCACGACCGTTTGTTGACTGTAAACAGAAGTGCGTGCAGTGATGTCGCAGGCTCTGAAAAGGTCATTCGGCCTGTGATCTAACTCTGCTTGACTCAGCCGACAGAGTCAGAGTAGGCTACAGCGGAATCACGCAAAGGGTATGGTTAAAGAGATGGTGGGACTCCGATGGGTGCTTGCTCATGTGCAGGCTGGTGGACAGGGGACACGAGACCATTTCACCGCTGTTTGATAAGGAACTGTACATGCCTGTGTGTGTGTGTGTGTGTGTGTGCGTGCACGTGTGCATAGCTGTTTGTGTGTGTATCTGTTTTTAGACTTAGTTCGTCTATGTGAGCGTGTGTCACTATGTGTGCATGTGTGTATGTGTCACTGTGTGTCATTGTGTGTTTATTTGCGTGTGTCAATGTGTGTGTGTGTGTCACTGTGTGTGCGCGTGTGCATCTGTCTAAAGCAGAACAGGCCACCTGAAGACCCGTGCCTCAGAGAAAACAGCAGAGAGCAAACACAGCAGCCTGCGTCCCGCCGTTTGAAGCGAGGGCCGTCATCGCCTCGAAACAGCGAGCCGCGAAAAGAAAAAAAAACACACGCACACAAAACGTTCGATACCGCTCTGCATTCAAGGCCAGAAGCCAGCCGGTCCCCTTTCATCCGCCACAGAGCCGAACAACCCGGCGCAGACAGGCGAGGTGACGAGGGATACACGCGTGCTGGGCTAGAGGCAGATGTAAATGAGCCCAGAGAAATTGCGCCTTTGAAACGGATCCAAACAGAGCCGCCGCTCGCAGCCGGCTGTGACGCTGCGAGCTAGCTCAGCGCTGAGAAATGACTAACGCTTTAATGCTCGTATCCACCTGCCATCATCTACCATGTATCTCTAATTGGGGCTTCTTCTCGTGTCATAAAGGCTTCTGAAAGTCGGCACCGGGAGGGGGGGGAAGTGTTTGATCGGCTGTGAATAGCCCCTGCCCTCTTAATCGGGTTCTCAGCCTTGAGTTTTGTCATCACGGCTTGCTAATACCATCACCCACAAGCGTGTCACATGGTGATGACTGGATTTCCGCGGGGTAAAAAAAAAAAAAAAAAACAGGAGTTTCCCGGCCAGGATTATCAGATCTGTTGACACTTAATTCCCAGTGGTGTTGCCAGTGGATTGTTTCCTAGTGGTGAACTTCTGTGTGGCAATGCTACTCGATCCAAGGAAGCTGATATTTACGTCCACACAAGACACAGGAAGTGGGGTTGGCGGGGTTAGCGGGGGTGAGGGCAGGGGGGATGGGCGCTGGATCAGGACGATCCTTTCTGGTGTGACCTGATAGGACGCTAGGGGCAGAGGGCTATTTGTGTGTCCAGGCTGCCCATGAACCTGAGAAAACAGGCCCTTGGGAAGTGGCTCCATCCTTCTGGGGGACCAGGAAGGTCAGAGGTCACGGCCTGGGTGAGAGAAGGCATGGCATCCCCCGAAACGGACAGGGAGGTACGGAGGTTTCCATGGGAATGCACTGTTAAAAACAGCAGGGAAAGCTCCACTCCATTGTGTCGTGTGGGGAGCGCGCCTCCAATAAAAGCACTTTTATTAGGTTTGCTCTTTTTCGGCATCGGCGCTTGGGGGAAACTCCTTGATTAATCATTAAAGAGTCTCATGAACAGCCACTCATGCAGGTTCAGCCAGGGTCTCGAAGACAGACGCCGAGGAGTCCAGATAATTGAAGTCAAACTAGATGTGCTTTTAGCTGGTGGGTGTGGAGTAAGGGGTAGTAAAACCAGCTTTACACTAGATATTTGAAATTTCCTTTCTAACCTTACTTGACTATTACAATGCTGCCACCAAAGCTCAAATCCCCCCCAACAGCAGAACTGAGAGTATTGCCTATTACTGACATGTGTTACGAACTGCTTGTTGATTTTATTGGGTCATTTTCTCCTCTTAAAGGGTGAAGACCGGACACTGCCACAGGGAAACACCCTCGGCCGTAATCGTGTCACATGCATTAAAGGGAAATGGAGAAAAGGATGAACACTGTCCTACCAAAAGCCGCAGGACACAGGCAATTATGAATAAAACATGCCTGTACTCCACGAAATTATCAGTGTGCTGGTTTGCCTTTGGTCTTAATGACTGCTTCAATGTGCCCTGGAAAGCTTGTCAACTAATTTGTGGTAGAAGGCTGATGGCATTGTGCTCTTCCCTTCCTTTAAAGTATTAATAAGCCCCATTACTGAAGAGGGCGGTTTTGGCTTTTTGCTCTAATTCATCCAAAAGATGTTCTGTCGGGTTAAAGTCGGGGCTCTGTGCTGGCCACTGCAATGTTCCAATGTTATTGTTCTCAAACCACGTGTGGTCACAACCATTTTCCTGCAGCCAGATGAGATAGCCCATGACTTTTGCAAGGATGATGTATGCACCACAGGTACAGAATTATGAGATCTACAGCTCTGACCATTAGATTTGAGACCATAGATATAGATGTACTGGTAGACAATGTGTGTCCGTAGGGTGTAACTATGAAATGGAATTTAAAAGTAATCCTGTCATTGTGGTAGAAGCCTCTTTGATTCCAGAACATCAGGCAGCTCCCACCTTGTGCGTGTTGCCGGGGCCGTATTGGATAAAGCAATGTGACACATGTCATAAAAAAAAAAAAAAAAATCCATCTGGTAATTCTATATCTACGCTGTGGGCACAGTGGGTAGTTGTCAGAGCCAACAAGGCTCAGGGAAGCGATCAGCTCACAGCATCGGCGATCCAATCCGACAGAGATCTGAGCAAATAAATAAATAAATAAAATAAAATAAAATAAAACAAAAAGGAGCAGGTTCAAAAGCAGTAAGACCTGTAGCCAGAACCTCACAATAAACACGTTTAAACACATTTAAAAAGCTTTGACTCGCTAGCAGAGATAAGATTAAAAGCAGCCTCCACATTCTAAAGTGCAAATCTGTCCAGCTGCAGACCTGCTTCCCACTAAAGTCCTGGAATCAAAGGCCTTATTAGCGCCATTTATGTCTCAACGCCGGCACAGGGAAAAAAAAAAAGAACGGTGTGAAAGGGAAAAAAAAGAAAAACAAGTTAGCGGGTAATCTAATTATGCCTCTGCAAACATTAGGGGCCGGGGAGACCTTCATCTAGCTCACAGGAAGACAGCATTGCATGCATAATACATGCTTTGTTTTGATCTCCCTAAACCCTTTGTTCCACCTGTGTGTCACTCATCAATCCGCCTGTCCGTTTGCGTTTTAATATCCATCGCTCTTCGCTTTTTATTTTTTTTCCCCTCCCTCCGATCCGCTCGTCCGCGGCGCCTCCCAGCCCTCCGTGCACACGCTTTACAGTCTGTGCCCGTTCTACGGTGTGATCAGGTCCTCCTCTAATTTGGACGTCCATTTCTTTGCCCGCTTTGCAGAGATATTTTTTCCCTCCCGACCAGACACATTTGTCTTACTTCCTGTTCTGGATGCAGAGTTCCAGTCAGAATTATTAATTACACAATTCAGCAAGGATTTCAAGTGATCCGGCTTCAGGCTCAATGATACAGTGCTAGAGCTGTCAATGTGTTAATAATGAGCGTCTTTGGCATTGGGTTCACTAATCTTACACCTGCACAACAGCGTCAAACAAGACTTGTGTAGTGTACATGAAGGTAATCATTTTTCTCAAATGGGAATCATCAGTCAGTTTGAAAAGATGTCTAGATTTAAAAACAGGTTACACTTACTCAGCTCTGCCAGCATTCTGAATGATTCTGTCTGAAGGCGATGGCAGCCGTCAGACTGTATGACAGACGGCTTACATCTGAAATCCAGGCACAACGTCGCAACTGGGCAAGACAGGCAGCAAAGGTTTCGTCTCTGTACTTTGAGGCTACCATACAGTTTGGTCCAGGCCGCCCTGTCCGTTTCCTCTCTCTGATCTCATTATTGTTTATAAGGGAGGCTCAGTTCAACAGGGACTGTCTGGTAGTCACTGTCTCCTGCGTCCTGTGCTAGACCATGATCCTTTGCACAGGCCCCTCAGCCGGGGTGGGGAGTGAATGGGACGGAGCACGGCCGCAGCTCCAGCGAGGCTCCAGGCCTTTGCGCTGGGGAGAGCTGGAGCCGCGCTGGAGGGGAGCCAAGCTAATCTCCATTTCTGTAAACACAGGCATCATCACACCATCGGCAGGGGAACGGATGAGGATTATGGCTCGGGCGGGGAGGCGGGGAGGGGCTTTCAGCGCCCGGCGCGGGTGACAGCCGCGATCTGCGAAGACCCCCGCTAAACCACAAGCCACTTCTCCGCCTCGCCCGCCGACACGGGGCCCGTTCACCAGCCATTAGCCCCGGCCCTCCCCTTCCCCGCCCCCTCCCTAATGAACCCAGCTTACATACGCAAACAGAAATCAATTCCTGCTTGCCTCCTTAGCTCGCAGGCCCACTCACAGTGGGTTAGTGGTAAGAAACAAGCCCTGCCCGAGCCGGCAGAGAGAGAGGGAGAAAGGCAGGGAATCAAACCAGCACTGTTTCAGACAAGGAATAACAACAGCACAGGAAAAAAGGCAGACCAGTCTGAGAGGATGGGGGCTTCTGCCACGGGAAGCTGCTGTTGACAAGGACGGGCTTTGGGCGTGGCCTTGTGATCTCCCATCCCCCTTACCCAATCGGGGCCTGCTCCTCTCACATTTCAGGACTGTTGGTGTTCTGCTGCAGAAACAGGAAACCCCACGCCCTGGGCACGGCGCCCGCATGGCAGAGATACCTGCCACTGGCGGACAGCGATTCGCTGCAGGAGACGAAGGTGCCAGGAAAAAGGATGCACCGACGGACAGACGGATGGACTCGCGGGCTGGGGGCTGGGGGCCGGGGACGGCCGGCCCAGTCTGGGCAATAACAGGAAACTCTACCCCTCGACCCCATGGCTCCACGCTGTCTCAGGTAACCCAAGCAGGAAGCTATCTGTGGGAAGCTCTCCTCAAACATCCTCAAATACAAACCTATAACATCCCCGACTGTAACCCTCCACCCTACGCCACCGCTCACTCACACACAGACACACAAACATTCAGTACCTCACAAAAGTATTCTGACCCTTGACCAATCCTCAAATTTTGCCAAAAATGTAACAAATTTGCTAATTTTACAAATGATACTCTGAAATTTCATTCTGTGCGATGTCTTATTTAATAACACCAAACCTCAAAATGAATTATTTTAAGGTGCCATTGGTTTTATGTTAGAAAAAATTTTGAAGAAAAATAAAACCGTAATATGCAGTAAAATGTGAGAATTGGTCAAGTGCACTTTTTCAGGACACTGTATATACACAGACACACACACACACGCGCATACCCACACTCACACACAGAGACACACAGACACACTCACAAAATCACACTGACACACACGCACACACACACACACACAAACACACACGCCTGTCTACCTTAAAGCGGTCTCTTTTTCATACGCGGATACGGCGGGGACGGCGAGCAGGGAGCGGCGCAGCGGGCTTCACGCTGGGCCACCGCGAAGCTGACGCCTGACAGCTGGAGCAGAGAGGAAGGAGCCGCTCATCTGCGACGGCCCCGCACCGCGCACCGCCGGCGCCTCTCCGATGCCGTCAATAGCGCACGGACTCGGAACAGACACCTCGCTTTTCGGAGAATTTTCACCTACACCCCCCCCAACCCCCCCCACCCCACCCCCCTCATCCCCGCTCATCCCCGTTAGACAGGGAGAGGGAGGAAGTTAAATTAGCAGGTTTCATTCCATCAGCCTTCATCATTATTTAATGGCCGTCTGAATATTCATCCGTTTCCGAGGCTCCAGAGCATTAACTATTTACGGTCCGCTCGGGCCTCGGGGGCAGCGGCGTACACTCCACGCGACGTTTTCCAAAACGCTGCCATTTGGTGTCTGTTGGCATGGCAACGTGGAGGCGGCCGGGAGCTGGAGTGAAAGCGCCCCCTTGCCCCTGAGTCTGAGTGGCCATCAATCAATGACCTGTCCGATGGCCGTCGGGCTTGGGTGACCCCAGCACGCGCTCTGACAGGAAGGTCAAAGGGCAGAGGTCACGCCCTTGCACGGTCCCGGTCTCCCAGCCTCACTGATGTGAGGGTGGAGAGGGTGGCTCTGGGATATGCCATCAGGTCGTACCATCTCAGCGCCTCACATCCCTGTAGGCTTGCGTGATATGCTCTAACTGCAAAGTGCGCATATACATATACACACGTACACGCATGCATATTTCAAACGGCACCTCCCCCTTTCATGACAACCACCGGCCCTGAGGCATTAGCTGTGCTCTGTCAGGTCGGGTTAGCGGGGCAAGCGTGTTGGAGCAGAGGTCCTGTTAGTGTCCTCCGCGACTAACCCAATTCCTCTGGCACCAAATACGATGGCATGCCTCCTGTTCACACGCGGCTCGTCACGACCGCCAGCCTGCACGGTCCTGCCTGGCGGCTGGGCTCTGACCAGAGAGGCTCGGGGCTGAGGGAGATGGGGGTCCACTTCCCACAGTCCCATCGAGATCGGCGGATAAAACATTCATGCGTTTGTTCAGAGACACCTGCTCTTGCAGTGTCCCTGCTCCTCTCTTACAGCTCGCCGCACTTCACTCGGGAGTGGGCGACCTCGTTCAGGAGCTGCTGGCGGGAAACATAACAAACATGCCTGCACATGCACCCCCCCCCCCCCCCCCCACACACACACACACACACACACTAACACACACACACACACACACACACTCACACACACACACACCATGAAGTGGTAGTGAAGGGGGCTTACATGACATGACAGCTGATCAGGAACCTGCCTGCACTCATGCCCTCCATACAGACATGCCCAAACCGCGCTCCAAGCGCTCCAAACACCACCGCTGACACCGCGGTGCTGACTACCGCAGAGTTTACAAACTCAGAGCCCTGCTTCTGAGGGCTGCCATAATCCACGCCGAAAAAACAGGCTGCCTCGGAGAGACCTCACATATTAAATCTTCCCATTCCGCCCCCTCTGTGGGGGTTAACTTTTAATCCGAAAGAGTGACGGAAAGGTTTCTGCACTTTAATCGTAACACAGCGAGAGAGAGAGAGGGGGCCGGGAGACGGGCGGCAGCTATGACAGGTCGCAGGGGGCCCCCCGAAAACTGCTGCGCAAACCCGGAGAGGCCCGGGAACACGGCTTCTCCATATTGGATTTTCCTCAACGCCGGACTGAGCATCAATTTATAATGAGCGCCGAGACCCGCGGAGAGAGTCGCTGACATCTTCCTGATGGCAGGGGAGGAAAAAAAAAAAGAAAATCTGCAAGAGAGAGAGAGCGGATTGGAACCATAGGAGGGGAACGTCAGGAACATTTAATGAGGGGGAAAAACATCCGAGCTTGAGGAGATTAGAGGCGGCCATCAGAAACCGTCCGTACAGGGACGGCGCTTGCACTGTCTAATGTATGAACCTGACAAAAAAATTCTGGGAGTTGAAAGGGAGGAAGCAATTTCAAAAACATGATTATACAGCGCAGGAAAAGTGAAATGAGATCAAGCAGGTAGCGCTGGGCTGAAACAGATTCAGCCTGGATGCGGAGCTGGGAGAGGCCATTTTTAGAGGTGTTGTTTTTTTCAGCTCGGCCGCGCTGCATGCCAGAGATAAGCCGTGGAAAAAAAAGGCCCGAAACAAAAGGACCGAACGAAAGTGCAATGGCTGAAAAAAAGGAGGGTTTTCATGTCTCTTTTCGCAGTTGGGGATCTGATAGTGGGACGCGGGAGTGAGAAGAATCCCTCCAGGTGCCTAACGGGGAAAAAAAAAACATTCGGCGGCAGACAATGGGGCCTTTGTGCGCGAGGACAAAACGGCCCGCGAGAGCGCGGTGGCTGGTAATTAGCTCCGCACTCCGAGTGGCGTGGCGCAAGAGAGATTAGGGCGAACCCGTTTCCACCTCGAGACTCCTGTGGCCATGTCGGCACACCTTTCCACATACCTCCTCCCCCCCCTCCCCCAGAGTGACCTCCCGGCCCAATTAGGCGGTCTAGCAGGCGCCCCGCCTCCCCCTTCTACCACCATGAAACGGGTTACCCGTGCCGGCCAGTGGCCCCCGAGCTCTGGCAGCCTGGTAGGAAGGGTGCTGTGGGAGCAACCCGAACAGGAAGAGGGATCTGGCCTGCGTCACCCGACCCCCGGAGCTGCCAGCTTCCCCTCCGCACCCCCAGCACAGCCTGAGGGGGAGTGAGGGGAAGGGGCGGGGAGAAAAGGGCGCACTCGCCCTGTTCCAGGTGAACCACAGAGGAGGCTGGGTATTTTGGCTCAGATTCAGCATTGACAAGACACGGTTGGTTATTTTTCTTCTTTTTTTTGGTATTGCAGCACCATTTAGGTGGCAAAACACTTGTATTTATTTATGTAGAGTCTGGTAAACTGGAATAAAAACATGACGGAGTCTTGCTGAGGTAACTGTTTGAGGTAGGGCAGTACAAGTCGGATTCGCTGAGAGGGGGTGACCATCTCTCGCTCTTGTTCTCTCCATGGCCCCCCCAACCCCCCCGCCCCCTTGTGTACTGCGACCTGCTATGAGGAGGCCTCAGCCCCGACGCGTTTCTCACACAAACGCAAGGCGCACGGGCGGAGTCACCACCATTAACGCAGGAGAGACGCGCCGCGCTCCGTGTCCGCTGGGTTTACGCAGCGAGCCTCAGCCAAGCCGCCGTTCCCCCTCCCCGCTTCCGACCCGACCGTCAAACCCGCTTCCTTCCTGCACGGCTAAATCCGCACTGATCCCCGATCAAAGGGGAACCAGAGCTCGCAGACACCGGCAGAGCTTTCCCGCTGCCCGATTGGTTTAAACCGCGAATGCATCGGCAATATTTCGCAGATCTATTAAATATCCGGCTTCCTGATTCACATTAATAGCTGCAGGCTGTCAGGAGGTGGAAGGACAGTGAGGGCGGATGCTGTTCTCTTGTGTTTTTAAGCTCTGTTTGTGATAGACCAGACCAGACTCTGCAGAGGCCTGGCCTTCACTGTCTGAGCCTCAGTCCACTTTCATAATAACCCAAACTGCAGGGTTTCACAGAGCACAACCATCTCCACATGCACTCATCATTACCACATCATTACAGAGAGCCCATCCACCCGGCTCACGAAACGCTAACCAGGTCGGGGCATGAGCTTCCCTCTCCTCTCCTCTCCTCTCCTTCCATCTCTCTCCTTCCCTTTCCCTCCTCCTCCTCTCTCCATACATCCCCCGTGGCTGCCCTGTCACGCTCTTACACCAAAGAGTGCTGACTCTTTCAGAGACCCAGAGTGATGTGATCACGTCCCATTTTGAAACCAGCAATGTGAGAACGCGTCAGAGCTGTGCAGGACCAAGGTGGTTTGTGTGTGTGTGTGTGTGTGTGTGTGTGTGTGTGTATGTGTGTGGGTGAGGGTTTCTGGGCTCCAACACACAGCAGTAAACACACTGGGAATCAGACACTGAGTGCACAGTAAGCCAGTATCGTATTGCTTACCTGAATCGGAGCAGGGAGAGGCCCAGGGACACAAGGCAGTCAGACACAAGGCAAGGAGCACCAGGAGGAGGGAGGGGAGAGAGTGAGGGAGAGAGAAAGACAGAGAAAGAGAGATTAGTTTTACAGAAACCTGACACTGACACAGAGCAAACACAAAAGTAAAAATGCACTCCCATCTCTCCTTCTCTCAGCGGTTTAACAGAAGGGTCATGGAAAGCAGGCAGTCATGGATAGGAGAGAGGAGGCCAGGGGCCAAACGAGGTACCTGCTTCCAGCCACTCCTCCAGCAACCCGTTCTTCTGTTTGCGACTCTCCCATGGCCTGCCAGACATTCCAGCCCAACTTAAAACAAACAACTAGGCTTCACACCTTCCTCTGTACTCCTGTGATGCCCCTCCAATGAAAGAGGGGAACACTAAACTGTTCACTAAACACCCTAGGAAAAGGGGTCGTTTAAGTAGTTTACATTTGCTGGACAGGGTGACTGACACCTGTTCCCACAAACAGTTCTCAGCTTTAACTGGGCACTCGGTCACGTGACTGGAGGAGTCATGCTAACGCAAGTCCACTGTTAGATTAGCGTTAGCCAACTGTGGAGAATTAGATGTGGTGGCTGTGCGAAAATGCACGCGCTCCCAACACATGATATGACAGAGCTAAGAGACATGCCACAGTATCTTTTTCCTAGGCCTTCAGCAAATGAGCAGTTCCTTGAGCTCTATATAGGTCAATTCTAATGTTCAATCTGCAATTATAAAAATAACACCAGAGATTGACAAGATGTATTTTTACAAAAATAACTAGGTTTTTCAATTCGGCTAGACACCAGTGCTCAGACATTGACGATCATCTTCCTCTGAAGTTGGTCCGCTATGCTTTCGGTTCATACACACTTTAACACACAATAGCCTGTTAAGCCAAACAAACAGCTGTGCTTATTGCAGGACAGACAGCGAGGACTGTGTCTTGGTACTCCATCGGAATTCGACCATAATATGAGTCTGCAGGCTATGAGAATTTGACCACATTAAGAAGAGAAATGGGAATTTAATCATATAAAGGGACAAGTGCAAATAAACAAAGGCTGTCAGAAAATGCCAACGATTGGCTTGTCCCCTATGGACCAAAAAAAGGGGCGTGTTAGAGAAGAATGTGTGATTGTGTGAAGGTGTTAATGCCAATATTCTTCTCACCAACCAGCCACTGCTTTGTGCTTTTAGCTTTGTGATTATTCTTTTTTGGTTTATTTTTCCTTTGTGTTCAGCTGGGTGTACAACCAACCACTTTATATTTATGTCATTGTCATTTAGCAGATGTTCTTATCCAGAGGGACTTAAACAGTAAGTTTAAGCAGCAAAGCTGCACAAACAGGACACCACTAGCCACACATGAACAAGCCTCAGTGCTAAACATGGATCTGAGGTTACAAACGTGTGCTTAGAGTGACATGTAAGTGCATAGCAATATGTACAACCTAAGGACTCCATCATTCCAAGTATAATGCCAACACATACTACACAAATTCAAGTAAGGCTCCACATACCCACTAGCATGAAATTATGAAATACACCTCTACATATATAATTGCTATAAGAGACAGAAGGTCTTGCTTGGGTAGGGGGGTTGAAGTACAGCCTGAACAGGTGGGTCTTCAGTCTGCAACGGAAGATGTCCAGTGTTTCAGATGTTCCGACTGAAAGAAGAAGCTTGTTTTACCATGTAGGGGCCCAGACAGACAGTGGGCATGACCGGGATGTGATGTTACAGAGAAGGAAACAGTCTATCATTAACCACTAGGTAGACCACACTTTTGGTTTCCTTCCTGCTTTGGCTAAAGGTGCAGAACCTGCGGTTCAACAAAGCACCTGAAGTCCACCAGTTTGGTTAACGCTTCTGTGTTATCTCTGTTCCAGCATTTCACGCGGTCCTCAACACCCCCACTGCAGAGTCGGGGGTGGAGGTGTGTCTGCTGCAGGGGGACTCTTAGCGAGCTTCTGTGTTTTCACTTCTCCAATGAAAGAAACGTCAAAAATGGTCACTCTAATGTTCAAGCTGCTTCTGTTGGCCTAATATGTGACAGTGTATTGAACAGGACATTGAATCACAATGAGAGTCTGACAGGTTTTAAACAACAAAAATCCCTGGCTAGCTCTCGTCTCTCCCCATCTGCCCCCCTCTCCCCCTTTTTCTCCCTCGTTTATACTGGCCTCACCTTTCCATCCCAGGCCACATAGGATCCTGTTCTTAGCTCCTCAAAATAGTCGAGACCGAAACAGACGCACCCAATATTCCCAGGCCCCGCCCCTCAGCTACCAGACCCTAATAGGGGCCGGCACGAGACAGAGCACGCCCCCTCAGAAGGTCTCCCTGCAGCCACATACAGTACTTGCACCGCAGCGGCACGTCTATACAGAGTACCGTCAGCCACGGCCAATCGCACCCAACACCAGCCTGCCTTACATACCGCATAGATGGAACTGGAAACCGTTCTTTCCATCCCTCCCTCCCTCTCTCCCTCCCTCCTGCTTCGCCTGTTCCTGAAGCTTGGCAAGAGAGAGAGGGAACCGAGAGTGTCCCTCTCCGATTTAAAGATTAAACATCTGTCAGACGGGATTAAGTGCTGCCGCCCGCGGGCGATTCCCCGCTTCGCGTAGCCTCACGCTCCTGCCCCTGTAATCCACGCCATTAGCGCCCGTCAAGGCCTCCGAGAGGGCGTGTGTGTGTGTGAGTGAGTGTGGGGGCGGGGGGGGGTTGGGGTGGACAGGGATGTATGTAATATGCATGGCGCATTGTAACACCAAGGCGGGGGAAGCGATTTCTCTCCCAAGCGGCGAGATGTTGTCAGTTGCCGCTCGCAAGCAAGACTCCGGCAATAAAACTTTAAAGCCGAGAGGCCAGGCACTGGAACGGCGGGTGCTCTCTCTCCCTCTCTCTCTCTCTCTCTCTCTCTCCCCTCTCTCTGTGTACCCGCCGTATCTCCTTTGTCCTTTTGCCCGTCTGCAAACACGACCATTGGAACTGCTGAGGCCCAAACAAATGAGCCCTGCCGTGCCAGGTCCTTATCGAGCGGAGCCCTCCGAAAGAACGGCGGGGCACCCATGTGGACCTTGCGGCCCCCTCCTTGTCCTCTGAAAACCTCCTCCCTCCCCAGTTTCCCGCCAAAACAGCCCCTCCCACCTGCTGTCAGGAATGAGGCGCAGCGTTACATCTGTGACACTGTTTACACAAAGTCGCTTCTCATGAAGTCGTTACTCATTTGCTAAAGGCTATTTGCACAGCTCACATAAGAATGCACTGACAAGGCCTGATACATATGCATAAATATCTCGGCTGTTTACACAGATTATGATTTTACACGTAATCCAGGATGGACGCAGACACAAACATTTCAGGTTATAAGAGGTCTGTGACCTTCCAGCTACACATCTAGTACCTTCCCTCCTGCTGTGCGCTTCTACCATGGTCTGAGATGTACACGATACCCATCCATTCATTCAACTAAAAAAAGAACATAAAAATGCTAAATATTAACTCTGTAGGTACAAGGAGAGCCCTTCTCACGGATGCCAGCATGCAGAAAAATTTGTCATGTGTCGAAATTCATTTCCATTAGGGCTTTTACAGCCCGCCGCTAATGTGTGTAAAGGCTGCAATTACAGCAATTTCTTTCATTCGATCACAGACTCCGCAGAAGGAGAAACAGTAACGGAGAAGACGCTGGAGAGAGGGGCGGGGGGGGGGAGGAAAGAAAGACTCCGGCCCCGAGCAAATTTTCAGAGCTGTAATTTGAAAGTCGTTTGCATGTAAATTTGTTCCGTCCTCGGAGGCGTGAAACTCACACGGTCAGTATACAGCTCGGCTGTCACTCGGCGCAATCGCTCAGCGTCCGCTAGGCTAAAGGACGGCGTTCCAATTGGGGCTAACTGCGCAGTGGGGCAGGAACCCAATCAAACCAGTTCTCCTGACCTCTGCCTAGTAACTCTGATATTGAAGTGTTGGGGAGGGGACGGGTGAAGGAATGAGATGGATGGGGTGGGCATAGCTGCCAAATTCCTCTTGCCCTTAGAGATGAGGGGAGGTCAACAACCACGGGAGAACAGCCACGCCCAAACCCAGACTTTCTGCGACTTACTGGGGTGTGGAAGAACACCCAGGAGGTCTCAGGGGATAGAGTTCCTCAGGACATGGGTTGCGTCTCTGATTGGGTGATTGGGTGTCCGTGGAGACACCATATTGGGCGACATCTCGGTCGAGGTGGAGGCAGTGCTTCGCTGGCATTCAAACCACAAAGGCATGACAGTGCCAGCTTTCATCGCGAGAGAGAGCAAGCGGCACAACGTTTTGCTGCGGAGCATTTGTGGCCTGTCAGCTGCAGCTGCACAGCGGGGGCATGTCTGGGGTTTGTGGGATTGAAAAGCGCATCACGGCACGAGCAGCAAGGTCAGGGCGCCCCGTCCGCCCTCCCTCTCTCCGTCCCCATCTTTTGCAGCGGTGCGCTGGCGCAGAGGCAGAGAGGGGTGCCTTGGACCAGGAGAGAGCACGCGGAGGGGTGGGGGGAGAGGCTACTCTGCCTCCGGCCTTCAGGAGGAGCGGGAGGGAGAGGAGGCTCCTCGGGGGGATTAGCAACGGCTTATTTAGGAAACAAGATCAGCGCTGCTTCCGCTGACGGCAAATTGCGCCGCGGCCCGCTCTGATAATCCGGCTAATTTCTGCCGCTCGCGTCAGGATCCGCGCCGCCGGGGGGGTGCCGTCAGAGGCTCAGCGACGTGACCGATAAGCCACCCCCCTGGGTCGAGGGGGACGTTTTTGGGAAAGCGTGGGCATTCCAAGCGCGGTTACCCACCATAACCACTTGATGCCTTTGGTTTTCTCTGACACATCAGAGTTTCCACAGGCGTTCCCTATGTCTTATAAAAAGCAGCCCCTTGTTATTATACAACCTTTAACAGAAAGATTTTCTATTCTGCCTGAAACTCTTCCCGTTTCTCCATTACAGAATTACAAACTGTTCTCCTTTCTGCTAAATGCCAATAACGTAATGTAATGTAATGTAATGTGAGACCTTGTTACAGTGCCCAAGCACCTAAGAGCTCAGCATGGACTTGCTAGAAGAGACTTAATCAAGGTACACCTCCACATCTGGAGTAAAACAGTGTCTGTGGGAAACAGAATCTAACACCTAGCTGCAGGCACAGTCAGAATACATGCTGCCTGTGGTCACATCCGCAGGGTCATGGACAGAAGGACCCGTGGCTGAGCCGGGCCTTTATACCTTTATCGTACCGTTGGGACAGGCTCCCAGACTTTACACCATGCTAAGGGGATTGGGGCCGATCATCCCAAACAGGGATTGAATGTGAACACCAGCTAGCATATCTGAGCCGGATAAAAGGCCCGTAATTCTCATATTCCCAAACCGCTGATCCAAGGGGCAGAAACATCTGCCCAATTAATAAACGCGCAAGCCGGGCCGTACGTTTCAGAATCACACCGTCTGTCAAGTGTCTGTTTCTCTCTCTCTCTGTCATCTGTCTCAGAAAAAAAAATCCACCAATGATATTCCCCGTATCCAAAACAGGTGAGGACTGTGGGGGCTCTGACTCTGTGACCTCTCCTTTTCCAGGTCTGTGACTCCAGCCGCCCCACCGGGATGAGGGATGGTGGAGTCTGGAGGAGCAGAGGGTTGGGTCGCAGATGTTCCGGAGCCCTTGGCTCTGCATCGTTTGTCCCGTGTTGCCACAGGAGACAATCACAAACACCCCCCCCCTTCCCCCGAGACGCGGCCTTGATAAATGGCAGGGCTTCGCACAGGGGTCGGCTTTTGAAGCCGCAACTTAATCACGCTAACAAGAGACAGGTCCGCTTTGCGCTTCCGCCCGCACCCCCCGCCATGGGTACCGGGGTCCCAGGGCTGCTGAGCGCTGCGCTGGGGAGTACTTGATCCAGCCTTAGCCCATGCCCCCCCGCCCCACTTGCTGCCAGGGCTGCACTACTCTAGACTGAAGAGGCGGGGGGGGGGGGGGGGGGGGTTGCACCTCAAATTCCGGAGGGATGGGTATGCCATCTTACGTCCTGACCCAGATAAAACAACAGAAACTCAGCAACACGGCGGCAGTGTAGCATAGTGGTTAAGGAGCAAGACTTGTAACCGAAAGGTTGCCGGTTTGGCTCCCCACAGGGACACTGCTGCTGTACCCTTGGGCAAGGTAATTAACCCACAATTGCCTCAGTAAATATCCAGCTGTATAAATGGATAACATTGTAAAAACCTGTAACTGATGTAAGTTGCTCTGAACCAGAGTGTCTGCTAAATGCCAATAATGTAATGTAAAAAAAAATGTAACCTAAATACCGCGAGATTTCGGGACAAAAGCACCTGATTCCTCAGCATGTTTCCTTGCCACCAAAAGGCAAAAAAAAAAACCTCACGCCATTTTTTTGCCAATATCTTCTCCTCACCGTCCAATTAGAAACAAATCCATCAAACAAAGACGAGGTGTAATTAGACGTCCTGTGCGCAGAGCCTGTTGGTTTACAAGCTCCGAGGCTTGTTTTTGATTCCGGTGTTTTCTTTTGAACTCCTAATCCATCAACTGCAGCCGGCCTGGGCTCCTCCGTCTAAATCCCGCAGACAATGCGCGCAGCGAATGCGCCGGCTAATGAAGGCTGCAGGTATTTACCGTGGCAGAGAGAGAGAGAGAGAGAGAGAGGCCAGCTCGGTGCCGCTTCCCAAAAAAAAATCAACAAAACAAAAAAACAACAACAATATTAAAAAAAGAGAGTCTGGAAAAACAACGCACATCTGCACGACTCCCAGGGACGGGATGCTCATTAAAAAAAGAAAAACAACAAAAAAAAAGGCAGCGAGGACTTTCTTTTTTAAATCCTTTTGTTGCTTTCCAGACACTGTTCCCCCTGGTGGACACCGGTTTTCAGAAGCCATGCCAACGAGTGCGTGAGCTGCCAGATGGTACCCGTCCTAATGTCTGGGTGGAGACTGGAAGATCGAGAGAGAGGGAGAGACAAGGACAGAGAAACTGATACAGAGCCAGAGAGGGGGGGAGACACAGAGAGACTGACAATAAGAATGAGCACGAGAGACAGAGAGAGACACAGAGACGGAGAATGAGAATGAACAAGAGAGAGAAAGAGGGAGAAAGATAGTGACAGAGAATAAGAATGAACAAGAACAAGGCACAGAGAGACAGCGAATAAGAACGAACCGAAGAGAGACAGAAAGAATGAATGAGAAAGAGAGACACAGAGAGACAAAATAAGAATGAACGAGAGAGAGAGAGATCCACCAGAAAGAAAAAAACAATGAACAAGAAAGAGAAAGGCAGAGACATAGAGACAGACACCTGGACAAACACAGACAGACAAACACAGGAAGCAAGCAAGAGACAGAGAGAGAGGGAGAGGGATGGAGAGAAAGCAAAAGACAGAGAGAAGGACAGCAACAGAGTGAGAAATGAACACAGAGAGACGGATACAGAAGGGAAGAGAGGGCTCTGGACCCAGGCTTTGACCTGAAAGTCAAACCACACCACCTAAAGACGTTAAAGGCACCCCCAGCGGCCAAACGGCCCGCCACAACACAGCATTCGTGGGAACGGCTGAATGCTGGGCCTTGGCGGATAAACACATTGGTGGGAAGAGGCTTTTCACTTTCCCCGCCTCAAACCAAAACCAGATGCGGGTGCGTATCTGCCCTCAAGGCTCTGCAGAGCAAACTGTCACTCTGAGGCAGGGGATTGAGCAAACCTGTGATTACGCTAAGCCCGCGAACACAACACAGGAGCACTCAGATGTCGCACTGCTCAGACTTCAGAGGAAGAAAGAGAGAAATCTCCATCCGCGCTGCTCCTCTCTGCGTTTTTCTCTTAATTACCAACAGCAACAGCGACAACTCTCTCTGCGCCGGAACGTCTCTCCTCCACCTGGCTGCGCCAGCGTCTCGAGGCGGGTTTGCATCGAGCAGACGCCTTCAGAATGAGCGCGGGCTCGGGACAAATCGGCTCATCAATTTTTTAGCATCTTTTCAGGACGGCCTGTCTGGACCTCCCGCTACGCCTGCGGGAGACCGGCACGAATGCGGAGCAGCAAGGCTGACTTCAAAAATTACTCCACGGTTGCTTCTTTTCCACTTTTGAACAGCAGACAAAACCACACATAATTACCGCCGACTTGTTCTTCAGCCGCTGGCGATAACTTTTTCGGAGACAGCTTTTTATGTTGTTGGTTTTCACGCAGAGGTTTCGGTCTGGTCCATTATAGACTTCCTCATTCTAAATAAAACACACAGGCTTCATCTGTCCAAATATTTGCCTTTACTGTGACAAGAAAAGGGTCTTGCAATTTCCAAAAATCTCCCATTTGCTGAAAATTGTCCGGGCACATTGACCGAACACTTGGCGGCTAATGGGAGATTTCTGGCTCCTTCCCCTCGTCGGAATCGTTGTTTTCGATGTAAAGCGGCCTTTAGGCTACTTCCAAAGCTGTTCCTCAGTCGTATTCCACACTGCCCTCCGCCATTTCTTAGCAGCTATTACATGGATCGATTGGTCCATCGTTTCTCATTCTCATTTGTGCCGCCCTCCTGGGCAAACACAAACCAAGAGGTTGACCTGTTCCGTGGGTCGTGTTGGGACAGCATCACGTGGTCAGCGTGGTCATGGGAACAGAGCACTAGACTCCCTCTCAGAGATAAGCTACCTGCCTTTTAAGAATGCTGCGATAACCTGGTGCTTCCACAGTGCATTGCAAAAGCGGCCTGATAAGGCTGCTCCAGGATCCCACTCGCATTCTCCAGATTCCTCGCAGAGCGACTATAAAAAGAGCAGAGATGTTTTGTCTGGTAGGGTAGGGTGAGAGCTTGTGGGCCCGGCGCTTTATTTCACTACCTGGAGAGGCTCTTTAGACTCACAGGTGTAAGCGCACTAGTCTAACACATGTTATTCACCTACTTTGTGTTCCGCATGTCTTCCCAGGTCCCTTGTGTTTGCTTTAAAAGCCTAGGGAGGGTTACCTCAAACCATACAAACAAGGGAGGGGGGTCACACACGCCTGCTTGATACCTGACAGTACACACACACACATACACACACACACACACACACACACACACACACAAACACACACACACGTGCGGGGGACCAATCAGCCAGGCTGCTGAAACCACTTGATCAAAAAGATGGAAAAAAACAAGGAGGGGAGGGGGAGGGCGATACCATCTCCAATTCCAGCCCTAGCTGAGAGGCTTCAGTCTGAGTGGATGAGGCCTAAACGCGCGTCGCGGTCGGGGGGATATCATAATTACAATCTGGTCTCATCGCGGCCACGTGGGAGGGGGAAAAAAAGGGTAAAACAGCCGGCTCGGTTTCCGCCAATCCCCTCTGAGTTCTGCCGCACACGCGCACACACGCACACACACACACGCACCAGTCTGGCAGTGCCGCGGTGCCGGTCGCATCAGTGCCAACTCACTAACACCAACCGCACCACACCCACACACACACACGCGCAGCCTGAACCAGTAGGCCCAATCCTCCTAATCCATCAGAGCCTCCATCAGAGGCTGCAATAAAATGGCGAGATAGCGGTAAGCCCTTTATCCCGGCGGACTTAAACTACGTCGGGGCATTATTGTCGTAAATATCACTGTTATCGGCTTCGGGTGAGCCGTCGTCTCAGGTTCGGATCCCGCCCTGTCCACAACTCACTTTCTTCATGTGATTAAATGGGAACGAGACCCGAATGCTGTTTTAATTAACATCGGGCTGAGAATTTCACATAATGGAACAGGATCAAATAATGTGCCAAAAAAGCAGCCCAAAAACCTGTCGAAATGTTGACAGCCAGGAAAGGTTAATACAAAACACTTAATATAAAAAAGATAATTACGATGACTCACCGCAAACCCAGCCCTTTCACACTTCGCCGTCGCCCGCCTATTAAGTAATATCTGCAAACCCCTCCCATTAGTGTTCATTGGTTAAACCATCAGCCCGAGTGGATAGCCTTGCTCGTCTCCCGTTGGAAATTGAGTGGGAAATCCATAGCAGCTGCCAAAGCACACAGCCGCGGACGTGGCGGAGGGCCAGGGAGGGAGATTACGGCGGTCTCCCCCGCGGCACTCGCCGCTGGCCGGCCGTCAATAGCCCCCCCCC
This sequence comes from Megalops cyprinoides, assembly GCF_013368585.1. Classification (NCBI taxonomy): domain Eukaryota; kingdom Metazoa; phylum Chordata; class Actinopteri; order Elopiformes; family Megalopidae; genus Megalops; species Megalops cyprinoides. The sequence continues at coordinate 8,021,957 of NC_050602.1, forward strand.
CCCCCCCCACCGCCGCCCCCTCTCAGCCGAGCGCCCATCGATCCCGCCTCCGAAGGCCGGCCCTGACATCAGGTGATGCGAGAACCACACCATGCCGCGGTGCCGCTCTGAGGATGAACCGCCTGGGTCGTTCTGGAGGATAAGAACCAGACCTTGAGATCAAAAGAGTAACGACTGAGAGGGAAGGGAGCTTGCGGGATGGGGGGAGGGGGTGGTCTGGAGACTTTCTCCAGCTCTTGACAAGGCCACTTCCCAAAATCAGGTGTCGGGGCTTAAGTGCCTCTCACTTCAAAGCCCTCATGTGCCTGTGTTAGAGCGAGAATACTGAGAGATGGGCACTGTTACAACAAAGGAGCCTTGATGTGTCTTAGTCTGCTGAGTACTGCTGTTTCACCAGCCAGCCCGTTTGACTGCCAAACAGTCAGTCAGTCAGTCAAACAGACAGACAATTAAACAGTTACCCAGTTAAACAGTCAGTCAGTCAGATATATGGTCAAAAAGTTAGTCAGACAGTCAAACAGGCAAGTAGTCACACAGTCAGTGAAACAATCTGTTCATCCAATGGCCAGCCATACAGTCAAATAGTCCCTCAGTTAAACAGCCAGTCAGCCAACTAACCTGTCAATCAGATGGTCACTCAAACAGGAATGCGGTTAAACAGTTATTTAGTTCATCAGACAGTCAAACTGTCTGCTGGTCAGTCTGCCAGTCCGTCTAACAGTGAACCACCCAACATCATTTAAAAGCTTTTTAATGATGATGACAGCTTTCTAATAATCTCGTGTTCAGGATCACATTAGTAGTGCTTCCACCCCACTGGATGTTCTAGCAAAAACAGCAATGAAAAACGCACAAAGAGAAAATAGAGCAGATCTAAATAAGGGAGCCATGCTTTAAATGGAGGGCAAGCTGTGAGGAGGGGACGGTGGAGGCGCACTGGGGGTGCTGAGCGTCTGCCTAACTGTCAGCCACTGTTAGGGAAGCAAGCTTTCAGGAATGAGGTTGCAAGTTTGCAAGTTGCAAGCTGGGGTGCGGCTGAGCATGACGCATAGCTTTCACTGGATATCCTAAAACGTTCAAGAGTTAGCCACTCAACAGGACCTCTGACAAACATTTACAAAAAAGCTGTACTGGATGTCTATAAACCATTTACTGGGCAAATCCTATTGGAACCAGTACATGATCCCATACTAACCATGATATCAGCATAGCAATTAGTGGCCACAGTAACATACATTAATGAGTTAATCACATCTTCTTTTTAAGAGGCAGACAACTGAAATTGAAACATCAAGGAGCTGGCTGCAGAAAGCCTAATTGTAGTCCTAATCCACTTTACACCAGCGTATTAATGCATGCTTTTCTCACCAAACTCCTAATGGATCGTTGAACGTTGAACCGGCACAGTTTGGTCAGAGCAATTAAAAAATGGCAACATGTCTCCAGCCTGTGAGCGTCTGCCGCATGGACTGTGATGTAACGTAGCTCGCCACACTCTCCTGGTGCCGCTCTGAACGATCTCTCGTTTCCACTGACGTACGGAGGGGCTGATTAGCCCCCACGCCTCTCGATTGCGCCTCTCGACGCCGCTGTCATCACTGTAGCAACAGGCTGATTGCGTTTCGACACTGCTCCGCGCAGGTGTAAGCGCTAACGTGTAAGCACAGGCAAATTACCCACCTCGCCGCCGATCTACTTCATACTGTGAACGAGCCGGTAATCGTACACGCAACGTGTGGGGAGGTCTGCTTGATTAAGGCAAAGTTTACACAACTGACACTCCACAGTGGCTACAATCAGTGAAACAGTTCTGTGTTTGTTTTGAATCCTGGGCCGATTATATAGAAAGTGAACAACAAGCCACTTGCTCTGTTCCATTTGGTGCCTATGTGGTAATTACATTGGCTGAGGAGCGTGAGCCCGTACAAACGGTATATAATAAATGTGATCTGTTTACTTAAGGGATAATTACTCCGCTCTCTGTAAAAGGTCACTGTATCGCTTATGCTATAAGCCTCAATTTATCCAGGATATGCACACACATGCATGCTTGCATGCACACACATGCACAGGCACACATGCACACACAGACACACACACACATGCACACACAGTCACACACACACACACATATACTACAATGTCTGTAATGCATCAAACGATTATATGTGCTTGTGTGCCCTGGCTCCAGCATACAATAGGTATTCCCTGATGGCCCCTTTCGCCAGCCTGTTAAAAGCGTGCAACAAAACTGTGACAGATTACCCACAATGCATGCTCTTCCTCTCCGCGCTGCATGACTCTCGCTTTCGTTTTCCGGCCACAGATGCACGCTGCACGGGCCAGCGTTTCGCCTCCTCGTCTCCCTCATCGACAGGTGGCAGTCAGCACGGACCTGCCATCATCCGAGGACAAGAGAGAGGGCCTGACACATTTGACAACAGAGCCCTTCTCTCCACCAGCTGTGATCTTGGAGAAGGTGGGCCTCTCTCCTGTCTGTTTCTACCCTTCTCTCTTTGTCTTTCTCTGTCCCCATCTTCCCATCCCCTCTTTCTCTCTCTCTCTCACTCTCTATCTCTCCCTCCGTCTCTCCACCCCTCAGCCTGAAACTTTAACTGCATTTCACTGTCTCGGCTTTGCAATGTGCAGGATTGTCAAAGGTTACAAACGGGAGTCAAATGGTACAGTACAGAAATAATGATGACAGTAACCGCATACTGAAATAAGTATGTGCAATAGTTAAAAATAATGATAATCACTAATCTAACTCCCCGGATCTCCCTCTCTCCCTCTCTCCTCTTCGTCTCCTCTCTCTCCCTCTTTCTCTCTGCTCGCTGCTCCTCTGGCGGTGTTGCGGTGCCAGCACGGCGGCCACTAATCAATTAGACAGAGTTCTGCGGGCGATGTCACTTCAAACGGGGCGGGTGTCAATGAGCCCGCCGCCTCCCTGACACCCGGCCACAGGGCCACAAAGGGACAGCCGCCCTCGGGGCGACTCAGACGCCGTCCGGGGCCACGAAAGGACACATTCCAGAGACACTTTCACTTTTTCTTTGTCCTCCTCAAACTCCCTTTCTTCTCTTGTGTCGTCAGTCACCCTCAGTGCAACTGACAGAAGGGGTTATGTCTGCTTTGAGCATAGCCACAAAGCACCAACAGATCAGTTTGAAATTAAGTTGAGAGGGGAAAAAAGAAAAGACAGAAAGGGAACTTTAAAAACGAAGTGTGTTTGGCCACAGAGCACTGTGTGCAATAGGGTTGAAAGGCTATGGTCTAATCCTAAGCGGTGGTAGTTGAGGAGGGGCTGGTGTAAGTGGGAAGCTGTTTCCAGTTGCTGACACGTCTCAAAGGTCATTCCCATAATTCCCAGCAGCACTGGCATAAAACGCTAGGCTAACTCCCAACACTCCATGACCCTGTCACCCACCGGAACGACACGGGAGAGGACCCGTCTGGCACCCGTCTCCTGCAGGAGCGGGGCGGATTCTGAGAACGGGTGCGGGTGACCCTGTCCTCACTGGGGTGCAGATTTTACTGCCATTTTCTTCCCGGGAGCATCCCCAGCCATATGCCTCTCTTCCGCTTCATGGCTTCGGCCTACATTTCACGGGGAATGGCATAGCCTCGTGTGGGGAAAGGTACGCACGATTGCCTCAGAGGAATTCCTCCAGAAAGACCAGAGACATTTTAACACAGTGGAGCGCCTTATTTTTAAGGGGTGGAAGCATCTGGACTTCCTTATGAGTGGAAAAAAACGTAAGTCCCTGGATTTTGAGGGTCGCCGTGTCGCCCCGACAACCCCTTTTCTCCCCAGGTGCTCTCTGTTTAGGGTTAAAAGGTGCCAGCGGCGGCGTTTAACGGGAACGGAGCTAGCTAAGGGGACATCCGCTTCCTCCCTGGACTTCCATTAACTGTCCCCGCTGGGGGTCGGCTGTTTTCCCCCAAAGCGTACCCCAGTCCAAACCGGCTAATGAGACCAAACAGCTACTGATCCGCAGGCCGCACTGGGCTCCACGCCCTTCTGCCTCCCCGCCAATCTGACCATTAAAATAACCAGTAAACCACGGGGTCGTTTCCGTCTGCTGGCGGCCGTGCCACCTGGCAAACGAGGCCTCGAGGACAATGGCGGCTGACAGAAAAAAAAAAAGGCGCTCATTGTTTCCTGCTATTTCTACGCGTGTGCGAGTCCACCCACGAACCAAAACACCTCCAGATGCGAGATCCCGACCAAGAGGCCAGCCCGTCCTAAAACCTACCCCCGGGACTCGACTTCCAAATCACTGCCTTTCCAACCGGAGACTTTCGAATCTATTTGAGACTCCAGTAAAATGTGTTAAATGATAATTGTTAGGTGTGCAGTTCTGCAGCCTCTCGTGCCCTTTAAATCCCCATATGTGCGACTGGCCCAGAAGGAGCAAAACAGGTTTTACGGCATTGGCGAGTCAACAGGCAGCCCCTGCTTTTATTACAGTTGTAAACATGCTAAATTTACATCAAAGCCAAATCCAGTCAATAGTCCTCGAAGCCAAGCAACTCTCTAAGAACGACTAAGGGCGGTTCTGAGAGAGGCTGGCTGAGGTTAGCGGGTGAGCAAGCGCTAATCCCACCAAAAGCTGGAGGCAGCGGCTCGGCGCGTCCGCCGCTGAGCCGAACCTGCGCTCTGGCCTCCGCAACGCTGGAGAATCTCCAGCAGGGAGCCCCGCTGCTGATGGTCACCCTCACAGCTCAGCCTTGGCTCCGGCTGACCCTGTGCACGGGCCGAAACAGCGCTCCATCTCCCGGAGAGCTCCCGTTGTCTGACCGGGCGGGGGCGTCCCGTCAGCCGAAAGAACAGGCAATTGGACATAGTGTTCGCCCCATGCTCTCGCTTTCAGAAACAGGCCCCACTGAGGGCACCTCATTCTCAGGCCCCGCCGAGAAACGATGGAGGTCACAGGTTCTCATAATAAACTGAAAGTGAAATTTCCTCGGGGTCTAATAAGCGAGGCGAGGCGCACAAATCTAGACTCCCGTCTACGCAGTGCCTGGGAGGGGTTTGCCCCATCTCGACCGAGCTGTTCCTGTAGATCTGTGGAAAACGGCGGGATTCATTCACACCTCCCTGAGCGGCAGCCGACCTCGAGCACGAGGCGCGGCCTCTGATTGGATCAGGAGTTCTGCAAAATAGGGTCTCCGCGAGCGCCTCCACCAGGGACGGAGCCTCGGAGCGTGCATCAGATAGAACGCTGCGTCCAATCTGGTATCTCCGTATCTGCAATCGAACCCCCGGGAAGGTGTGAGGATCCTTGAACGCGGTGATAAAGGCCGGGGAATGCACACCTGAGGGGAAACGATGTCTCAGTAGCGCAAAAGGAGCTTGACTGCAGTAGAAAAAAAAGATGGTTTTCCCGCTTTGCTGGTTCTGCTGCTAACGTTTGGAATGTGCGACCTTTACTTTTTGCCTGCACTGGAGGAACTAGCTCTAGGAAAACCAGCGGCATCCCTCACTCGCCGAGTCATCAGCTCCTACAGTAACGGCAGTCACTCGCTAGAGGGCGCCAGAACATGAAACCGCCAGTAAAGTAGTCACAGCTATTGAAACAGGGTCTATTTTGTCCTTGTTTATTGTATTCCAGTATCTACAGAAGTAGATCTGGAAGTAAAGGGAAAAAAGACTAAAACAAGTTCAAACCCCTGTCTGTGGGTGGGAATTCATATAATCCAGCATCTTTAATATCTCGTTCAAAGGACTAAACCGCCCTTTGTCACTTCCCGCTGAACGTACTGTAGTTATGATTAACTTTCCTGTCTTGCAGTGAGGCTGTTTGTTCAGCTTCAATAGAACACAAAGCCGAGGCGCAGAAAAGGCACGGGGAACTCAAGACAGGTAGGGCAGAGAAAGAGGTGCAGGCGGGCGTGAAGCCGGCCCCAGGGGCGGCGGCTCACACGCAGAGCGGCCCTCCACAATGGGGACAGGTGCTGCGCGGACGGGCCCCGGCGAATCCCGCGGCCCCTCATTGTTCGCCCGTCCTGTCGGAGCCCGGCACCCCCCCGTTCCTCTTTTGTGAAGGCGCCCCGCCTTCCCCGCAGTCACGACAAAACACCGCGCGGCGGGCCTCGCCCGTCAGGAACGGGAGGCTTTTGCACATGTACGCGGGTCTATGGGACGCAGCTTCCCGCTTCCGCACTGGTTCTTGCTTCTTAGCAGAAAAGCGGTTCAAGCCTCAGGCCAACGGTAACCCGACTGTAATTCTATTGAGCGCCTGACGTGCAGCGTTCCACCTCTGTTGCTCATAGGAGGGGAATTGGAGCACAAGCCCTAGCTGGCTGCCCAGTCTCTCATGGTACATTAGGATGGAGTCTGGCAAGACTGAGCTGCCACCCCTCACATGCACGTTTAATCTTTTATCAATCAGTAGCACGCACTCCGACATTTATTGCATTTTAATACGCGCTGCAAGGATGGCTCTCTCTCTCTCTCCCTCTCTCTTTCTCTCTCTCTCTCTCCCCCTCCATTCCCCCCCCCCCTCCCTCTCGGAGCGACTCGCTTTAATTGAAATCAAGTGCGTGTGACAGCAACCTGTGCTCTGACAGCTCGGTGGAACGTAGATGATCACACCGAGCCGAGCGAAACCCGCGCTTGTGAAAACGGGGTTTGAGAACGTCCCGGGCACGGCGAGGACGCCGCTGTTTCACCTCGCTTCTAAAAGGGAGATCTGCCAATCAACTTCAACATTTACAAGAAGAGGAGGAGGAAAGCTTATCCAATAAAACAATGCAAAATGTCACAACAGCATGACAAAAAAAATCATGTCATGCACAAAACAAAATGTTTTCACAAACCATGTTTTTTTTAAAAGTAGCACACAATAGGACACATTTATACAGACACGTTTTTGGCAATCACATCTCGCTGGTTTAGCTAAGCATTCCTTTGCATTTACTTTAACTTAACATCAACGCCCAACATTAACGCCTCATCATGACGTTTTTGAAACCTGGCACCGGTCTCTCTTGGTGCAGGAGCTGGTTTGTAAGCTTCGCTCCTCTTGTACTCACAGTTCGATAGCGGTATTCAAGCGTTCCTTTCTAACAACGGCAAAGGTTTTTTTTTAAGTCCATCGCACTTATTGGTCCTGACATGGGCGCTGCGGATGGTCAGGCCTCGGGAGACGGCCCCGGGGTCCTCTCAGATGGCAACGCGGTGCTGCTTAGCCGTGCGCTGGCCGATATCATTAGGCCTCCTTTGTGCGCCGGCTGGAACCCCCCCACCCCCTCCCCCAGACAAAGACGGCTCGGCGAGCCGGGGCCTCTCTTCGCCCACGGGGGCCCGTCACTCACGCGGGGCTAAGAATGCGCCCTGGCCCCCGACGGGACAAAGGCTCCAGGTGGGGCCGGGGATTAGGTAAAGGAACAGACTTCTACACCCTTTGTCTCACTGGGTCGAAGGGGGAAAAGAAAAAAGATAATTGGGCATGTGTGAGAGTGTGTGTGTGTGTGTTTGTGTGTGTGTGTTGTGTGAGTGTGTGTGAATGTGTGTGGAGTGTGTGCGAGTGTGTGAGTGTGTGTGTGTGTGTTGTGTGAGTGTGTGTGAATGTGTGTGGAATGTGTGCGAGTGTGTGTGTGTGAGTGTGTGTGTTGTGTGTGTCTGAATGTGTGTGTGTGTGTGTGTGTGAGTGTGTGTGTGTTGTATGTGTGTGAATGTGTGTGTGCGAGTGTGTGTGTGTGTGTGTTGTGTGAGTGTGTGGAGTGTGTGTGGAGTGTGTGCACACTCATGTTTGTTTGTTCCTGGCTTGCTTCCCCTTGTCCCAGTGTGTTTGCACAGCTCTTCAACACTCTTGCACCCACCATACCCCATCACCACGGAAACAGATAGGGGGGGGGTGTTTTTGCCTGCACCCAGGAGCAGTTTAAAGCATGGCTCTGTGGACTGGAGGTGAACGTGTGCAAATCCCCACCCACCCCCAACACTCGCCACCTGACACGGCAAAGATACAAGGACACCTAGCTTTGTGCTCAAAAGGCCAGCCTGACAGCTAAAAAATATATCAAAAGGGAAACCAGTCATTCAGAATTGATGTAGCTGCACTTCCAAGGACAGGAGGGGAGGGGGGGGGTTGGGGCGGGGGAGGGGGCCATGCCGAACTCCCCTCCCCCAGCCCACCTCTCAGCAGGGTGCAGCCTGTGCTGTGCATGCTCTGACCTGCATGAGGAGGACACACACACACACACACAGAGTCCTGTCCCTGTACGCAGAGTATGACAAAAAAAACTGAAAATGCGAGGCATCGCCCTGCTGTATGCATGCACATGCAAGCAAAGGAGAAATAACGGGACAGCACTTCCTCCTTTCATACCTCCAGCCAGCGTGCTTAATGGCGCTAATGCAACAATTAGTCTTTCTGGAAAACAGCACCGCTCACAAGGCTGCGCCGAGCTTCAATGGGAGGCCATATGGGCCCCTCTCCCAGAATTATGCTACACAATCTGCTGCTGGAGTGGGGTGCAAATTTTATCAGCGTTCACAAGAACACAATGTGTTTCACTGGGAGATAGAGAGAGAGAGAGAGAGAGATACAGGTCCATGCAAATGTTTCAGAATGCAAATTTTCAGTTTCAGGACCACAATGCCCACAGCTGATCGATGGCATCGCAGGGGACGTCACTGTAAGCAGACTCAGAGCGGACTGATTTCCCGAAAAAAAAAATGCCCCGTCTCATTTCCTGTCCCTTTCCACTCCAGTCGCCTCCGTTGCCACAGCGAAGGGAACCGCTGTTGCAGAGTGACTGATGAACCACGCGCCACTTTCGAGCTCGGAACACGCCCAGACAAGCAGAGACAGAGAGAGAGAGCGAGAGAGTGAGAGACAATGAGCAGGTAACTGAGCCAGAGAGGGAGAGAGGAAGTGAGAGCGAGTTAGTGAAACTGAGCAAGAGCGAGACTGAGGGAGAGGAGCGTGAGATTAAAGGGGAAAGTGTGTGTGTGTGTGTGTGTGTGTGTGTGTGTGTGTGTGCGCACGAGAGAGAGAGAAAGAGAGAGCGAGCAAGCGTACTCTCCAACATCAGCACTTTCACACGCAGTTAATAGTGTTTAAACACAATCAATCACAAAAAATGAGACTTAAAAATAATTGTGCACAAACCTTATGTGGCACAATTTAAAAAGAGAAAAGACACCCTCCATAACAGACAAAAAAAATTGGCAGAAAACAAATGTGAAGAGAAAGCTGATATTCAAACATTTCACACCGAATGAGATGTGCGGAAAGACATCCATCACATACGTCTTCACCCGCAGATAAGTAATCTCAGAATTGGGAAGCCGTCCTTTAGGTAGTTATCCGTTTATCTGTTTTTCTTCTTATAACAGCGTGCGAGAGAGAGAGGAAGCCACAAGAGACAGAGAGAGAGAGAGAGACACACTCAAACCTTGCCTCGCATGGCCGGGCACAGGAAAACACATTAGCATTTCTCGCGAGCCGTTCAAATCGAGCAGGACGTCGGAGGGGGGACGACGCCGGCGTTTGAGTGACAGGTCCTCGGGGTGCAGGGCTCGGCTGTGACCTGCTCTGGGTGCACACTCTCACAGCACCCACGATGACTAACTACAAGTCACTATTAACTAACTATAATCAGTTTCATCTTTATATGCTCATTAGTTCAGATTTGTGTGCATTATTTATTTATTTATTCCATTTTTCTTTTATTCTTTCCCATTTCTTCTTTTTCATGTATTATATGTATGTGTATATATATACATGTATATGTGCATATGTATCTGGGTGCAGATTATGTGCTTTGACAATATGTACACAACGTAATTTATGCCATTAAAGCAAATTTGAATTTGAAATTGAATTTGACGGTGTGACAGAACAAAAACACAGGGAATCTGCCAGGCTGAGCCGCATCTGCCACGACACCTGTTCCTCCGAGCCCAGCCCTCGGCTCTCTTTAAAATCCTACACCCCCCCCCCCCCGCCCCCCTCGTAACGATCACCTCCATACCATAGGAACATTCCAAGACGTTCAATGTTGACGTAACCTCGAGCAGGACTCAGAGGCCATTAGGGAAAAGGTGGCACCGCTTCCTCGGCGCCTCGGTGAGGGATTAAATGGAGTTTCTCAAGCTCTGTTAGGAGCCTTGGTGTCACGCTACGCGGCCGCTCTGCGTCTGTCTGCACCAGACTCTCTGCATGTGGCCCGGGTAGCCAGCTCATACTGAGAGTCCTGTCATTGCCACCGCCAAAGTTACAAGTGCTCTGATTTGCTGGCCTGCTATGAACATTCTTAAAGGGACAGTTGCCAAAACACATCCTCCTGCAGCCCACTATAAATGGGGTGACACAGTGGTAAGGAGCAGGACTCGTAACCGAAAGGTTGGCGGTTCGATTCCCCGCAGGGTCATTGCTGCTGTACACTTGGGCAAGGTACTTAACCCACAACTGCCTCAGTAAATACCCAGCTGTCTAAAAGGACAACATGTACAAATTGTAACCTAAGTAAGTCGCTCCGGGTAAAAGCGTCTGCTAAATGACAATAATGTAACGTAATACAATGTAATAATGAAGGTTCTGAAATGGCCATTTGCCAAAACAGATCCACCTGTTACCTGCTACGAACGTTCTTAATGGGAGATTTGCCAAAACAGATCCTCCTGTTACCGATCGCAACCCCATAGACAAAAGAGGGAGGGAGCGCCAGAGCTGAGCACCTGGTCATAGTACAATATCTGTGCCAGCATTCTCCGCGAGAGAGGAGCGCTTTCGCCAACCCACACCTCCGCAAGGCTTGGATCTGGCGTGGCTTCGCCGGCACATCACACCGAATTAGCAACGAAAATCTTAAGCTGTTTAAACAGCGACTGAAAAAAGAAGTCTTCGATATCTGACAGAACATGATATTCTGAGGGAGCGGCAGTTGACAAAAACGTATTTTAAACATCCATTGTCTGGATTTCTGGCCCTCAGGGAAAGTCTGTAATCGGATGCAGGTGGCAAGGACAAAACAACTGTCAAGTTTTTAACTAATGCCAGTTTTAAATGGTCTTGTAATTAATAGTGCATTGTTAAAGCAAACAAAATTATTGTTGAAACTGTTAAAACAAATAGGGATGAGAGCATTCAGCTTCCATCACATTTTCATGACCCGTGTCAGTCAAACAGATAATGTGTCAAAGTAGGACGGTCCTCAGCCGCTTATCGCAGGGCGAGATCAGATGGATCTCTGATAACACCTGTACTTCCTGACCCCGCGGTTGGACAGTTTCGTATTTCCTGTCCTGTAGATAAGGCCAAGAAAAAAAAACACTGCCTTTTGTCCTTGGGAACCCTCGCAATTACTGTTTTCAGTGTGAATCCACATATTTCAAAAGCCGAACAAAGGCCTAAGGCGAGAGCGCCGTCTTCATGAAATTCACACCAGGAGAAAAAAAAGACTGCCTCGACATCATTAATGCCGGAAGAGGTTAACAATAGATGTCAAGATATATAATACCCTTCCACCTCTCTCTGGCTGAGCTTTTTGGGGGGTGGGCACACATTGTATAAGCATGTCCTAAAGGCGCCTCATTTGCACCCCCATTAGAATGTGCTCTGTGAGGGTTCCAAGCTGAGCTCTGCAATTGGATGAGGAGGGTGGAGGTATGGCTAGACAGCCTGCTGGTTGGGCGAGGTGGACAAAGCCAAATACATCACTTTGCTTGACAATTCCAAACTTCCTACATCCTGTTTGTTACAGCTTTTACCCTTTTATTTCACTGCAAATAACAGCACAGTTATTACTATTATTATCATATCATTACAAATTTTGGACCGTCATAATGGATCAATTATTCAAAGTGCTTCATTCGAAACACTGCCAGTGCTGCGACTTCACTGAGTCTAAGGGTTTCCTGGTGATTTAACATCTTAAAATCTTGAATTAACAACATGCACCAGTCGAAGCTGGCAAGATTCCAAAGCAGAGCCAATGCAATGCGCATTTGTGTTTTCCTTCTGTGAGAGGAGCGCACCATCATCATCCTCCCTGAGCAGAGTAAGTCTGGAGTGGCGTGCGGTCGGCGAACATCACGCTTCACGAATGTGCCATATGTGTCGCCGCTGCGATGTGAGAAGAGAGAAACAGAGGAGAGAACAACAGCACCAAGACCTCGCTCATTCCCAAGACACTCCTCAGAGAGGTCAAAAATCTTTAAAGAAATGACTTTCCTCACAGCTCAATTCTCATGATGTCAAGTTCTGGGGTGGAGGACCACCATCACACAGTATTCATACCAGAGATGCATGATACTGCAGATGCTGCACTTTGGTGCAGATACTGCACAGCTGAAAACTTCAGTGGAAAGGGCACAAAATCATTGCTAAACTAAAGCCAAAATCCGCCTGCAACAGCTGACAGCTGTCATTTTTGCTTTGCATTCACCAGAGCCCCATAAATGGATCGACCTGGGAGGAGGCAAGTGGGTATTCAAGCAAAGCAACAGAAATTGAACCAAGCGGTCCACAAAACACCATTGATTACAAGTAAATGTGACTATTACAAAAAAAAACCAACTGTGGAAAAAAAAATCAACCATTAGGGTGGAGGCCACATTTCTCTCAAAGAAGCTAATGAACAAGTCTGATCATTTCCCTAAATTAAATGTTAAAAAGTATTTGGGGCAGAAACACGGTACTCACTTTTTCCTGACTGAAAATGAAAATGAAATTTAAGTGTGTGACTTTGTCTCTGCCAGTGTGTGTGTGTGTGCCAAAATGCATCACTATGCATCTCTCATATGGGGGGGAGAGACGCGCAGCAATACAGTAAAACGGAGCTGGCTCCCTCCGGTATTCAGAGCAACAGCCCAGAATTAGCATTTTCCCACAATTCAATTAACACGCTTGTCAAACGCAGCGCCCGGTTCACATGCCTCCCCTTCCCGCCTCGCCCCCTGATCCCTCTCAGCCTTTGGGAAAACGAGCAGGCCCCCCATCCCCCCCAAACGGCATACCCAAACAGGATGTGCCTCCCGTTTGGCCTACAATAACTGTTGAAAATGCCGTCTGCACCGCAGGGCTCCAAAATTTAAAACACAGAGAAAAGAGAAAGAAAGGCACACACAGACACACACACACAAATACACACACACAGACACAAATAAATTGCAGGGGTTGAACCCTTGACCGGCAGACTGACAAGATCTTTTATATTTTGACATCAAATAATCAACAAGAGGGGGAAAAAAATAGAAGAGAAATAACATGGTTCCAGTGCCAAAGAGAAAGCTCCAAAATACTCCCTCGCCCCCCTCACCGCGGCCAATCACTGGCTCTCCCCGCCCCGGACAGAGAGGACACCTGCGGTTGGCGTCTCTGGGACGTCCGGCTCGACCTTGAAACCCGCTGAGCCGATCGCAGATCTCGGCAGAGGCTGTTTCGCACGGCTCCAGACAGCACCCGACACCCCGCCCCCATGCTTTCACACCTCACCGCCAATCATCTTACCATCGGAGGTGCGCCGTGAACCCTGCCACCTTACGGTACGACGTCTGAGGGAAACGCGGTTGAGGGCTTTCTCTGTGATAAAGATGTAGTCACTCCAGAACCGGCCCATTCTGTCTCAGTATGTATTGGGCGCACTTGTTATCTCTACCAGCTAGCTTGTACCTCGTCTGGCCAACCACTGAAACCTGCTCAAGCAGCGCTTCTAATCTTGTTGACTCCTTATGGAGCTTGTGCTTGTGTTGTACTCTCCCTCACCTGTAAGTTGCCTTGGATTAAAGCATCTGCCAAATGAATACATGTAAATGTAACTGTAAATGAACCCTGCCGCCTATTGGTATGATGTCTGAGGGAAACACTGTCAATGCGGCCTCTCTCTGTGAGCCAGCTTTCGGGAATGCTTCGGAAGGGTAGAACACTGCCTCTCCTCCGTGGCACAACAGGTCTCCATCTCCAATGTACCCCAGCCATGGGACTGGGACGCCGCCCGTGTGACAGGGGCCGCCATCGGTCGCTTGATCGTAGAGAAGCTTTTGCCGCAGGTAGCCATCTGATCTGACTGTTTACACAACATGTTCAGCTCGAAAGCTGTTAGCCCTTAAGCTGTAAGCCCGTTCAAGCGACAACCCGATAAAAGCAGCGCTGTATTATAACCTTTTAAATGAACAGGCCTACAGACACAAAATGATCACACAAACCTACAGGAGGATATAGCGAGCTCATAAATCAACGTTCAAATCAAACAGTTCTCCAAAATAAAGAAGAAACTACTAGACTCATAAGACATGGTGATCTATTGATAGCGGTGCCTTGTCGTTTATCAAAACATCCACCCACACACTGCTCACAGAAGTATACATTTTCGTTGATTGCCTATCAGCGAGTCACGTCCATGTCTTTGGCGACTGCCACCCCAGCCTCGGTCTCACCACCCAGCTTCCTGCAGCTGTGCTCGCACCTGGGGCTGCCTCATCCGCAAGCTAACACTTGACCAGCGTCTGCAACGCAATCCCACAGCTCCGCTCCCACCAGCAGCTTGAAAGAGAGGAGCAATATCGTGCAAATGACCTTAAGTTTGGCCGCGCTGTCCCATTACTAACTTTATTACACTGTGTTTGTTTGTTAGGTTGCCAGTACGTCAGTCAGTCTGTTTGAACACACATTTTGCACATGAATCCATCCACATGATGGATTCAAACAGGAATTGGAAACGGTCTGTTTTTTTATGCTTCTTTACCAGGTTACCTTTCTCTACCCAGGCTGGCAATATAAATGAGTGAAATAAAGGAACACAGTGTACAGCGTTCCATTTGAGCTGGGGAGTGGAGGTTGTTTAATCAAAGAAAATGAATGAAATACAGCTGGTGAGGCACCCTGGAGGACAGAGGTGTGGTGCCCTGCTGTGTGTAAGCGGACATAACTCAATGCAACAATACCGTGCGTCTGGAACATTTGAGAGCCTGCGTCACCCGCGTCCCAGAAACCAGCCTTATAAACAGAAGGTCCAGACTGGATTCTGACCCCGCCGGGGCAGTTAAAGGCCCAGCCTTTGATCGGCACATCGGCGCCGATCCGCAGTACCGGAGAACCGGCCGGCCGACACCTCTCTTCACGTCCCGCTGGCCGACCGCACATCTTGCTCCAATTAATCTGTAGACTTCCACCCAAAAGCCGACATGGCTAGAGAGCCGATTTCAGATTCCCGCAGCGGCGAGCTCTGGTTAAGTGTCAGTGGGGAAGTGCCCTGAAGCATGTGGCCTCTCACCGCGATGCCATTACATTCAAGAGTAACTCCAAGTCTAATAAATACACACATCTATCACAATCTGCGACTCTTCCTCGATCACAATGTCCATCTACCACATCGTTTTCAGTTTTGGATTCTAGTACTTTTGGGCAGTGCCATTAACCCATTACAACATGGATGCAATCCATTAACATTTGAAATAAGTTACTGAATCATTATAGTATAAGCATTCCCTCAGCTGAGCTTCTGGTCTAGACAGTGGCGCTGCAAGTGAGACATTGTGGGAAATGATGATGGCCCATCAGCCCCCACAACATTTACCACCTACACACGCCTTGGGCTCCTTTTCACTCTAACCAGGTTACTCCTCGTGTTAGGCCATCATGATTGGACGATACTTGGTCATGTGACCACGTTTATACGCGTGTGGTCTTTGTGGCCGGCTTTTAAATGGGGCACTTTGCACTGTAGCTGCAATACTCTCCATCACAATCCCTATGACCACCACAATAAGAGCAGTGTAAAAAACAACAAGTGCGGACACAAACAGACTCAAACCAATGGGCAACATGTAAATTCAGGCACTCCCACCTGAATCTCAACACAGCACAGTGCTGCTGGGCTCACACAGAGGCAGGAGGTGGTCAAGATCCTGCACCCCATTGCTGTCTCAAATGGCGAGCACATTCAAAATGCTTCTTCTTCCCACTCTGTCGCCATCTCGTTTCCTCTCCGTTCCCCCGCGCCTCTCACCCCTGCTTCCCTCTCCCTCTCCGTCTCTCTCTGCCTCCTTTTATTTGGGATGGCTCCCAGCATGCCGCAGTCACTTCTGCTCGCCGGCGGACAATGCCTGCCACACTCCGGTGATTGGTGGTTTGGGCCAGAGCATTGTTGTGAGGAGTTTTTGGGTCCTCTGCAGAATATGAAAAAGGCCCTTCTACACACACTCACACACATAAGCACACGCACACACAGAACCTAAAAAGCACCCATTTTCTGAATATGGCAGACCCCCTCCAGCGGTGCTGAAGTAAATGCGATCTTTTCAGGGTGCTTCACAGGATGAGCGGTCAGCTCTCCCGCGGATGCCGGCTGCTCGGCTCTAAAGACACAGCATTAGAGGAGAGCTGTCGGGGGGGTACAAGAAAAGAAAGCATGCTGGGTACTTCCTAGTGGCTTTTTTTCCCTTCACACAGTGCCGACAGTCTCAAGGGAAACACTCACAACTGCTGCACAAAGAAATGAACAGAGACATTGCCATCTGTAGTGGAAGACAAGCAGGAAAAGAGGATTTAGAGAAAAGGATGCCTTTTCTATGAACTGTTACCCGCTTTCCCACTCTTCCAGTCCCCCCTCTCGTATTTCACCTCTCGTAGTACCCCCCCTCCCTCTCCTAGTACCAACACACCCCTTTCCCTCACATGCATCCCCTCCAACTCTCCCTCAGTAGTCTCCTCTCTCTATCACACTCCTGCAAAAAAGTAGAGGAATATCCTCTCCCCCTCTCCCTCTCTGCAGAGGTCATAAATCACAGACAGGCTCTCTCCCGCTCGGGCAGATAACGGTGCGCGGGACCGGCGACGTGCCGAAGCCGGTGACAGCGCGGCCGTACCACCAATAACCTTCACTCCTGACCTCCCGGCTGCCCCCGAGCCAAAACGCCTTCAGAACGTTCATAATGTTTAAAGGAGCTCCATTCTGGTTCTCGTTAATCGCTAACAGTGCTTGCTCAGTGAAATCCGAATACCTCCACGAAGCTTAAAGCTTAGAACTCGTTTAAAAGATAATATGTGAGCAGCAGTTTTTGGGGAGCAGTGACTCACTCTGGAGCGTGTGAGACTGATGACCGACCGCGGACCAATTGGGCCGTTCTCCTCGTTACTCTCTCTCTCTCTCATGCTCCCGGGTTCTAACGAGTGCGGTGGAAACAACGGCTACTCCGTGACAGAGGGGAGGGAGTGAGCGGATTCCGAAAATCTATACGGCTTGTTATTCTCAACAAGCGAAATTCCTGACTTAAAGTCAATGCAGTGAATGACACAGGGAGAGACAGACAGAGAGAGAGAGAGGAAGAGAGAGAGAGAGAGAGAGAGAACACGCTTGCCGCACGAACGCGAGAGGAGCTCGGCCGGCGAAGAGGAAACTGCTCCCATGTGAGTTGGGCTTGCTGAGCCATTAGCCTAATAAAACTCGATTAATGGCCTCCAACGATCAGGGTTCCAGAGACTAGCTCACTTGGCCGCGTTTCCTCCCTGAAATAGATGTACGCCAGGCACAGCGGAGAAGAGCACGCGGCAGCTTCGTCTACAGCAAGTGGGAGGCCTCGTCGTTGGGATTTTTGGGGCCTTCCACCCACTCCTGCCCTCTCCAGTTCACTTTCGAGTCCAGAATGCTGTGCTGGTGTGAAGCACGACAGAAAATTCTGCCAAGCCACGGACAGCCTCTCATCAGTGATAGCACCACAGGGTTTGATTTGCAGTGCATGGCAAGTAGGGATTTCTATCTCTAATAACTGGATTTTCAAATATCCTATTAAACAGCCTCCCAAGATCGAAGGTTTGAATTATCAGACCCTACATTCCTGCCCCCCCAAACTCGAGTTCTTTCCTTGTAAGCAATGACTGGCTGCAAAGAGATCCATATTCACTCACCCTGTCAGGCAGGAATATTAATAAGATTAATGAATTCTCATTTTATGCAGGGTTTTTAGGCTTTCCTTCTTGAATATTAATGATAAAGAATATGATTCTGGATTTTTCAGAAGTTTTTCTTTCGTTAACGAGAATTCAAATACCACACCAAATAATCAATTAATGCCTTGCCAAAAACTTTGCCTGAATATATGACCTCAACGAAAACTGGAATACATTATTCATTTGCTTCACACCCACTTATCCAGAATGATTTTCACTCCTTATATTTTTATGGCATCCTATTGTGCAGCTGGACATTTGCCGAAGCCACTCAGAGTGCTTAGCCAAAGGGCATAGCGGCACTGCTACAGCCAGAATTTGAGCCCGCAACCTTGTAGTTACTTTCCGATTACAATCTCTATGGCTGGTATCCCATGATTCCCTCTTCCCCCCCTTGCACGGCACAGCAGGAGGTGCCTGAATCCATCCTCTCTCGTTTTCCTCTCTCTGTGACTCACGGGTGACTGGATGCCGCAGCCCCAGTGCAGACCTGGAAGCTGCAGATTGCTGTGATCTCCCAGGCAGAATGCCATCGATCAAGAGAATTCAAGGGAACCGGCAACTGCGGCTGCCACGGGGGGGGGTCAGGTGCTCAGGCAACACCTGCGCAAAACGCGGAAAAAAACCGCCGTTTAGGCGTGGGCCGCTGTTAATTAATCCTCAGCTGTAATCCAATTTGCAGAGCGAGCGGAGCAGTCCTTAATTACACTTTACAAAAATGCTAGTCACACACACTGCACGGCAATTCGTCCCGTGCGCCCAGAAATCAATTCGGCGCGACTGGAAGCGGTCTCACTCCGCACGTCGATGGAGCGCACCGAGTGGAGGGCGACGAGGAGACGGGGAAACTTCAGCTCACCTTTGCAAAGTCGCAAAAACGCTGGCTCCCCCTCTGTCTGCACGCACTCTGGGACGCAATGCCATGAATCCACACAAAAAGGCGGAGCTGTACTGTAACATGCTGCTTTTCTGTATCTAGTCCGCCATTTCTCTCATTTTGAGAGTGCTGAAATCAACACTGTGTACACAGACAAAAAAGAAAAAAAAAACTCTCCACCTGTTTCACACTGGCGGGGTTGAGGGTACAGTTTGGGCCAGTGAGATCGGCCCTCATTGTTGTATTGCATATGGGGGGGGTAGGGATGGAAGGGTGACACGATGAAGTCACCCTTACAGTACGTTTGTGAGACATGGAGAGAGAACCAATAGCTAATGAGCAAAAGCTAATGAGAACAATAATAGGTTTCCTTCACTTAAACTGACAGCCAGAGAGAGAGAGAGAGAGAGAGAGAGAGAGAGAGAGAGATGTATACATTTGGAACGTACACTGCGTGTGTTTAAAACATGCCCGACCACAAGCCTTTATCTCCAGGTAGAGCAGCACTTACACCAGATTAGATGTTCCACTGTGACCCCATTATTTCATTCACTCCTGTAAACCCTCTCGCTGAGATGAACTGTAGCTGGGTCATTGTTTATTAAAAAGCCATTGAGAGAGAGAGAGAGAGACAGTAAGATGTCTGCCTGCCACAGCTTTAGGAACAATGGAGAATCCAGAGGTAACACAACCAACTCTGTCCCATCATGGGCCAGTCCTTTCTTTTCTGTTGTTCTTTTCACCCCTTTCTATTTCTTGTCTTTCTTTTCTATTCTTTTGTAGTTATATTGTCTGTTTTTTCATCATTATTATTTAGAGACATTTCATTTTCCTTACATGTATCTTAAGTCTTTCTTCTTGGTCTTATGATTGCTGTTATGATTAGCTCCTCTGATATTGTCGCTTCTGCTGTTGTTGTTACCATTGCACGCACCTATTCTGCATATCTATAATCCCATCTTTGGCGACACTGTGTTATTACGGAGTCATGCTTATAAAGGGCAGTTTTTGAGTTCAACGTTTTCATTACATTACATTACTGGCATTTAGCAGATGCTCTTATCCAGAGTGCCTTGCATCAGTTACAGTTTTTTACAACGTAGCTGGATATTTACTGAGGCAATTGTGGGTTAAGTGCCTTGCCCAAGGGCACAGCAGCAGTGCCCCAGTGGGGAATCAAACCGGAAACCTTTCGGTTACGAGTCCTGCTCCTTAACCACTATGCTACACTGCCGCCCCATTTTCAGACACTAAAGGTGGCTGCAGGGAGAGAAGGGACACAGAAGCATGAGAGAAGGGATGAGTGAGAGGAAGGGAATAGAGGGAGATGCCTATATGTATACACACACACACCCACACATGCGTGAATAGAGGCCTATTTAACTCTCCAGCCTGAAACGCAGAATTAAAATCAGATGAGGCTGTTCAGCATTAGTATTCCTCGGCTGCTCCCGTTTCAGTGTGGTGCACAGCCATTCTCTTTGTTACGTCACTCTCTGATCCTGTTTTATCATTCTGGCTGTGCGTTCTGTTACATACTGGCACACAATCTGATCTCTGACACAACACCGGAGCCTCATGTTTTTACCATCCCAATTCCCATAATGCACTGTGCTCTGTGACCAGTCTGCTCTGAAGGGCAGCTGTCCTACAATCAAAGCCATTTGATCTGAGGCGTTTAATCTGTTACCATTAGCACACATTACATCACATGACATTGTTGTCATTTAGCGAATGCTCTCATCCAGGGCAGCTTACATACAGTAGGGTACAATTTTATCCATTTATACAGCAGGATATTTACTGAGGAAACTGTGGGTTAAGTACCTTGCTCAAGGGTACAACAGCAGTGCCCCAGCCAGGAATCAAACTAGCAACCTTTGGGTTACAAGTCCTGCTCCTTACCACTACACCACACTTCTGTCCCACACCTTCAGCTTGCCTTCCTGTGTGTGTGTGTGTGTGTGTGTGTGTGTGTGTGTGTGTGTGTGTGTGTGTGTGTGTGTGTGTGTGTGTGTGTGTGTGTGTGTGTGTGTGTGTGTGTGTGTGTGTGTGTGTGTGTGTCTGTGTGTGTGTGTGCATGCGAGAGATTGCAGTTACCTGTGAAACAAAGGCAAATGCAGCTGTATTTAGCAGTCCTATTGTCATTGTAATGAAAGCCATCAGCGTAGGTATTTGCGAGGAGGGGGGGGTGTGTGGGGAGCACATTTCTAATTACGATAGCCCCATCTTCTCAGCACACCCCCTGGGGCAAAGATCAACACCCAAGGCTAATTTCAGTAGGGTTCAACAACGCTACTAACTACCTCATAACAGCCCAGTCCAGCCACTAGACAAAGGCAAGGCCTTCCCCGCCCAGACAGCGCTTAACCAATAACCTGAAAGACGGAAACATTCCAAAACTCTGAGCGTGTGAACAACTTCCTTTTATAACGTAATTTGCATTACAGTGCTTTTAAACACACCACCTAAGTCAATATTATTATTATCAATCATTGTTCCGCTTATCAGATACCCTTTATGCAGGGCAATTTACACAGCCTGCATTTTACATGTTGTCTGTGAATTTAGCAACATATTTACTGATGCAGGCATGTTGTGGACATACCCAGCACACATCCAGACAAGAATTTTTACCCTTCCAGTTTAGCCATAGTTAGGCGACTGGACATTTACTGCTTCTCCTCAGACTCCCTGTGTCTAATGGTAGAAAACAGAGCCCATACTTCAGTCAGTCCCTGCTACCTCAATAATATGTGAGACCAAAAACGGTTTTGACTGGCAGGCAGCAATGTAGCATAGCGCTAAGGAGCAGGGTTCATAATTGAAAGGTTGCTGGTTTGATTCCCCTCTGGGGCACTACTGCTGTACCCTTGGGCAAGGTACTTAACCCACAATTGCCTCAGTAAATATCCAGCTGTATAAACGGATAAATCTGTAACCTATGTAAGTCTCTCTGGAAAAGAGTGTCTGCTAAATGACAATAATGTAATATAATGTATTATGACTGGAGTGAGTCTTAAAGAGGCTTCCTCCTAGTTGTTATTACAGAGAGTCCATCCTGTAATAACAACCAAAAAATGCACGTCACCATCCTTATAATGGACTATGCATGGATTAAACCTGACCACTGCTTCATTTGTGCTTTACGCTCACGTTGCATATCTATCAAAAACTAAAGAGAAGCATAGGAAAGCAGGGTCTCTGGCTGAGGCACACCTTCTTACTCTCAGCATTTCAGCTGTAGCTCTGCTGTCAGAGCATTAGGTGGTGAGCTGTGGGAATATGCTCTCCAGTCAACAGAAACGACAGTGCCTCTTCACAAGGGACCGTCAATAAAGTCACTCTTTATTTAAAACACAGCAGACAGTCGGCTGTGAGTTATCTCACAATTACTCAAGCCGTACTGACGTTGAGAGACACGAAGGTCCCTCAGGGAAGCACAATGCCTCCCTTTCCGACCAGAGACAAACATTATGAGAAGGTCAGGCTCCGTTTTCATGTTTAAAAAAAAACGCGAGGCAAACAAATTCCCCTCCGCCGTGACCCCACAACGTTTTAACTGTTTGACAAGTACAGACTGTCGCCTTTCTCCAAATATCCAATTACTGCCATAAATGTGAGTATTGTTTCTAATGGGAGACGAGTGTGGGAAAGAGAGCGGGTGTGGAATTTCAGCCCTGTCTTTCGATTCAGACTCCAAACGCGGGTGTCTGCGTGGGCGGGAGAGGGACCTGCCGTGGCACCAGCTTCAGCGCCTCCGGAGGCCTTTAATCTGTGCCCGTCGGACGGGACCAACAAAGCCAACTCAGAGGTGCGACAGTTTGTGGTAGGACTTTTCCAAAAACGTCACTAAGCCCAGGAGCCTTCCTGACCACCACCAACCCCCCCGCCTCAGCCAGCAACCCTTCCCCCATCACCTCCACCACCCCTACCCATTCAAACGTGCGGACCCTATTACCAAACAACTCCAGCGTGACTGCAGGATGTCAGGGCTAGAAAAAAATGTGGTGAAGCCTGTCACACACTGGCTTGAGTAGAAGGATCTGCAAAAAAATTCTAGTGTCAATCTAAGAATATGAAAATATGCTATATATTCTTGATACTTGAAATGCATTATGCAAACAAAACGAAAATATAATAATTATCTAATGCAGCAATTATGCTAAATAGTCAAAGCTCTGTATTTAAGATTTTTGGTAGTGAATATCACACACACACACACACACACACACACACACACACACGCGTGCGGAGCTCCAAACTGAGGAGAGAGTTTTCCCCTTGCTAGGCGGCGGTGGCCTTCGGGTGCCTGCTCGAGCAGCCACGAGGCCCCACCGCTGCGCCCCGGAGCCGGAGGAGTGCAGATCAGAGAGGCGGCAAATTAAACTCGGAGGAGTGAGACCTCTAATGGGGGCGGCTGGCCTTCCCCTGCCCACCGGCGGCCGTAGCGCGGGCCTCTTCAATAATTTACATCAATTAAGAGCCGTCTCTCTCAGGTTTTTTTTCGCCATTTGAGGCTTTTTTCCATTTTTATGGCTAATTTCAGACGGGCGGCAGTTCAGCTCTCCCGGCGTATGCAGCAGTGCCCATAAACCCATGCCCTCCGGAGCGTCCGGGCAGCGGCGCTCGGCGGATCTGCACGGCCTCACTGAGTGAAGAGTAATGCTCACTGCCTGACAGCCGCGCTAATTAAATTTGAACCCCCATGAACAGTCTGCGATGTGATTTTTAGACAGAATACCGACGTGTTAAAAAACGCTTCATAAACGTGTTTACCACGTGTTGTCACGATTCAGGCTGTCAGAATCGCAGACTGAATCTTTAACCCTTTCGCACTTAACTTATTTTTATGCTATGTAGCGCTCGTGTTATGTTTTCATTAGCGTTATTAAGCGTCTCATAGTTTTCAGTTAGCATTTGCTATATTTTTATGTTAAGTAGCCATTTCCTCAAAGCTAAAATTAGCTAGAATTTTTCCAATCTAGTTTTCTAATTGCACCAGTTTTAGCATACACGCTAAACGGCTAATCACACCAGTGTGGCCATACGCGTGAAAGGGTTAAATTTCGTGAGTCCCTTTCGTCTTGCAGCAGATGAAGACATACGTAGGCTACTTACGGTTGACTTGATGCAGATGCATGTACCAAAAAGGTCATCAAATTGAACTGTTGTAAAAGGCTTGGTAAATAATGATGTTTTGTTAGAATAATACTTGACAATTGCAAGTTACTGTGGCTACCCCACATACCTACAACAGACTGAAGACGAAGTAAATGAATCACATTCACCATGCATAAGTGAAAATTGGCACGTCTGAATCAATGCAAGTGCCAAAGAATCTTTTGTCATATTTTCTAATAGCCTCATGAGACATCGCTGTGAAGTGACGTGCCTATAAACACCACTCTCACTGACACTGACGATTAATTGTTGCCACAAGACAATGTAGGCTACTGTACAGGTGGAAAACTGAACCATGTTCAGTATATAATCAAAACACCATAAAACCCCATTCGTGGCTGGGGCCCTGGGCTCCAGCCCATGTTGCCCAATAGGTTAACGCGGCCCTGACCACCACCCCTTCCTGATCAACCCCCCCCCCCCCCCCCCCTTCGTTCACATGCGTAGTCAGTCATTATGTGCAAGGCAGTTGCCCATTAGGCGAACCGCCCATTTTGGAAATTGCGGCAAATCTTCCATGAAAATACATTTCCTCTAATGTTCTAGTCACGCATGGGATGCACTGCAACCCATATCCATAAAGCTACAGTGTGGAAAATTGCCTCGGCTGTTTGATTAGAGACTGACACCGGCGGAAGAGGGAAAGAGGGAGGGAGACAGACAGAGAGAGAGCTAGAGAGAGAGAGAGAGAGAGACCATCTTTCAATGCAGTAGAAGGCCTTGGTGTTCATGCTTGATCAGGCCAGTATGCTGGAGACAAAACAAAATCTGACCAGACACTGGACACAAGGCATAACGCATAATGTCGTGCATAGACATAAAGATGTGGATGACCGTTATGTATACCTATAAATTTTCATAGTGCATCTTACTGCATTGAGTAATGGGGGTAATGGGAGCACACAGCTCTGTAGTGAACTGTCCTAGGAAACTCTGCAAGAGTGCTACTCTGTATCTGGTATAAACCCCACGCTCCCTGTGCCATACTCTCCAGAGTGACTGTTCCAACGCATTGCAGATGTACTGTGGGAGTTTCCCACGGTGCAACTGTCCCTATCCCAGCATCTCAATACCCTCATAGCAAGGGAAATGGACGTCATTCATAGCCTGTTTACACAGCATACAGATGCTTTTTTGTAGTCTTTCTCTACCTCCTCTTGCTTATTGACTGCAAGTGACTCCAAATGAAGTATTTATCTCATCAGCTAATTCATTAGCGTAAGAGACCAGGTCAATGCTTGGCTCATTGCTTCCAATACTCCAGTGCATTCTGGGGATGAGAAACCTTGACTGAGAACAAGAAATCCCAGAATAATAGATCATAGAAAGGATCCAAGTATAGAGGTTATAAAGGCATAACTGCCATTCAACTGTCAGCACAGACATTGCAGGTAACTTTGGATAGCAAGTCATCACCAAGGTGCCTGAACAATTTAGGATGAAGTCCATATATCCCTTTCACAAGGTGTCAGTGTTAATTCTGTCCATGGTGAGTACCATCTATTGGCCCTACTGACTCCAAAGCCAGTCTTATAAAAAACTTACAAAAACAACAACCTGGGAGATTCTCGGAAAAATAAAAACAACAAGCGTGGGACATAAGCAGTTCCCTTGTTTGCTCGTCTGTGTCTTTGTCAGTGTGTTGGTTTTCTTCCTCAGGCTGCTATATAGAGGTTGAAATCGGCCCAGCTCGCAGGAGATCCAACCCTCCCGGCTGCCGTGGGATTGGAGACAGCTTGCAGTGTTTACCGAATCGATCGCGGGATCGCTCGTTGTTTCCACTCCTCGGGGGAACACCGTCTCCGCTCCGTTTTCAAGAACACAGCCGATTCCCTTTTTTTTTTTTTGGAGAGGAGGCAGTGCTGAAACCGAGCACGGAACCTCTGCGGGGCTTTTTAAAACGCTGCAGAATTCCGTCTCTTAGCGTGACACAGAGGGGAACCACCGTTCCTCATTTCCAAAAAAACACCCTCATGTTAAATTCAGAATGAGATGTAAGTCACGCAGTGACAAACAAGGTGACTTTGTCATGCACGATGCCAGTAACGTGATATAACGAAGGAATTTCACTGTCAGAGCAGGCTAAACCAACAGACGTCTACATTAGGGAACAATTCACTTCACCAGGCTCTCTTCCACAGCAGCCTCAGGTCTGATACCCCCAAGTGCCTTCTGGGAAAATGACCTTTCATTAGAGAGAACTAGAGACGGGGAATCTGTCTTCAGGTATTGTTAGGGTTTCACAGATACCTGTAAACAAACCTTTAAACAAGCACCACCATCGCTGCTTGCTTGGCAGTTGCCTTTGATATGATAACTTACAGCATTTTATCCATTTATAAAGCAACTCAAAGGCAGGCCCCAACCGGGGTATCAAACCCCCCACCAACTGGCTACAAATCTATTGCCCTGA